>NC_081422.1:100377800-100677800 GCF_949786415.1 Peromyscus eremicus | reverse complement strand
CCTGGAGTTCTGAGCCAGAGACCCTGGGCCCATGAGTCCCCTATCTCCGTAGATATGCAGAGCCAAATGCCAGAAAAGGGACCTTGCTGTGGGATAATAGACAGTCATATACTATCCACATCCACACTGAGTATTGTACAGAGGACAGAAAATAGGGGGGGGGGGCTTTTCTTTCTTTCTTTTTTTGAGATAGGATTTCTCTGTGCAGTCTCAACTGTCTCAGAACTTGTTCTGTAGATCAGACTGGCCTTGAACTCATGGAGACTCACCAGCCTCTGTCTCCCGAATGCTGGGATTCAAGGCATGCATGTGCCATCACTGCCCAGCTGAGGGGACTTTTTAAGACCAAAGAGCCAGAATCTGGGCAATGAGGAAGATCATCTCACCTCTGCTGCTCTGCCCACTACCAGGAAGAAATCATGATGAGCCGTGGCAAAGTCGTAAGACAGAGACCCCAGGACAGGAGGCAGGAAAAGCGTGGGAGAGTGCTCCAAGGCAGAGACTGTGGAAACAGCCACAGGCCTTTGGGGGCTCTTGGACCACACCTGTTAGACGCCCTTGAGTAGCAGGGTGGTACTCAAAGATGAGGGGCAGGTGGCTTGCCATGTGTGGTTAGTTGTGGTTAACTTGACAAGCTAGAGTCATTTGGGAAGAAGGGTGGACCCTCAACTGAGAAAATACTTCCATCGTATTGGCCTGTAGGCAAATCTGTGGGACACTTTCTTGATTAATGATTGGTGTGGGAGGGTCCAGCCCCTTGTGGGGCCACCCCTCAGCTAGTGGTCCTGGGTTGTATAAAAAGGCTGAGTGAGCCATGGACAGCAAGCTGGGTTTCTCCATGGCCTCTGCTTGAATTCTTGCCCTGACTTTCCTTAGGCATGGCCTGAGATCTGGATGTGTAAGGTAAGTTAACCTTTTCCTCCCCAGGATGCTTGGGGTCAGAATGTCTTATCACAGCAGTAGAGGTAAACCGTGGCTGGGAGCTGGCTTGGCCACTTCTTCCCGGGGCTGCCTGGCACCACTGCATCTCTGACAAGTGCAGGCCCATGCCCTGGAACCTCCGCAAGCTGGCCAGGGCAACTTAACCAGATACTTCTTAGGGGGAGAGAGAGGGGTGAGGACAGGAGGGGAGGGAAAGAGTTAGCGCCTCTCTGGGAGCTCAGTTACTTAAATCCAACCTGGAGCCATCGCTGAACTTTCAGAGGGCTGCTTTTGTGTTTGGAGCAAGAGGGAGGGCTGGGAGCAGAGGAGCTATCAGGCAGGGCTGAGAGTATCATTTGGGGATATAAATATTCCAAGAAAGGTCCATCTACATGACCTCCAACCTTGCAAGCCTCCCCCCCCCCCACTTCCCGTGTTGGACCCCCGAGCATTCCAGACAGTTGTCCAGCTCAGGGAGCTGGAACGTCTTCACAGGGGTAGGAGATAACAGTATAGCTAGTCAACGCCCGGAGTGGTAAGAGGACTGTAGACCTCCTCCCCAACCAGTGCAACTCGGGTCCCCAGCTTCTTGGAGCAGGGAAGTTCTGAGTTGGTTCTTGTGGGAGCAAAAAGGACCCTTTGGGAAGAACTTGGCCCTAAATGAGCTTTAGCCCTTCATAAGTCTGCCCTGGGCATGGAAGTAAAGATCACCACTCATTCCAATGGAGACTGAGAAAGCCCAGTGACAGGTAGAAGGCGAGCCTACTGAGAACTGTACTTTCCCTAATCCCGAGGTCTCTGGCTCTACTAAGGGAGGTGTGTGTGAGCTGTGGAAACACCCCAGGAAGGCTGCTCTCACTTGGCAACAGCACCTCCAGGAAGGAAAGGTTCATTTGGTTCACAGTCCATCATGGTGGGGAAGTCAAGCAGCATGAGCCTGAAGCAGCTGGTCACCAGCACCTGCAGCCAGGAGGCAGAGGGGGACTGAGGCTGACTCTCAGCTGTTTTTTGAGACAGAGTCTCACTGTGGGAACAGGCTCAAACTCAGAGATCCACCTGTCTCTGCCTCCTGAGTGCTGGGACTAAAGGCGTGTGCCACCCTCGGCCTGCCTTCACCAAAGGAGCCCATGCCGGGTGGCAGACCAGCATGGGAGGGATGACAAGGTCAGCTCCACAAGCTGCACCCTTTGAGTAGCAGCCAGCTAAAGCTCCTGGGGCGGGGCGCTTTCTACCTCCTGAAGCAGCTGAGAGGCTTTCCTGCCAGTGCAGGCTACCAGGCCTGCACTGCAGCTTCCCAGGGAACCCCAGCTGCTGTCCCTGACAATGGGCTCTGCCATCTAGGGGGACTGGACAGAGTGACAGGGTCCCTTGAACCACTACTCTGCACTGGCAGAGTGCAGCACCTACAGGAACAGAGGTCATTGCTTCAAAACTCTGTAACCGTCAGAGCCTCAGACAGGTTAGACCGAGTATTGAGGGGTACAGCTGGGGGCGGGCAGGACCGAGGTCTGACTCTGGAATTCAGCTCTCCCCGCCTAGTGCAAGCTGGAGGAGGCAACCTCCCACACTTGTGATTTATCAGAAATCAACACAGGCTGGCCCTCTTGCCAGCCTGCACTCTTAGACATTCAGGCTCTACTGAATGGGCTGTGACCATGCTAACTAGCCGGTACTGACAGCTTTCGGGGAGTTCTAGCACCGCACCCACCCCAGGGCAGGGCAGGACAGTAT
This sequence comes from Peromyscus eremicus, assembly GCF_949786415.1. Lineage (NCBI taxonomy): Eukaryota > Metazoa > Chordata > Mammalia > Rodentia > Cricetidae > Peromyscus > Peromyscus eremicus. Next base: position 100,675,148 of record NC_081422.1, on the reverse strand, counting down.
GTTACGGGATAAGGAGCTCCCTGGTTGGCTAAGCCTCAAGACGCTGAAGGCTGAAGGTACAGGCAATGCAGACGTGGAAAGCACTCACTCGGCTTTCCCAGTCCAGATGTGGAGGAGGGACCCCTGGAAACCCTCATGAATGAGTGGAAATAGGGTGCGGGGGCCTCCACACCCTGACAGAAGCCAGTTAGGGGAAGGTGGGTAGTACACAGGGCTTTGGCTACCCTTGCACTCCAGCACCCCTAAACAGCTGCAAACAAGGGTATCCCTGGTCTCGGAAACAATCCTCCAACAACGCCCCCCCAACCCCGTTGCTGCTGTGCTTCTCTCTTAAGGGCCCTGGGATGGAGGACTGATTAGGTCTTACCCAGAACAAGCCATTCCTGCAACAAGATCAGTCAAATTAGTTTTAATTTTCAGATTCCTTTGTTCTCATGCATGTAGAGAGGAAGAAGTCACAGGCCCTGGTGAATCTATGTGGTGACAGAAATTAAAGCCTTTGAAAGGCCGTACCCATTCCATCAAGCTTGTTCCTGAACCAACCTGACTCACCCGGGCCCACTGGGGGCTTTCTGGAGGGGGGGGTCAGATGGAGAGAAAATTCTTGGTTCATCCAAGCAATGAGCTGCCAACTTAGAAGCCAGTCAGGGGCCTGAAGGTGAGGTGAACGAAAACCTAGCAAGGCTCTCTAGACAGCGCGCCACCATCTTAGGACTCTGAGGAAGCGCACAGTCCACGTGGTTCCTTTTGGTTAAACTGAGTGTGGTCCTGCCAGCAGGGTCTCAAGGCTCCCTTCTGTGTGGCGATGCCCACTGGGAGCGTCCTATGGTCGGGTGGGGAGGCTCCAGTGCAAACAGCACTTGGGGGTGGGGGAGCAGGAGCACCCAATCCCAGACTGGGCACAGATGTGGCTCCCTTTATTTATTTACTCATGTCCCCGTACAAATCCCTAATAGACTGAGCTCCTGATTCTTGCCCCCTGATCATTCATGATGGCGTTCTCTGCATGATTAGCTGCTGGTTCTCCAGGCACTGCTTCAGCTTGTCTTCTGCCAGGGTCAACCGCTGCTCCAGGATGGACACTGTCTGCAAAACAAAAGGGGTCAGTTCAGGACGCAGGGCCCACCTTGCTGCCCTGGGGATCACTGTAAGCCACCAAGCCTGCTGCCCAATGCCAGTGCCTCCCTTCCCACCAACAGGCTCTGCCTGGCCTCTCATGCCTTCTGTGCGCACCTCTGGAGTTTGTGGGCAGAAAAAGATGCCTTGTGGGGAGGCAGGTGGCAGATCTCACAGCCCTCAGCCCTTCTCCCAAGACAATCATGGCATAAAGAATTTTGACCCCTAGCCTGGCCCAGGCTCTGTCCATCACCAGAGACCATGGACCACCTCTATCTGGGAAGGAAGTTGCCCCACAAATGACACTACTTCACCGGGTCCTGCCCAGGACACGGCCCTCCCCTCTGTGCTGAGGGAACTCTTCCCAAAGTGGGCAGGGGCTAAAGCTGGGAGTGAGTCCCCGGAGCCCAGAGGGTGGGCGCTCTACTTGTGTGGGTCCTATGAGGACAGAGTGAGACAGTGCCACCTGGGGGTGAGGATGAGGGTGACCACTGGCAAGTGACAATGCCACGTTGATCCACTTCCACACACCCAGCACCAAGGCTGCCTACGGATCCAGTCACCTGAGGCTGTGTGACTTCATGGACCAAGACCCGTCTTGCAGACAGGGCTCCCACAAAAGTGGTCTACTTCTGCATACTTCTCAGAGGGGTTACCCATCCCAGCCTGTCCCACCAATCACGCCTACCCTAACACTTGCTGGGTTGACCCACACTCAGCTGGTCATTTCATTTCCCCCACTGAGGGTTGCTGAGTGCCTACTGCATACATGAAGGCCACACCAGCCACTGGGGATAAGGTCACTGCAGGCCAGGCCACTGTGAGCGCAGCAGGCTTGGTTACCACAGGCACTAGGAAGGTCATGTAATTTCACCAGTGATCTCTCTCAAGAGAGATTGTCCCGTTCCCTGAGGTCCCATGAAGGCTCGAGCTTGATCCAGAAGAGAGCTTTCATGCTCTTGATAAAATGGAGACATTCTGGGCGAGTTTCCCCTTCAATGCAGCTGAGCACGTGCACAGCATCCTGTGAAGACGTCAGCTGTCACAGAGATGCCCCACCTGATGGCTGGCCCCTTCTGAATGAGCTAGCCAGGGATGGGAGGACCGTGCCATAGGGCAGAACCTGGAAAGACCACTGCCTGTGGAACATGAACTGGACCTCCAGAGGCAGAGCTAAGCTCAAAGAACTCATCATATCCCCAAGTTGGCCAGCCAGCCAGGACCGGGTCTGCATCTCGTAAAAGTGGCAGTGGAAACAGCCCCCGGCTGGCCCGAGCAGCATTCCTGGAAGTTTCCATTGGCTGCTGTGAAACTCACACTGCCAAAATAATTCTTCTTCCAGACCCTTTCCGACAGACAGTCGAGACTCAAGGCCACAGTGGGGGAGCCTGGCTGGTGCCATTTCCTTTTCTGACTTTTTTTTCCCTTCCTTTTAAAATTTTTAACAGGAACCCAATTTCCAAATGCAGACTGTGGACTCTGAAAACAAGAGACATTGGACCAATGGCAATACTGGGACCTCCACTTGTTCCCTGGGAGGGAGGCCCATACTTCAGGACAGCAGGAATGTGGTCCTTAAATACGTCCATATTAGATTAAATTGAAGAGAAAAGCACCCTCTGGTTCACAGCCACTCACTAATGGAGGGTGCTGGGCCCACCGGAGACACTTGGTTTCCAGTTCTGAAGGAGGACGCCTTCCTTGCTTCGAAGCCTTGATATATGTACTCCAAACTAACCTCAAACTCGTGGCAATCCTCCTGCCTCAACCTTTCCACTGTTGGGGTACTAGACAAGCACGCCATGCCTGGCAAAGGACACTTTATAGTGTGTCCCTCGTACCTGCATCTCCCCCACTACTCTCTAGCTTCACTCCCTGCCAGGCAAGCTTGAAGAGTCACGCCATCTTTATGTTTGGACAACACTTCCCCTGTCTGTCCTGCCCCGAATTCGGCCTGTTCTGCCAAGGGGTCAGGTGGCAGTCACCACCAGGGATAACTACCAGGCAGTTCCAAGACCCATTTGATCTTAATGTGTTTTGAGCCTTAAGGATGGGCTTGGATAGGAGGGGCTTTCTAGATATCCGTACATTAGAATGCTGCCTGGCATCCTCAGCTTCACATTTTCTCCTTGATGACCCTACTCTAATAAAGCACACAAGTTCATTTTCACAAAAAACAATTTTTTAACACACCTTAAAAATAATATTCTACAACAGAGAAAGAACAAAAGAAAAAAAATCCTGCATTGTTACAGGGTTTTACATAAAGTTGAATGCTTTCTATATTCTTGGAGGAGGTCTGGCTGGCTGTCATGGATTCTCCCATGAAGTCTGGTTACTGCGTTGTAACTTGGCTTTTTTTTTTTTTAATGCCGAATGCCATTTATTGAAGGAGGGAGGAGGTCTTAAATACAGGCTTACAGCACAATGGGAGAACCCCGGAGGGCAGAAGTTCACTACCGATGTTTTACAATCTTGCATCTAAGCTGGAAACCTGTTCTTGACGTCCGCTGCGGTGTCTCAGTGTGAGACTGTAACTCCACTAATTTAGATTGTGTACCCTCCCAGAAAAATTCTAGTTTTTTTCTTCTTTTTCCTTTGTTTTGGGACAAGGTCTACTGCAGCCCAGGCTGGCCTTGAACTCACTATTAAGCTGAGGATGGCCTTGAACTTTTTTCCTGCCTCTCCCTCTTAGTGCTAGGATCATAGGCATACATGAGTCACCAAGCCTGATTAATGCCCAGTTTGGTGCTGGGTATCAAATCAAGGGCTTTGTGCAAGCTAGACCCACACACTCTACCGACTCGGCTCCATCTCCAGCACATGATGTGCCTTTCTCCCCAGCAATGGAAGAGTCCCGCCAGGTATCTGAGTAGCAGGGTTGGGCACGCTTAGCCTGATGTAGCTGAGCAAGGCCCTGGCAGGGTCTGCATGGGTCACAGCACTGCATGAGAGGCTGCCGCTGTGCCAGCACCTAGAGGGGAGGAAAAGGGCATCCCTGGTAAGGACTAACCTAGGCCACTTCATGTGACCTTTTCATAGTGTGACTTTTACCTGTGATGAGCACATGTCTACACTAGCGTCGGGCACTCAGAAGGCTCAGTAAATATGTACTGCCTCACTGTCCAAGGACAAAAGCAGTTGCTGTTCCCTCTTCGTGCCCAGTGCCCACGCAGGGGAGCCCAGTCACGAGGTGGCTAGCAACTCACCTCATTTCAATCCCCTGGGGCTTACCCTGGGGCTTCTTCTGTCACAGAGGGTCTGGTCTGGCTGGGCTAGGAAATAAGGTCACACCTTACTCTCAGAGTGTGAGTGGGACTTTAAAGGTGCACCTGCACTATTAGGAGTCCATGCCACAGCCCACCAGCCTTGATTTTCTTTTCTACAAAGGCAGATGAGAACTAGCCTTCCAGGCCCTCCAGTGATCCACGCTGTCTCTCAGCGTGCTCTGGCCAGAGAGCAGAGCCCTAGCCCAGTCCCTCAGAGGGAACTGTGTCACGTCAGGTGGCAGGTGCCTAAGGGAGAGCACCTGTCCCAGCAACTTCCAGCCCCAATGTCTAAACACAAGCAGTCCAAAGACACTGCCCAGAGCTAGCCAGCAGCCCTGCGCATACCTGATAACACTGAGAGTGCTTTCCAGACCACAGGTGCCCTCCCCTGCCCGAGGCAAACCATCTTTTATTTGCCTAAACACTTAGGTTTGGCGGTATGGTTTTAAGAAGCCATAAAAGCAAGAAAAGATAAATGTTGGGGTTGGTGAGATGGCTCCCCATATAAAAGCACTTGCCACAACAGACTGCCATTCTGATCTGAGCCTTAGGATCCATGGTTGAAGGACAGAATCAACGCCCAGAGTTGTCCACTGACCTTTACATGCATGCTGCAGTATGCTTGTGTGTGTATGTACATCATACATGCACAATTTATTTTTTTTTAAAGAAGCTAGGCAGTGGTGGCGCAGGCCTTTAATCCTAGCACTCAGGAGGTGGAGGCAGGATCTCTGTGAGTTCGAGAGTCAAGGGCAGCCTGGTCTACAGAGTAGAAAAAGAGGTAATGTTATAGGGACAATCTTATCCAGGAATCAGTAGGCAGAAAGGTGCCCACTGGTTTAAGGAGGCACAAGGCAAGCTTTACACTGGCCAGGGGCTGTGCTGGCCTGCCTGGCCTCAAGCTATGCCAAGGAAATGAGGCAGAGCAGGAGCTGAGGAGGAGATCACCAGGCAAGAGAGAGAACCACAGGAGACTTACACTGTAGGCCCAGGAGAGAGGGCCTCAGGCCCCACGGTCCACTGCATCATCAGAGCAGCAGGAAAGAGCCGTGAGGCAGTCTGGCTGCTGCCTAGGAATAGTCTGGAAGGGGCTGCACAGCTGTGGGAAGGCAAGGTGGAATCAGTGATGTGAGGGCGGGTGGTGGAGGAGGCCTCAAACTGCAGAAAGGGAAGCCCTGGAGGAAAGTAGACAAAATTAGAGAGCTCTCTGAAGGGTGAGCCAAGACTCAGGTTAGAGGAGAAGAAAGCCCAGAGAGATGGAATGTGAGGCCTGTAGTGGTCTGAGAAGAGGCAGCCGAGTAAGTGTTTCTGAGTGGATCCTCACTGCGGGGGAGGGAGACAGCTGGAGGGGCAGAAAAGGAGGGGAGGACAGTGAATCCACAGCCCCTGATGCAGGAAAGAGAATCTAGTCTGGCAGGGCCAAGGACAATGCTGGGCTGCTGCTGAGCCCTGTAGGAGATGGCCAGGGAGGGACTGGCCAGCCCCGGAACTGATGGAAAGGAAGTATTAAGGTACTGGGGACCAAAACCAGGAGCACAGTGAGAAGTGCCTGGGCAGCTCTTGGCTCTGGGCAGCAGATGAGGATCCAGGAGCTGGGGCTAGGGGGTGGGGCTTCCAGTATGACTCATTCTGGGCTTCTGGAGGAAAATCCTCCCAGGACTGGTTCAACAATGGTGTTCTCTTTCCATTCTGACTTTCCTGCAAGGGGAGGGAGGCAGTGATCTGTCTCCCGTTAGGACAACATTCACAGGGCAAGCGCATCTCTCTCACTCACAGTTCAAGGCGAGTAAGACATTTTATGTAACACCCTGAAGGGCCTTATAAACAGTCCAAAAGGAACTGACTTTAAAGTGACAACCTTTATTTTTAGTCATCTAAGATCTATGGTGATTCTCAAAGAAGCTGCACCAAAATGCCAAGCCTGGGATGTCTGGCACCTGGGCTCCCCACCCCAAGTGGCAGAGGAACACAGCACCAGGGTCGTTTTGATAGATGACTTTCTGTACCACAGTAGTTATGAGACATTTGCTGAAGGCCTGCTAGGATCCCAAGAAAGCTCTGGGACCCCAAACAGCTGAATCCAGCTCCTGCATGTGACCAAAAGCCCACACTGGTCACATCAGATGCTCTGCATGGGACCAAATCTGGGCTTGGGTATCTCTGTTGGCCTGAGGTGACTGAGGAGAGAGTCTTGGCTTCTCTGACTGGTGTGACTGGGATTCAGGCATTCTTTGACTGACCAAAGGAAGCCAGGGCAAATTTATAGGGCCTCACAGGTGGCTACAGAGCACTTATAGGTTCTCCATAATTCCAGAGAAGAGTTCTCTGAGCATGGTAAAGAGGGGTGAGAAAGTCCAGAACCCTGAGACTACATTTTTCCCCTGAAAAAGGGTGAAAAGTGAAAAAAGGTCAGGTACAACTTGTATGGTTGTCCCTCACACCTCAGGGAGTGGCACACAGCCCTTGACACCCACATATTCTCTCCCTGGGTCGTGTGGCCTTTTATTTGTCCCTTCTTTCTCCTGATGGCCATCTCCTGCCCAGTCTCCTACCTCCTCACCACTGACCTCCCCTTCCTGTAGTCTCCCTGGCCTCTTTCCCTCTCTGGCCGGTTTTCTCTGGAGGTCGGCTGGTCCTGCATCTTTCTACAACTCTTTCTTCTTAATTCTTGCTTATTTCTTTTTCTTTTTTTGGTTTTTCGAGATAGGGTTTCTCTGTGTAGTTTTGGAGCCTGTCCTGGATCTCGCTCTGTAGCCTAGGCTGGCCTTGAACTCACAGAGATCCGCCTGCCTCTGCCTCCCAAGTGCTGGGATTAAAGGCGTGTGTCACCGCCGCCCGGCAGCTTACTTCTTCTTTTATCCTACTTTTCACTTTGTGTTGGGATAAGGCAAGAGAACAGCACGGTGTATGGGAAGGTACCCTGACAAAGCTCACCCGCTCTGGGGCCCAGCCTGCAGCTGGCAGTGCTGGGAGGGAGGGTACCATCTCTGGCAGAAAACCACGACAAGATGTTACAAGGCGGGTAGAACGCGGTGCTTCTCAAGTGTAGGATGAGTGGAAAGGCCCCAGTGATGCCTGGCAAACTGTCAGGAGGCCAGGGTGGTTGGGCAGGAAGAGACATACAGTAGAAATAATGAAGATATGCCAATGGTGGTGGCACACGCCTTTAATCCCAGCAGTTGGGAGGCAGAGGCAGGAGGATCTCTGAGTTCAAAGCCAACCTGATCTACAGAGTGAGTTCCAGGACAGCCAGGGCTACACAGAGAAACCTTGTATGAACTTCCCCCCGCCCCAAAAGAGAAAAAAGAAAAAACGAAGGAAGTTAGAGTAGGGGTTCCAGCACCTGCAGCCCGAGAGGAAAGGGAAGGAGGAAGTCTCCACTGCCTGTTGCTGTCACTGCGTACAGGTCTGAGCAGGTACGGTCAAGGAAGATGATGTGGTGCCGGGACCATCATGCAGGCTGACGGTTGCTGAATGAACTCTGGGTGAAGAGCTGACCCTAGTCACCTGGTCCCACAAGCAGAGGAATGGATGGCACTTCAGAACATAGGGCACAGGGCACACGTTCAGAGGCACGAACCCTCCACAGCTACTTTCTCCCACAGCCACCGTCACCACAAGCTATGCACAAGGCCTCTCTTGTGGAAGCTGGGGCCCGAAGAAGCACAGGACACTCAGTGGGTCAAAAGGACCCACTCAGGACATCCAACAGCTCTCATTACCACACACTTGCCAGGCACCCACACACGCAGCACAGGGACTCTGGTTCCTGAGGGCTTCTAGACACTGCTGTGGCCAGCACAAGTCTGGAAAGGCTGAGTTTTGGCGAGACTGCTCACCATCACTGATGATAAGTGCCATCGTAGCAGGAAGGAAGAAATGAGTTTTCAGGCATGTGGTAGCCCAGCCACTCTAGCTATGCCCCTTACACACATGGCTGGACTCTCAGAAGGGCTTCCGCATGAGCAGAACTCACTGCGGCTTCCCTCGGTCACCCCCACTGCCACTCGGCTCTGGGGCCCTTTTTCCTAGCAGTTGCTGCTTGCCCTGGCCAGAGCACTTCCCTATGTCCAGGTCTTGTTCCCTGGGGAGAGAGCAGAGTCCAAGGAGGAGGGAGCCAACCTCCTGGGCTTGCTCCATGGGCTGGAAAGCAGGAAACGTGCACATGAACAAGGTGCTAGGTCAGGTGACCAGATGGAAATGGAACGCCGACATCCAGCCACATACCTACCAAGCCTTCTGCCTGGGCAAGAGGAGGAGGAACTAGTCTAGAGGGAAGCCTGGGCCTGGGCCTGGGCCATCTTCCCTAGTCTGATGGGGCAAGACAGGGATCCACTCTGGCTAGGAAAAGGCAGGACTGTTGGACAGAGGTAGCACTTGGGTGTTTTATCCTAGTAAACAAGGTGGCCAGCAGGGCCTTTACATGAGGGGGGCTCTGTAGAGAAGGACTACTGACAGGGGCAGGTGGCCACCTATGCTCTACTGGTCTCCTTCTGCACCAGGACACACCACATCCAGCCAGCACCGTGGCCCCATATCTTCCTTGTCATACTCCTGCCTGTCCCCAACACACACATCTCAGCTTCCTAGTGACTCCCTCTCTTAGGTCACCCTTGATTTCCATTCTTCCCACTCCTTCTGACATATCCCTCTTCTCCCCAAGACTTCAGATCCTTGCTGTGACACTCCCATGGCATTTGTGGCCCTGGGCAGTAGATCAATACTGCTTCTCAAAGACACAGTCCAACCTCTCTCCCAGGATTCCCTCCTGGGCTCCAGTTCATGCTTGGGGTCTGCCTTCCTCCCCTTTCAGCATGGCTACAGAAGGGGTGTGAGCCCCCAGGAAATGTCACAGCGATTCCCAGTGAGCTTTGGCCCCTATGACAAAAGAACAGGCTCCAGGGGGTGGGGACTTAGCTCAGTGGTAGAGCAAGGCCTTGGGTTCGGTCCTCAGCTCCAGAAAAAAAAAAAAAAAGAACAGCCTCCTGACTTTGATGTTCCATGTTCATATCTGGATTTGACTGGCCTTGGCTAAGTTGCCTGACTCAGTTTTCCTGTATGTAAAAACACAGGTTTCAGAGCTCCTGCAACACAAACTCAACAGCTCGTGTTTATTCGCCTACTGTTGGGCTGCGAACAGGGTGCACTGTGGGCAACGTGACACCCCTAGTTCTTGCCCTGGCTGAGCTTTGGGATGGTGGGGAAATCTCACTGAAGTCCCAAAGAGGGTATCCTGTGGTCAGTCCTGAGAGGGTCTGAGCCACTGGAGTGCACAGTGGTCTGTGGCTTCTTATAGTTCCCTTATGACAGAAATCTGCTTTTAATCATTTCCAGAACTGTGGCTGATTTGGGTTCCCTGAGGAGATCTCTCTGGAGGGTCTTGGGTTCCCCAGTAACCTCCCCTCCCCCCACCAAACACAGGATTCAATTATTAGCAGCTAAGGAGTGCTAGCCGCTCTTGGTCAAAGAAAATGGGTGCAGCTACCCTGGCACACCACTGTGAGTGAAAGTGGCAGGTTGGGGGATGTTCTGAAGCTGGCCATTGGCTTCAAGAGCCTGGCCTGGACTGTGCTACACATTATCTAACTCCTTTGGTTCCATTTTAAAGATAGAAAATGTGGAATTAATCTCACTGTAGCATGGTTTGACTCCGCTCAGATGCTCAACATCTAAAACAGATGCAGTAAACGGGGAACCTCTCTCTCTCTGCTGTGAGGTCTTGTAGGGATGCTGGGTATGCAGCCTGTCTCCGCCCTGCAAGCCCCAGCCTCATCTCTTGGTACGCGTCCCTGTGTGTGTGCACACACGTGCACATAGGAAGCCCTGCCTTGCTAATGGTGCCCTGGCCAGTTATATGTCAAGGCGACAAGGGGCTGGAGGGGCCAACTTGGTTCCCTGGGGACAGGCTGCCGGTTTGGGTTCAATCTTTCCCACCACTCAGTCTGCCTCCTAGACACAGCCTCCTAGGTCACAGCCCACACACATCTAATGATTTGTTGCAGAGGGGCTTTCGACTCTGAGGGTGCCAACACTGGCCTTCAAGCAGCCTGTCAGTCAGTCGTCCAGTGTCCGTACCACAAGGGCAGGGTTTTGGATAAGTCTTGTTCACAGACAAGTTCCAAGACACACTTAGAAAGTACTTGATGGACAAAGGTTGAGTCCTGAGTGCTTGGCAAGTGTCAAGTACACAGTTCCCTGAGACCAAAGGACAGTTCAAGTGGGTGGTGAGTCTGCCTGGCTGCTGAACGGCACTTCACTTGAATCCCTGGCTATGACAAGCTTGAAGGGAGGGGAGGGGAGGGAGATGGGTGACAGAGACCAAACACCCTACCCTCGGTGCGGCCCTCCTCTGGCTAGCCTTAGGAGAAACAGGCTGACTCCAGCAGAGCAGGAAATGGGGGAGACAACATCAGGGGCAGAATCAAAGAATCTGTGGGCTCCTCCTTGTCCAGCCTCAGCTCTGATGACTTACAGCTTCACAGCCTGAACTCCGGAGGGAAGGAATGGAGGTCCCCTCTTATGATGACATCTGACATGCTGGAGTACCCAGGATCACACACAGCTGGCCCATAAAACACAAGACTCTATAGAAATCCCTCAGAATCGCTAACCATTCCCCTTCAGCCCACAGTCTGCTACAAGCAACACAAGCTTTTGGCTCCTGGAGCCATGGGTCCGAGCTCTGTTTCCCATTATCTCAGGGATATAGGATTTCTCTGATGTTTTCACATGCCCCAGGCCCCATCTCTACTGAGGATTAGCTCTCTTTGGGATGTATAGGACATGCTATTTTCTATCAGTGGATTAGCTACTGGATTAAGGAATTTTGACTAATTTACCTTCTCATGGCTTCATAGCAATTCCTTTCCGACAAGCACAGCTTCTCCTTAAAAGGAGACACTATAAAGGGCCCACCCCCTGCATCTGTAAAGCCAGATGCTCCTGGGCCCTATAGAGTGCTGTTCACACCAAAAAGGATACCAAACCACGGTCCTGCCAACGTGGACCTGGGTTTAGGTACCTCTCCTTGACAGCCATGTGTGGCCCACCTGGGAAGCCAGGTGTCTGACAGAACCCAAGATACAGTACAGGAAGCCAGGCAAGTTTGTCCAGTGTTCTGTTATGCTGATTCTATGTGAAGTCCAACAGTGCTAAGTAGGGGCATAAACCTTGGCCACCTTTTGCAGCCTCAAGCCTGGGAGACTGCTCTGTAGCTGGGAGGCTTGAAAAACCCCAGCATGGCCTGGCAAGCTGGCTGCAGCTCATGCCCAACAGGACAACTGCAGGGACGGAGAAGGGCATGTGTCATCAGGTGGGTTTTTATAAGTTTCCCTGGCCCTGCCAAGTGTCCACTGACCCACCAGCGAAAATCTGCTTCGCCGCCCTGAGTCTTCTAGAGGCACTAGCTAGGCCCAGATCAGAATGAGTCAAAGAACTGTTCTTTCCAATCGCCATGCTAGTTAAAGCTCAACACTTCTTTCTCTTCTTGCTCCAGCCCCCAAGGTGTGAAGACAGTTTGTGCTTACAGTGCAGGCTCGGATCAAAGTGAGTGAGTGGAAAGAGCAGGACCTGTGGCAGCTTTCCCTGGCTTTGCTGCAGTGGAACTGCAGCAGAGAGCGAGCTACAGGGGCAGCTGTGGCTTGGTTAATCTCAGAGCAGAATAGGCCTTCTGCAGCTGCCTGCCATAAAGCTTACACAGGCCCTTTCTTGTGTTTTTTGCTTGACCCTTCCTTTAGAGGGCTCCAGATGAACAAGGACAAATTACTGGAGTTCCCTTACCCATCTCTAACCACATCCTACACCAGCCCGAATGAAGGGTTCATGCATGTGTCTCATATGTCCCCATCCCCCACTCCTGCTCACCATCTTCCAGCCCTCCCCACTCCTCAGATCTGCTTGGAGCCTCAGAAGAAATCTCGTACGACTGGCTGTGAACATTCCCAGGCTCCAGAGGTAACCACAGCCATTGCCCAGCCCATTTCAATCTGCTGCTTCTTTGTGTGGGGGGATACTTTTCACCACAACCGCAGACGGGATAGAAGATGGAGAGCAAGAGATGTCTGCCAGATCCCCAAGGGAGCTGCCCCCCAGCCCCCCATGCAATAACAAACACGAGCTAGTTCTGGAGAGCAGCTAATATTCTGCCCTGACTTGGTACTTGAGGAGGGACCAGCCTTCTCCACCCTTCCCTATTGTAAAGCCACAGGAGCCTGTGGACTGAGTGCCAAAGCCAGCAGCAGGGCTGGGGAGGAGGAGCTGGGGACCAGACAGATGTTCTTACCCCCCCCCCCCCCCCCGTGCCTCTGCAACTGGCTAAAGGCGGGCATCAGGCCTGTCCCTACCACAGACTATACAACGTCTTCAGTCCCTTGTCTCCCAGGAAGGAGCCTCTTAACAGAGAAACAAACAGTCTCTTGTCTCCAGACCCCCAAGTGGCAGGGGCTCAGGCTGTTCTGAACTTGACTGTGGCTGAAAGGGTAGCCCATGAATGCCCGTATAGAGAGAAGGATGACAAATCCACTCTGGACCAAGACTGCGCGGTAGCTAGACGTGCTTGCTGCAAACACTGATGTGCGGAGGGTGGTTTGGGTGGAAACCGACACGCATCCTCTTGGAAGCAGGGACTGCAGAAGGCACGCAAGGGGACTCGCTCTGTACCTTCCCGACAAACTGGGTTTGGGATCCCATGGGAGGACCAACCCTAGGGAAAACATAACTACTAAAAATTCAGTCTGTTTCTACAAACAATAGCTGGCCTGCCTGGCAAAGAAGGACACTGAAAGCCCCAGAGTAGCCAGGCCTGGCCCATAGCACAGAGGCAGGCCCTAGTCATCCCACCTTTCCCACCAGTGTGGAACTGGACACTTTACCCCAGTAGCCCATTAAGCAGAGAACTGCCAGGATTTAGGACAGGGGTGGTTAAAGGCATCTAAATCCCCAAATCAAACAAAAACGCTTGGCCTTGTTGAATGATATCAGCAGGGCTCAGAGACCTGAACATTTAGCAAACTCAACTGCCAAGGAGCCCCAAAGCAGCAGAGCTTGTAGGGCCTGGTTTTTCTTGCTTAAATTCCAAGTCTTAGATTAGCACCCCAGCAGTCTCCATGAGCCACAGGAGCCTGACTGTGACGTCAGGGCATGGCTGGGGCTAGCCTGAAGCACTGCATGCTAGGGAAAAAAAAGTTGGAGCAAGAATTTGCAAGAATTTCATGGCTTGGTATTTTTAAAAAGCAGCAAGATGTGAAACTGGAGTCAAAAATAACTCTGCTGTTGGCTTCTGAAACAAAACCACCAAGTCACTGGCTAAGTCTGTGCTGGGTTGCTCCCAGAAGCCTGCCAGGCTCCTGGTCACTGGCTAAGTCTGTGCTGGGTTGCTCTCAGAAGCCTGCCAGGCTCCTGGTCACTGGCCATAGCTCCATGCTCCACCCCATCTCCTGAAGAGAGACCCAGGGCCTCAAATGCTCAGGAGGGTAGCTAGCCCCTGCCCAGCAATTCTTGATGATTCTCAGAGTCCACAGAGGAACACAGGGGAGCCAATGGGGGCAGTGAGCTTGACCAGGACTCTACCTGCCTGCCAGCTAACTTCCCAGCATCTCTACAGGGCACAAGAGGAAAGGACATGCAGGTCAGGGCCTGTGCTGGTGTCCCTCAGGGTCTGACATCAAGCAAGTACGTCTGGCAGCCCTAGGGTCTGGTTTAAGTCCTTCGGATCTGGCCATGAGGGCTACAAACCTGGTGTGGTGGCAGAGCAGAGTTTGAAAGGCCTCATGGGAAGACCTGGCTCTACCAGAGATGCTGATGTCGCTGACCACCTCACAAAACTGAAAGGTAGACACCATGTAGCAGCACAGTGGTTCTGTCTATGCTTGTGAAGGGCAACATGGGAAGTGTGGTGGCCAGTGGTACAGAAACAGCAGGAACGGACACTCCACAAGCCTCTATCTGCTGGACTAGAAGCTTCACCCTAGAGAAAGCCTTAAGAAGCAAAGCCCAGCCGGGTGGTGGTGGCGCACACCTTTAATCCCAGCACTCGGGAGGCAGAGCCAGGTGGATCTCTGTGAGTTCGAGGCCAGCCTGGGCTACCAAGTGAGTTCCAGGAAAGGCGCAAAGCTACACAGAGAAACCTTGTCTCGAAAAACCAAAAAAAAAAAAAAAAAAAAAGAAGCAAAGCCCAGCCGGGCGGTGGTGGCGCACGCCTTTAATCTCAGCACTCGGGAGGCAGAGGCAGGCGGATCTCTGTGAGTTCGAGGCCAGCCTGGTCTCCAAAGCGAGTTCCAGGAAAGGCGCAAAGCTACACAGAGAAACCCTGTCTCGAAAAACCAAAAAAAAAAAAAAAAAAAAGAAAAAAAAAAAAAGAAGCAAAGCCCAACCAGAGCAGCCAGGCGTTTTTGCCCTTCTCCTGGCTTTTCTGTACACCCTACAGCCTTCGGGGTAGAGCCAGCTTTGTGAGCAAAAAAGACTCAGGCAGGCTCAGCAGAGTGATGTGAGCAGCCATAGGACAGGTATGTATTGGGTGTGGAGGTGACGAGGTTGAAGATGATCTCATAGCAAAGTTCCCCACAGGAGAGACAGAGGAGGCAGAGGCAGGTGGATCGCTATGAGCTGAGTTCCAGGTCAGCCAAAGCTACATATTGAAACCTTGTCTAAAAAAAAAAAAAAAAAAAAAAAAAAAAAGAGGCCGCTGCTCTCCCAGAGAGCCTGGGTTTGGTTCTCAGCACCCACATGGCAACTCACAATCATCTATAACTCTAGTTCCAGAGGGTCTGACAACTTTTCAGGGCCTCCATGGGGACCAGACACACACGTGATACAGACATACATGCAGACAAAACACCCATACACGCCGGGCGGTGGTGGCGCACACCTTTAATCCCAGCACTCGGGAGGCAGAAGCAGGCGGATCTCTGTGAGTTCAAGGCCAGCCTGGTCTACAAAGCAAGTTCCAGGAAAGGCGTAAAACTACACAGAGAAACCCTGTCTCAAAAAACCAAAAAACAAAACAAAACAAAACAAAAAACCCACACATACACATAAAATAAAAATAAATAAATCTTAAGAAAAAAGAAACACCCACATTTTCCCCAAGCCAGTTACTGTTGGCGTCTAAGACAAAAACCACTAAGCTGCTGGATGGCCCCACACAGCACTTCTCACAGTGGCCTCCCAGGCTACTGTATAACTCGATTTAAAGAATGACCACATGAGAAGCGTGCATCTTTGAAGAACTTCGGTCTTGGTCCTGAATGCCGTAGCCCGGGTTCAAATACCCGTCCCTAGTTTCCAGATGTGCACAGAAGTGCTTCACTGGAAGAGCCGTCCTGCTGGTTCCACGGGAAGCTTAGATGAAGACACCCCAAAATTCCACCCACACTGTTTAGTAAGGGGTTGAGGGGATGCTCAGCCTACGTACGCTAAGATCAGGACCACCTGCTTCTTGCCAAAGCCATGGGCTGGGTAGATCCAGGTACAACAGCACCTGGCAAGATGCTGACTGCTGGGAAACCCTGAGGTGAGGTCAAGTGAGGGCTGCAAAGGGAAGCCTTGGAAGGGCTGAGGCCTCAGCTAAGCATCAGGAGGATGTTCTCAGGGACTTTCCATCTAAAATGGCTGGAGGAGACCTGAAAGGTCAGGCCAACCTGAAGACTGCCTATTGGGATTACAGACAGCAGGAGACGAGCAAAGGCCCATGCCTCGCAAGGTCACTTCAAAAGTTATGTTCCTCTTATATCCTCTTATAAATGCCATGCATACATACTCCTTTCTGAGACAGGGTTTGTGTGGCCCTGGCTGTCCTGGAACTCACTCTGTAGCCCAGGCTGGCCTCGAACTCACAGAGATCCACCTGCCTCTGCCTCCCCAGTGCTGGGACTAAAGGTGTTCGCTACTACACCTAGCTCATAAATGCACTTTTGAAAAGTAATGCATGCACTTTATAAAAACAGGAGATTCTCTAAAAGGTAAAACCAGCACAACCCAAATGCGTGTACAGTCATGCGTGTATGTGTGTGTGTGGTGTGTCTGTTAAAGAACTGATTTCTGATGTTGCACAAACCCCAAGGTAGTTGGAATTTTGACAGACCTGCAAGGCCTCTAGGCCCCAGGGGGCCAACTTGCTTGCTAGGGAGACTAAATGCCTCACGGTTGGCTGATCTCACCACCACTGCCTTGACCTGCAGTGAAATCTAGCTCCAAGGTTTTAGGAAGTTGCTTCCCAGGAGCAAGCCTGTGGCAGCTCTGCCTCTTGCTTAAGTCCGGGTCTCTCTGTTGTGTCTCTGTCTCATGCCCACATCCCTCAGGCTTCTGCTGGGTCAGGCTCCAGCTTTGCTCTGTTCAGTGTCCAATCACTCCTGGGCTGCTGCTTCTCTAACTCCCACCAGAGGACCCAAGGTGTCCATGCCTTGGCTGTCTGTGCTCCTTATACATGGCTCCTAGCTTTCTCAATGGTCCCAGTTGCCTGCTCCCCCTTAAAGCCTGGCTCTGGCATCCAATTCAGTCAAGGAGACTTCTCAGGAGCGGGACTGGGTTTCACATAGGAACTGACACAGAATGGGCTCAGTGAATGGGTGTGCACAGAGAGAATGCACACTACGTAAGGGCTGAGCAATGGCTCTCTTGGGCAGAGGAAGGTCTAGCTTCAGGAGGCAGCAGAAGACTGGAAGGAAGGCCTTGTGGTGCTGTCATACAGAAGGCTGTCCCCAGCAAGCCTTGAGTAGTGGCAGTGGCAGCCCCAGGGCAGCTCCTAACACAGCAGGAACACACAGCACCGCTGGGCACTGCTTGATGAACTAGCTCCACAGGTGGACACAGTTTATCTTCCCGGAGGCCTGGAGAGTGGGGGCTGGTAAGAACATGGCATCCCAGGCTTGGAGATCGGGGCACAGGAGGCTTAGGTTGTCCCCAGATCACCAGTTAAGGCTGCAGTGAAGCCAGACACACACTGAGCCCCAAGGGGGACTGCTTGGATTTCTGACTTCAGGACTGCTCCTTCTAGAAAGACTGCTGAGTGAGGGTGTCACCAAGAGAGCTGAGATTTTGTATCTGTCCCTCACAGTGGTGGCAGACAGACCATAAACATCCACAGAGGCGGTCTTGCTCCCTTGAGCTGTCCCCACACACCCAGACTGTTAACGAAGGTAGGCTTTTGTTTATTTCTATTTTTCTGGTATTTTGAGAAACCATTTTGCCATGTAGACCTGGCTGGGCTTACACTGTTGATCCTCTTGCCACAGCATTTCAAGAGCCGGGATAGCCAGTGTGAAGTAAGAATTCATCTTTAAGAACTAGGGTGGTGGTGGTGCATACCTTTAATCCCAGCACTTGGAAAGCAGAGGCAGGTGGATCTCTGTGAGTTTGAGGCCAGCCTGGTCTACAGCACAAGTTCCAGCACAGTCGAGACTATACAGAGAAACCCTGTCTCAAAAAACCAAAAAAGAACTAGTCCTTTGTAACGTAGCATGGGAGGACACGTGACTCACTCGGGACTCATCCCTGTCCACTGTCTACTGCAATGGCTCTCCCTGGGAGGATGTTCTGTAGGATAGAAGTGTAAGGGACCCAAGGCGGCCATCTCTCTCTGCGAGACCACACAGAAGTAGACTTCCATGAAGAGAAGAAAAAGGGCAGTAAGTGTGCTCAGAGCGCACAACACATGACTCATACGGACCTCACTGAAGCAGGAGTCAGTGCTGAGGTGGCCAGAGCACAGAGGGCTTTAAGACTAAGAACAAAGTGAGGAACAGCTGCTGAGGGGGTAGACCCAAGGCCAGAACTCACAGACTAAACAGGGAGCCTGGCTGAACAAGCCACTTGGAAGGAAAGGCAGCAGCGGCTACCTGGCCTTTAGGCCTCAGGAGAGGGAGGGCTGGTTCAGTTTGGACTAGGTCTAGAAAACAACCAATGACCAAGCCTCCCAGGAGCATTTGGAGTAACCCAATGTACCTTGTACAAAATTGGGCTGAGTCTATGGCCTCGTGTAGGGCTTCATGGAACCCAAGCTTCCTCAGGACATAATGGGTTCAAGGGGAACCTTTTCACTTTGTGGCACTGAGGAACAGAGGATAAGACCACTGTGGATTTGCAGAGACCAAACACTGTCAGGTAGGACAAGGGTGTCACAGGGCATCCACTCAGCTGCAGGCCCGCCCCTTCTGCTCTGTGCTACGGGTTCCTTACAAAGCTACTATCAGCCAGGCGGTGGTGGCAGCGCACATCTTTAATCCCAGCACTCGGGAGGCAGAGGCAGGTGGATCTCTGTGAGTTCGAGGCCAGCCTGGTCTACAGAGCAAGATCCAGGAAAGGTGCAAAGCTACACAGAGAAACCCTGTCTCAAAAAAACAAAACAAAACAAAAACAAAAACAACAAAAAAAAGCTACTATCATACTCCTGACTGCTAACACAAAACAAAGCCTCCCATGTGCACCCTTAAATCAGCAAGCAGCAGGAAATGTTTTCAGTGTTATGCTCCTGTATTTTTAGCCACCTTCTCGGACTTAATTTCCAGTTTTATCCTGTAAAGTCCTAATGACTCTGCCTCCCCTGACCTCTCACTTGATGAGGCTGTGAAGAACACGAGGCGGTTTCTGTCATCTTAAAGACTTCGCACGCTGCTCACATCTCCTTGAGCAGGCTTTCTTCTCGGGGTTACCAGGCTTTCCAGAGTCTCCGTACATTGTGCTCTGGAGTCCCACAACCCTGACGCCCGCCTCTCCCTTGGGTGCTTCCATCTGTGGGCTCAAGGCTGACGTTGCACCGGTGATGAGACAGGATGTGGAGTGGCTTTTCTCACTCAGCCCAAGGTCCAGAGTCAGGCAAAGGCTACCAGGTGCTTGGGCTCCATTTCTACTAGCCGTCCTTCGCATGCCTCCGTAGAGCTGGACTGGGGATCGCTATCTTCCCTCCCTGCTTTTACAACCCTTCCTAGCAGACCACGTGTCCCTCCCACAGCCTCATTAGGCACAAGCCAGCATGGGCCATGGGGGTCTGTGGAGTCCCTGCCTGGCAGCTAAAGCCAAGGCACCGGGGGACAGAGGCTCTTTCAGCCCCACCCCGCCCACTGCGCCAGTCAGCTACCCCGGGGTCTGTGCTCTGTGCGGTCCCTCCAGACCACAGGCAGGCTGCTCTTCTGTCAGGGCCTCCCTCACAGGTGATGCTCCTCTGGGCATACTCCAGTGCAGCTGCTACCTCTTGCCAGGATATTTTGTTCATACTGAAGCTGCTATGCTATAAATTGCAAGTTGCCAATGTAAGTTAAGCTCTGGAGAATAGGACCCACATTTTCCTCACTGATGAAGATCATGGGCAGGACCACAGTAAACACTTACTCAGCAGATACCTAGAATCAGGCATGAGCCAAACTCTGCAGAGATTCAAATCCGCTAACCCTTACCACAAACATGGAGCCAAGCGCCCAGACCACTTGTGCATTACAGGTCAAGGCACAGAGTTTAGAGATCTAAAGGGGTTTTTCCAAGGACACCTAGGGAATAAAAAAGGACACTGGTCCAAACTCAGGTTTGCAGAAACTCCAACTCACTAATCCCAGCATTCTGGAAGGTGAGAATGGGATGAATGGACAGGCCACTTCTCTCAAGGAACTGTTGTGGCTTCAGCCATACCCGGTGGGCAAACTGGCAGAAACCTGTATGGTGATTTTGGAGTCTGGTGGCTTCGGCTTACATAGCCCCAACAGCCAGGATCCCAGGGAAGCCACTGATATTTCAATAATGTAATTTGGAAAACAGGTCCATTCTCTCTCTCTTCTCTTTCTCTCTCTCCTCCCTGTTCACACACACAGAAACACTTTATTTATTTTAAAAGAGTCTCACACTATACAGCCTTGGCCAGCCTGGAACTTAATATATAGATCAAGCCGGCCTCAAACTCAGACACTCCCACCTGCCTCTACTTCTCCAGTGCTAAAGTCAAAGATGTAAGCCTCTGTACTAGTCTTATGTCAACTTGACACACATTAGAGTCATCCAAGAAGAGAGAACCTCCATTAAGAAAATGCTTCCAGTTGGGAGGTGGTGGCGCACACCTTTGATCCCAGCACTTGGTAGGCAGAGGCAGGTGGATCTCTGAGTTCAAAGCCAGTCTGGTCTACAGAGTGAGTTCCAGGATGGCCCCTACTACACAGAGAAACACTGTCTTGAAAACCAAAAGAAAATGTTTCTGTAAGATCAGGCAGCATGCAAGCTTGTAGGGCATTTTCTTAATTAGTGTTTAAGGAGGCACAGTCAATTGTGGGTGGTGCCATGTGGGAAGCCAGCTCCCACTTTTACCCAGAGTACTCTTGAGGAGAGAGGGATGAGAAACTTGTAGATAGAAAGATAGTGGAGATTGAGACAGACAGAAACACAGGATAGCTTCGGAAGGACCTGGATCAATATCCACCAGCTCCTTCTGTGGCTTCAAAAGGGCTTTTTATAACAATGCCAAGGGGTGGGGCAAAAGACCTCCCCCTGCTAGATCAAAGCACACCGCACAGCCAAGTGCAGACCCTTCCAAACACCTGGTGACCACACGTGGTCTAGCCATCCTCTTATACAGCCCTGCTGGGTAAAGCAAGCTCAGATCTCACTAGGAAACCTCTGTGGGCTCCCACAGTACCACCCCTGAGCTGGTGGTCCTGGATTCTATAAGAAAGCAGGCTGAGCAAGCCATGGGGAACAAACCAGTAATCAGTACCCCTTCATGGCATTAGTTCCTGCCTTCAGGTTCCTGCCCTGTTTGAGTTCCTGTCCTGACTTCCTCCAGTGACGGACTACAATATGAAAGTATAAGCCAAATGAACCCTTTCCTCCAACTTGTTTTTGGTCATAGTGTTTCATTACAGCAACAGAAAACATAACCAAGACAGCCATGATGCCTTTGATCCAGTGAAGGACACACTGAGTTCATGAGGAACATGAAGGCACTGTGAGCTGCTATTTTTAAAAACCCAGTACTTTCTGGGCACGGCCTCTCTCTCTCTCTCTCTCTCTCTCTCTCTCTCTCTCTCTCTCTCTCTCTCTCTCTCTCTCTCACACACACACACACACACACACACACACACACACACACACCTCTGTAACAGAAGTGCTCAGGAGGCTAGGGTAAGAAGATTTCCAGTTCAAGGTCAGCCTAGGCTACACAAAATGACCCTCATTAAAACAAAACAAAACTCAGTACCTGCCAACCAACATCAAATAATTCAAACGCTAGAGTAATGCAGTAATGTGTGCGTGCTTCCATCAGGCCCTACCTGTGTGAGGACGTCCAGCTGGCCCACGATGTGCTCCAGTGTGCTGGTCAGTGTCTGGGGCATACTGACGGGCTCTTGGGGCTGGCCTTGCACTGACTCCAGACTCTTGTCTCTGCCTGGTGGACCATGCAAATCCATTTCTGGCTAAAAACAGAAAGAGAACAGTCCCTCAATCTATTGAGTACTTGAAGAAACAAGGAGGGAGGATCATCTTCAAAGACAGATGATCTGAGAAATCAGGAAACTTGAGGAAATGGCTTCTAAGTGTCAGCAGGAAATAGCAGTGACAGGACGCACACTCTTCCAACACACCGAGATTCACACATCCATCTTTCACAGCAGAGACTGAGAAGTGGAGTTGAGTGCAGGGCAGTCCAGACTAGATGGGTTCTGGCAAAGGGGCAGGTAGACCCGAGTGCCCTCAGAGTGCTCCCAGAGGTCCTCGGGGAGGCTGGTCCATCTCTCACTCCTCACTCTCAGGCACTATCCAGGATGCATCTTGGAGGAGCCAGAGACATAAAGACTGCATGGCCCTGAAGTCACCTCTTCTCTCAGACAGTGGTTTAACTTCAAGTCCACCCTCCCAATACTGGCTGCCCAGGCTTCACTAACGCCTTCCTGAGGGCCAGCAGCTGTGGCCCAGAACTGAGAGGGGATGTTCCAGATCCTGCCCTGCTCCAGATCCCCTGGAAAAACAAAGATCTCTGTGTGACTGTTCTGCCCAGATGGCTGGCAAGAGCCAGAGCCCACAGGACAGGCACAGCTGCCTTGTTTTGGACAGGACTCTAGGAACGGGAGGCACTTGGGTTTTTACGACTTGAAGGGTCACTGAGCCCCTCTCTATACTCAGATGCAGGCTTCTCCTGCCCCAGGAAGCAGCCTGCATGTGTTGAGCAGGAGGATTCCCTGAGCATGGGTGCCTGGGGGCAGGTCAACAGATGCCACAGTTCAATGCCTGCAGCTCCACTGTGTGCTAGTGACAGCCAATGCTCTGGGCCACCCCTAAGTTTCGGTGACCCACAAATGTCTAATGGACATTCCAGATGTACCATGTCACCCTCAGGGCTCTGTCCATCCAGTCCACCTCCTTCCATGCCCCTCTTGTTTTGGTGCTCTGGCATTCACACCACATTTTCCTCTCCATGGGTGCTTTCCCTACACTTCTCCCTCTGCTAGAAATACACCGCCCTCCCCATCAGGAACTCCTCTGCTCCTGCATACCTGGGCCTCCTTCTTCCAGCCCTGTTCCTCTCCACTTCCAACAAGGGTTGGAACACAGGCACATCAATCAATGCTGGCTTCTCTATGGGCCCGGCCACAGACCTGTTGCCCCCTCCTGCCTGTTCTCATCACTGCTTTCCCCACAAACCCAGGACATCACTAGGCTCAAGGCTTGTGAACCACCCATGCACCACAGAGTCAAGCCTACTCTACCCAGAAGCCGCCCACCTCCCAGAGCACAGGCAGTGGAGTATATTGGGTACCTCTGGGTACCTAGGATACTCCTAGCCCTGACCATACTGGGATGCCTGTGGACACACAGTCAGCAGCTGGCTGCTTACATCTCCTCTCAATGTCTTCCCTCCTTGACTAATCCACAGCAACCCAGCCCTGGCAGATGCTCACCTGGACTACAGCACAGTCCTTGAAAAGAACGGACCCAGGAGAGGATCCCCAAGAGACAAAGGAAGAACACAAGGACAATTCAGCATGGGGAACTTACCCGCACATTTTCCTTTATCAGGAAAGAGTCCTGATCGCATAAACCACAAACTCTCAAGGACATACTGATGTGAACTTGAAAATGATAGATCTGGTGGCCAAAGAACTTGAGTGTGAGACATGAGCCGGAGGGACATTCTGGAGGAAATCAGTGCCGTGCCCACATGCCCATGTTGACATGCCCATGTTGATACCACATGGGTGATGCGGCCATTTCCTAAGCTCTTCTAGTCCTTCCAGGGACCGAGCATTTCAGATCCCAGTGCCCACCCAGGAGCTCAGTCCAAAAGAAAACACTTCAGAAGACTGTCAGTCTTGCCAAGAAAGCTGGGGTCTACTACAGCGATCCCTAGGCCCAGGCAGTTCTGTCACTAGTGAGGAAGGAGAAGCCAGAGAGGCCTTGGTTCCCTCACTGACCTCCACCACTGCCTCTACCTCCTCCTCTGTAAAATGGAGTCAATGACTGAAGTCATCCGAAGTCACCAGCAAGCCTTGAAAAATGTTCTCAGTCCTGTGCCCTCTCCTTCCAGACAGACACACTCTTCCCCTGGGCACCGAGTCCCCATGGCTCTACCAGAAAAGACTACCGAGAGAAGGTTACAGGCTTCCTGTCCCGACAGCAGGCATCTATCTTCATGGGGACGGCCAGCCTGGTGCTGCCTGCTGCCCAGGAAGGAGGGAATGGAAATTCTGAGTGTTTCTGCAGAACAGCCCAGAAGCTGCCAGTGCTGAACTGGGCTTCTGGAAACAGTGGATGATGAGATGGGGGTGGGGAGTGAGCACCAACTTTAGCAATCTCCCTCTGAGCCAAAGCTAAGCAGATCCAAGGGAGCAGCAAGGACGAGAGCCATAGTGCTCCAAGCTGGAGAAGTGGCTTTGGGAGAGAAGTGTGTTCCCATGGATACCATGCTTTCATATGGGCTGTCTTCATGTCACAGCCAAGGAAACTGGGAAGAGAAATGCAAACCCAGCACCTGGAGGCTAAGGCAAGAGGCTGTGAACTCCAGGGTAGCCTGTGGTTACTCACCTGCACTCCAGCATTACAGAGCTGTGGCACTTCCTGGGAAGCCTGGTGAACAGGCACAAAAGCAGACATGGGAGAGCTAAGTGCCAGGGCGAGAAGTGGCACTCAGAGTAGCAGGGCCCTGAGTAATGCCGAGGGCAGGGTGACCACAGCAGTGCTAGAGGAAAGATCACACCAGTTTACAGCAAAGCATCCTGGGGGCTTTAGTGGTTCTCGGGTGTGATCCTTACTCTTGGAGGCGTCAGGGACACAGCTTTGGTCATGTCTGTGAGGTGTTTTCACAGGTTTAACCAAGGAGGAGTGGCCCACCCTGAATGTGGGCAACAGCATCCCCCAGGTTGGCGTCCCAGACTGAACAAGGAGAACTGAGCGGAACAGTGGCATCTGTCTCTTTCCGCTTCCTGACCTGCAGACACAGTCTGACCAGCCATCTCATGCTCTGCACCTTGCCTACCCCACATGATGGACTGTATCCTCTCAAACTGTGAGCCAAAATAAACCCTCCTTCCTTAACCTGCTCTGATAGGTACTTTTCCACAGCAGGAGAAAAACTAACACATCCAGTGTATCATAAGCAAACTCCCAACTAAGACCAGCCTGTAAGTACAGCTCCACACTATGCCACTTACATCAAATATTTTAATACCAAAACCACAAGAAAGATGAATCTCCAGACTTATCTACTTAACTTCATAGAAATTTCCCTTGGGACCCATAGGTGACCCTTCTCACACCCTGGAGGAGGATCCCGGGCTCTCACAGGATGCCTGCCTGGGTTTCTGTTTCTTCAGTCACTTCCCTGTCAGGTGTCACCATGGGCTCTGCCCTTCACACACAGCAAGGACGGCACTGAAGTCTCTAGCTGTGGCTGATGCTCAGTCACCCAGGCACACAAGGAACCAAAGCATGAAATTTCATTAAAAACAGACCTGAATAGTCTGTAGGTCTTCCTTGCCACAGCAATCACTCTGGGCTGATCTCCTACCTGGTCAGCTGGCTGTACAGTGGGCCTAGGACACTGGGCCAGGGAGCATGAATCCCACCCTAACAAGAAAAGAGGGGGCAATCTAAAAGAATCAAGTTTTTTTACTCTTCCAGAGAATCTGAGTTCTGTTCCTAGCACCAACATTGTGACTAACAAACATCTCTAATTCTAGTTCCAGGGAATCTGACAACCTCTTTTGATTCTCTCGGGCACCAGGAATGTGGTGCACATACATACATGTAAAAACACTCATACACATAAATTTTTAAAAGAAGGAAAGAACTTTCCCCTCAGCCTCCACAAAAGCCAAGGTTAGGGACACAGCTCAGAGTACTTACCTAGCATGTCCGAGGCCCTCAGTTTGATCCCCATATCTACCATGAGCACATGCCAGTTGGACAGTTACTTAAAAGCCTATCCTATTATAAGCTTTGCATTATGCCCATTATATGTTCTAGCCATACACTGTAAGGAAACAGAAGTGTACATCCATAGAAAATATGTATATGAAAGTTCACAGCAGCTCTTTTTTTTTTAAATACCAAATAGCTGAAAATAACCCAATGTTATCTATCAATAACCTTAGATAGATAAACAGACTGTGGTATAGCCATTCAATTGAATCCTCCTCAGCAGTAAAAGTTTTGAACTACGTATATATGTAACAACATAGATCAACCTCAAAATAATTAGGTTGAAAGAAACCAGATAAAATGAGCAAGTAATTGTATGATTCCACTTACATAAATTCTAAGTACAAACTAACGTAGACAGCAAGTCAGTGAGTAGGGCCGAGGAGACGGCTGTGGTGACATATTGTGTCCCCAATAAATTGTGTTCCCTAATAAAGCTTATCTGAGGGTCAGAGAACAGAATAGCCATTAGATTAGACATAGATGGCAGAAAATGGTGGCACATACGCCTTTAATCCGATCACTTAGGAGGCAGAGATCCGTCTGGATCTCTGTGAGTTCAAGGCCACACTGGAAACAGCCAGGCATGGTGACACACACCTTTAATCCCAGCACTTGAAATCTCATGTCTTGCTTGGGAAGGACACATGCCTTTAATCCCAGGAAGTGATGGCAGGAAGCAGAAAGGTATATAAGGCATGAGGACCAGGAACTAGAGGCTTTTTAAGCTTTTAGGCTTTTAGCAGCAGTTCAGTTGAGATCCATTCCAGTGAGGACTCAGAAGCTTTCAATCTGAGGATTCGTGGAAATAGGATCTGATGAGGAGTTGTTGAGGTGAGGTTAGCTGTGACTTGCTCTGCTTCTCTGATCTTTCAGAATTCACCCCAATAGCTGGCACCAGGTTTTTTATTAATAAGACCTTTTAAGATTTTTGTTACAGAACCGGGCGCTGGTGGCACACGCCTTTAATCCCAGCACTCGGGAGGGAGAGTGAGGCAGATCTTTGTGAGTTCGAGGCCAGCCTGGTCTACAGAGTGAGATCCAGGACATGCACCAAAACTACACAGAGAAAACATGTCTTGAAAAAAAAATAATTGTGTTACAGATGGCTTAGTGGGTAAAGGGCTTGGCACGTAGGCACAAGGACTGGAGTTCGTATTCACAAAACCCCATATATCTTGACAGGTGTGATGGCTGGCCTATAATCCCAATGTTCCGGAGGTGGAGACAGAGAATTCCAAGAGCAAGCTGGCTAGCTGGAGTAGCTGAATCAGCAAGATCTGGGATCAATAGATAACTGAGTATTAACCTCTGGCCTCTACAAGCATGTACACATACAACCGCATACACATGCACCCACATGTTTACATATTACTCACACATACATGCAAAAAAACCAGATAAACCCACCTCACAATAGCTGTGCATGATAGCATACGCCTTTAATTTTGGCAGAGGCAGAGGCAGACAGATCTCTATGAGTTCAAGGCCAGTCTGGTCTACACAGTGAGACCTTGTCTCAAAAAAAAAAAAAAAAAAAAAAGTCTCAAAAACAAGCAAAAAAACCTTCACAACAAGTAAGTCAATCAGTAGTTGCTTGTATACACAAAGACGCACAAGGAAATTTTTGGAAATGAATGAAATATTCTGTATATTCTGTACCTTGATTGTGTGTGTGCGTGTGTGTGCGTGTGTGTGTGTGTGTGTATGTGTGTGTGTGTGTTTGCCAAAGCTCAGAACTGCTCATTTTCCAAGGTGAATACTACTATTTGTAATTCCAAGGCTCTATCAGTCCCCCCAAAGATATATTAAATCCACAGTGCCCTGGGAGCCCTCCTGTCCTACACGCCCCACACGACATTCCATCACTGCCACTCTGCACTCAAGGTGGAAAGCACCACCTCCCACAGAGCATCATCACTACGGGGCTAAACTGCAGGCCGATGACTCTAGTGAGAGGCCCATGAGGCTTGCCATCAAAACGTGAATTAATTCCCACATGTGAGGCAGAGAACCTCATTTCAATGTAGTCTCTCCCGTGGAGGGAGGAAGAAGCTGATTCCATAGACAGGGTTCCCCAGCAGCCCTTAGCCACACAGGGATCCATGCAGAGTCAAGCAAGAACTGCCCACAGAGGGCAAGAAGCCAGAAGCAGCTGCTGTTTGACTGGAAGATGCTGTGAGCTGAGCTGCAGGTGGGTAGATGGGTGATGATTAACATTTGCTCAAAGTATACAACTGTTCACCCTGGACCTTGTCCTCTGCCCAGCCTGCTCCTAAAATGGACCAGTGTCCAAGAACTGACCCATGGCTTCAGATGGGGCCAGAACGGGGAGGCTGAGGTGACCTAGGGCTGGGTTCTCACTCATTTCCTTCTTGCACAGCCTTGCCTGGTCACTGCCTACTTAACACATCAAAGCATATCACTGAGCTTCCAAAGACTCACTGAGTGCCACACTGGAAGGAATGGGTGGACACGGACACGGACACACACACACACACACACACACACACACACACACACACACGCAGAGACACACTCAGACACACAAACACACAGACACATACAGAGACACTCAGACACACATGCCCACAGATACACACACAAACACACAGACACACACACAGATACATACACATAGACATACAGAGACACAGACACACACAGACACACACAGACACATACACAGATACACACACAGAGACACACATACACATTCAGACACACATACACAGACACACACATATAGACATAGACACAGACATACATACATACACACACAGACACACACACACATACACTGTAGTTAAATCCTTTCACTGCAGTCTGCTCACTTAGCAAAAGGAGTTCAGAAGGTGTCTCTCTGCCCTGACGTCAGGCCTTCGGCCGCTCTCAGAAGCTAACGGTTGCCTTCGTGTTTTCTGAACCTGGCCCTGGGGAGGGAATTAAAAGGCAGAGCTTACTTGGACTCAGCCTCATGCCCAGCTTCTCACGTGGAAGGGGCACAACTAGCTTCTGAAATCACATGTATTTGCAGACTGGATAAGACTATAGCCGTATTTGTCTTGTAATTTAGGGTTCCAGCATGGAATCCAACAGGAGAAGAAACTTCTGGTACTAAACATAGCTCTGAAGCCATGAGGAATTCTGGTTTCCTAAAAGCATCTAATTGTTTGGCAGTCTGGTCAATGATTGCCCAAGTGTGAGTCTAGGATTTGCTTACCACTGCTGGCTTTCTAGACTTACCAACATGCCTGGTCCCCTCACCAGCTCTGGGGAGGGCAGAGTGCTGGGTCATTTGCTTAAGTCCTGGAACAGACATACAAGATCTGGGGCCAAAACAGCAGCCTTAAGGCTGAATGGGACACTCTGCAACCAAAGACCCCAGACAGGTCTCAGGGCTACACCCTGACTAGATAGGCTCTCACTGCTGGGAAGCTGAGTTCATGTCTTTAAATGGATGGCAAGGGATCCACAGGCCTGATTAACACGTTGATGCCAGGTCCTCCCTGCCATGAAGAACCAGTGCGACCTGGGGTTCAGAACCAAAGGCAACATGGTACACCTTTTCATGTCATGATTTCCCTCAGAGGGGTAGGGAGTGCAAGTGATTCCACTAAAGCTGGGCTGCTCTCAGGCCTGTGGGCATGAGTAAATGACCCACAGACAAAACACAGAGCCCTACTCTGCTTGCCCCAGGACTGGGACAGCCACTCCTGGGCTCACAACCAACCTGGCTCGGTAAGAGTCTCCAAGCATTTCCCACACAGAGTGGGGACTCTTCAAAAGGGGGAGACAATGCCCTGGCAGGCAGGGTTCACATCTGCTCTCAGGAGAAGTGAGGAGGTCTACTCTCCTGAAATGACCCAGGAGTGAGGGAGAGGGAGCAATATGAAACCGAGAAGGGTAAGCACTGAAACCAATGGAGACCTTAAGAACCAACTAGCTATGCCCATCGTGTAACCAGAACATTCCCAGAGGAGGTCCCTGACCTTTGTTCCTGGGGGCAATAAACAGCAGCCAGCCTTTTGGTGTTGAAGTTTCTCAGGTGATGACCATAGCACAGCCAGAGCCACACACACACTTTTAGCAGCAACGTCAGGTGGCGGTGTGTGTGTGTGTGTGTGTGTGTGTGTGTGTGTGTGTGTGTGTGTGTGAGGAACCCAGGAGAGAAGTGGGCAGTCACTGAGGTCTAGATCCTTTAACCCGGTCCACAGGAGCCTTAGAGCAGATAGGGCCGTCCCAGTGAAGCCCACTTTCCTGCAGACAGTCTGCCTAGGACTTATGTGGAACACACCCCTGGAGCACCCTTTCATGGCTCAGCTTGCCACCCAGCCTGAAGACCTGAGTTGTTGGGTCCCTGGGACACACGTGCTGAATGGAGAGAACTTACTCCTGCAAGTTGTCCTCTGACCTCCACATACAAGTGCTGGCAGATCACACACACAATAATAATAATAATAACAGTAATAATAATATAGCAACAACAATAACAATAAAATACAGATGTTTGCCAGGCACAGTGGAGGAGCACCCCTTTAATCCTGGTACTTGGGAAGCAGAGGCAAGTGGATCTCTATGAATTCATGGCAAGCCTGGTCTACATAGGGAATTTCAGGCCAGCCATAGCTACTTAGAGACCCTGTCTCAAAAACCAACCAAACAAACAAGAAAAATAACCCAAACGAAGTCTTAAAAAGGAGCTAATATTACATATTTAGGGAAGACAAACCAGAATAATGGTGAGCAGTCAGACCATAGGGACTTTAGGAAGGAAACAACGTAGCTAATCAGCCAACCTCAGACTCACTCCTGGGAAACAGTGCTCCCTTGGAACACACACCGTCTCCAATCAGGGCAGCTCTTGTTCAGGTCAATTCCACAAACATCCCTTAAGGCCCACTACAGCTATGCTGAGTCTCTCAGGGCTATCTAGAAAAGTCTGCCCTCCATATAGCAAGTGCCTGGAGGGCAGGGAGGAGATCAAGAATTCTAATAAAGCCTCAGTGTTGACTGTAGTTTGTTTTTTTTTAAAGCTTAAATTGTTTTGAACTAATTTTAGGCTTATAGAAAAGTTACAAAAATCGTCCATCACCCCAGTGTTAGCATCTTACAAAACCATAGGACAGTGTCTGGATCAGGAGCGCAACACTGGGAAATACCACTACCCAAAGTGAGCAGCAGCCTTATGTGAGTTTCACCAGTTTCTGCAGCTAACGTCCTTGGGTCGCCAGTCTAGACAGGATATTACCCAGGATTTGTGTGTGTGCATGTGTGTGCCTGCACACACCAGTGGAGGACAGAGGTCATTGTTGGCTGTCTTCCTCGGGGCTCTCCACTTTATTTTTTGAGACAAGATTTCTCACAGAAGTTGAAGCTCACAGATTCGGCTAAGCTGGCTGCTCAGCCTGCTCCGGGATCTTCCCACCACTGGGATTATAGGCGTGCATTGCCACACCTGGCTTTCGACGTGAGTGCTGGGTTCCAAACTCAGGCCTCACATTGGTGGGATGAGCACTTTCCCAGCTGCCCTGTTTCTCTGGTCCCTTCACCACGCTTTATTATTAATTCAGCTTCCTGCAATCTGTGTCAGCTCCTCAATCTTCCTTTGTCTTTCATGACTGACACTTTTGAAGAATATTGGTCAGTTATTTTCTCAAGTGGCTCTCAGTTTGGTTTTGCCTGATGTGTCACGAGGCTGGATTCAGGTTACACATTTTGACACTGCAGGGTCTGGGCAGATAGGACTTAATGCTGAGGGCGCTGACCTAGATCAGTGGGGACTGTCCTCTCTCCAAGTTTCTCCAATGCAAAGCTATTATTTCTCCCTATGTAGTTAATTTTGGGGGAACTGGATTTTAAAGAGGGAACATGCTGCTGTCTTTACAATCTCCATGTGTCAGCCCAGCTTGCTGAGGGCTGCAGCTGCCCCACAGATGAGAGGCATCTAATGAAGATGAGCGGCAGAGAGACGTCTATGGAAGATGAGGAAGCTTTTGGTGACAAAGAGGAACAGTAGCAGTTTATTTATAGATCCACTTGAAGACAGATCATTGTAACTACTGGAGTTGAATTTTAAAACTCTAGGAACAAAGGCTGGCTATTTTAAGTTTTCCTTGCACTTAGTTCAATGGAGAGTGTCGGAGCCACGGACTATACCCCAGGCATCACTCCCAAGCTCTGTTAATTCATGTTTTGCACAGCATAATAGTACATAAACTAGGCTTGCCAAGACAGACACCCAGGCCTGATGATCCACTCAGCAGAGGTAGCTGGCCTCAGATTAGCCAGAGTCCTTTGCCAGTGCCCCATGCTTCCATGGGAGGCCATATCCCATGGGGTCTCATGGCCTCTCTTTTTCCCGGAAAATGAAGTTGTAGACAGCAGAATGAACTGTAGTTACATCATTCCTCTCTCTCTCCCCTCCTCCTGCAGGCTTCAAAGAGGGCCAGTACCTTATCCAATGTCTGGTCCAGGTCACTACAGTAGGTTGCCACCTGCCCACCATAGTTCCAGAAGAGACGGGTCTCCCTGAGGACAGTGGGTCCAGGAGCTCCCCTTGTCCCTGGCCTGACTCCAGCTGCAGACCAGAGACTCTGACCCTCTACCCTGAACTATAGGCAGGACAAGAGGAGTATTCATGTAACACGGATCTTAAAAGGTCTTATTAATGAAAACAAACCCAGGAGCCAGGTATTGGGGTGAACGCTAGAAGATCAGAGAGACAGAACACAAGCCACAGCCACCTCACCTAGCCAATTCCTCGGCTGATCTCGTTTCCTCAAACTGGAAGTCTCTGTATCCTCATCCGAATGGATCTCAGCTGAACTGCTGCTCAAAAGCCTAAAAGCTTAACCACGCTCTAGTTCTTGGTCCTCACACCTTATATACCTTTCTGCTTCTTGCCATCACTTTCTGGGATTAAAGGCGTGAGTCACCATGTCTGGCTGTTTCCAGTGTGGCTTTGAATGCGGAGATCCAGATGGATCTCTGCCTCCAGAATGCAAGGATTAAAGGTGTGTGTGCCGCCATTTTCTGGCCTCTATGTCTATCTAGTGGCTGTTCTGTCCTCTGACCCCAGATAAGTTTATTAGGATGCAAAATATATTGGGGGACACAATATATCACCACATATTCAGATAATAGGGTGATACACAAGGGTGTTAACGCTTTTTATATCCTTACTCGAGCAAAGAGAACAATACAATTTTTCTTTTTCTTTTCTTTTCTTTCTTTTTTTCTTTTTTTTTCTTTGAGATTACATGACAGGGCCTCATAACACAGGCTGGCCTTGAAATTGCTATGTAGCTAAAGATGACCTTGAACTTATGATCCTTCTGCCTCTGCTCCCAAGGGCTGGGATTACGGTCACATATCACCACAGCTGTTTTTATTTGGTGCTGGGAATCAAACCCAGTACTTTGAGCATGCTAGGCAGGCACTCTGCCAACTAAGCCACATTCCCAGCCCCACAAAATGACATTCTTGACACAATACGGGGAAATGTGAACATGTTCTAGGTATTGCTAGGAAGAAATCACTAATTTTGTTGAATGTGACAAGAGTATTACAGTTATATAACCAAGGAAAATCCTTATTTAGAGTAAAATGTTATATCTGGAATTCAAGAAATGCCTGAGGGCTTCTAAAAAGTGAGGAGAAGATGTAAGGTTGGCGACCGGAGAAACCAGGCGAGGGGCTCATGGGGGCTGATATGTTATCTGCTCCACTGCACTAAGCTGAACATTTCTGTCACACAAAGGCTTTTGTTTGTTTTGATAACAAGTGCTGTGGGCTGATGCCAGCCTGGAGAACCCCAGCAGGAAGCAGAGCCACCTTTGGGGCCCTGAGATCTGCAAGCATGGGAGGCAGATGGCTTTGCCCAAACCCAAAGAATGTCTGCATGAGTCTTTGGCACTGCACAGAGAAAACCCCTGATGGCAGTGACAATATTCACTGAACCCATAGCAGTGTCCAGACCTTCACAGAAACTAACTGTAAGACAATCTCCATGGAAACCATCTATTCTGATTTTTTTTTTTTTGCCATGGTAACCAATGAGAACATAAACATAAGTATTACCCAACACCCTTATACCACATGGTCAACACTACTAGCCAATCTGGAAAATATAAAATGCAAAAAGGGTTTTTCCATTTCAAATGAAAAGAAATTCTGGAACTCTATTCCAGACATGCAGCTTCTACCACCCTTTGTGGCTTGCTGGCTGCCCATATCACCCCACACCACCTGCTGCCAAAGAGACAAATGAGGCCAGAAAGTTACTTTCTTCATTCAGTCTGGGACCATGAAAAAAACGCCTCAGGAAAGGGCCAAAGGCAGGCGGCAGGGCTCACACACCCAGCCACAGGGCTCAGTGATCCCAGGATGTCCTCCACATCCTCATTTCCTGAGCATCCTTTTCCAGGCACATGCTGGCTGCTGTAGGAAGAAGCTCAGTCCCAGGGCTTCGGATAACTGATGTGGGAAAGAGCAGCTACTCTGGGAAGGGGACTGCCCTGGGCAGGTGTGGGAGGGAGAATTTCTAGGGCTGGTGAGATGGCTCAGGGAGCAAAGGTGCTTGCCACCAAATTTGGTGACCTGAGTCCAAGACCCACATGGTAGAAGGAGAGAACTCCCGAAAGTTGTCTTCTGACTTCTACACTTGCATGTACACACACACACACACACACACACACACACACACACACACCTTAAAAATAAAAATAAAAAAGCCCAGACTTGGTAGCACATGCTTTTAATCCTAGTACTCAGGAGACAGAGGCAGAAGCAGGTAGATCTCTGTCAGTTCAAGGCCAACCTAGTCTACAGAATGAGTTTTAGGACAGCCAGGGCTATGTAGAGAGACCCCGTCTCAAAAACAAAGGAGAAGAACTTCCAGCCTCCTGACCACCAAGAAGAGCTGAGAGCAACCCTGCTGGGAACAGCATCTCAGAGGAGCAGAGCCAGACTTAGGCATCTGGACTTGTCTCTACATGGGGCTTCTTTCTCCCTCTTTCGGCTTTCTGGGTTTTGAAAAGTAGGACAGAACCAAAGGAGGAAGAGCCCACTGCCTGCAGCCCCAGTTCTCGTGCGCTCTTTACTCTGCAGCACAAAGCTGGCGAGACCGTTCTGTGGCCTCTGCTGGCTCTTACATGGAAAGGGGACTTCAAAGTGCGGACTGACAGGGCTAGAGGTGGCTTGTCATCACCATTAGCAAAACGGCAGTAACACAGCAGTGGTTGAGATGACAGGTGTCTGAGGGCCATGTGGGCCTTATAGTGAAGCTCAGTGGTTTGGCCACCCCATTGTTGTCTCTGACTCAGAACCAGCTCCTCACATGCAAAAGGGGGGCTACAAAAGCCCTGAGCCCACAGTGAGGAGGAAAATCTCCCAAAGAACTAAAAAAGGGGTATTATGGTCTGATTTACATGCTGGGTAAATCATGATACATGCAGGACTGAACCCGAGGCCTCTGGACTTCGTGTGGATTCAAGAGTCAGCAGGCTCTCTTCAGGATGGGAGCTGGCTTAGGTACCCACATCTCTAGAGGATGAGAGCTGGCCTAGGTACCCACATCTAGAGGATGGGAGCTGGCCTAGGTACCCACATCTGGAGGACGGGAGCTGGCCTAGGTACCCTCATCTGGAGGGCAGGAGCTGGCCTAGGTACCCACATCTATAGAGGATGGGAGCTGGCCTAGGTACCCACATCTCTAGAGGACGGGAGCTGGCCTAGGTACCCCCATCTAGAGGATGGGAGCTGGCCTAGGTACCCACAATTACAGTGTGAGAGGTAGGAGATAGAGATAGCATAAAAGGAGACACTGAGGACAGTGTAGAAAGCAGTGGCCTGGACATGGAGATTTAAGGACAAGTGACTAGATTAGAGGCAGAACATCTAGTGGCAGCCTGGAGACAAGATGGGAAGACAGGCCTGGCAGAGGCCTATGGCAGGGCAGCATCTTCCTTACTGACAGTCATGGCTGGTAATAAACTGTATGTCAGTCAGCCTCGTTCTAAGCAGATTGATGGGTACCCACAATTAGAGACAGTGAACAATCCTGAAGGTTCTAACCAGACCTGTACCCCTTTCCCTACACCCCTTTTCCGCTAGAGTGGGATAAGAGGGACACTGATTCTTCAATCACCTCTCCTAAGCTGTAGCTTCTACCAGACACAGAAATGTCTAGGATGCAAAAAGACTCCTTGTCTAGGATGCCAGACACTGCTGGATAGACTGTTTTCCAATAGACCAATGGTTTTCAGAATGGGTCCCTGCATTAGCAGCATCAGCATCTCCTGGAAATGTGTTGGAAGTGTAAGCTCTCTACCAAACCAGACACTCCGGGGACGGCCCAGGCAGCAGTAAGTTGTAATATCCCTACACGGGCTATGATGCCCATCTGAGTTTGAGAACCAGCTGGAGGAGCTCAGGACAATCAATGTCAAGTGTTAAAAGAACTGGCTTGGCTGGGCACAGTGGTGCACGCTTGTAATCCCAGCACCCAGGAAGCAGAGAGAGGCAAGCAAATCTCTATGAGTTCGAGGCCAGCCTGACCTCCAGACCACCAGCCAGGATTACATAGTGATTGTCTCACAAGCCTATCTTGATCCCAATACTGTCAGGGAAGTCCAGCTAACATGACTTAGGGACGTCTGCAAATGTCACTTTGTGCAAACACAGTCCTTTTTTTTTTTCTTTTCTGGAGCTGAGAACCGAACCCAGGGCCTTGTGCTTGCTAGGCAAGCGCTCTACCACTGAGCTAAATCCCCAACCCCCACAGTCCATCTTTGTAAGATTCCCCTCTTCATGTCAGAAAGGCACCTGAGCAGCCAGATTACCTGGCATCCCCTGGACTGTGCCCAGACCCAAAGCACCCCATGTCTGCAGTGGGAGAAATAAACAGCAGTGGGAGGAATTGATGATCACACCTGACCAAAGGTGGTAGGGAGTCCAACTCCAGAGGCCCCCCCAAGACAGCAATGCCATGGCTCTGCATGTGAGTGTGCATTCACACACATGCTGAGCCTGGGTATTTGTCCTAGGCCTGAGGATGCTGAAGAAGAAATGGGGGAGACCCCTTTGCTTCTTCATTCAAAGGTCTCTTGGCTTTGCTGCACCCAAGGGGGACAGACTGGGTCTAGAACCATTCACCAGCATGTCATATGACCTCTGAGTCTAGGTTCCTCCTCTGTATGCAGAAGGCATGAATGAATTGTACCAGGAGCCACACAGAGACATACAACCAGGTAAGTTGCAACATCCCCATTGTTCCCAAGTCACCCCTCAAAACCCTCTGAGATGTGCAAAGCTTCCCAAGAGCCAAAAAGGGAGGAATGGGGGTCCTTCAGGAGAGGGTCTGCTTCCCCATTTCCCACCAAGCTTTCATCAACACAGATGAGGGACACAAGGACACAGCTAGTTATTCAGCAGGTGCACAACATACAACATATGAAGAGATACAGCTCAACTACCAGAAATGCCCTGGACCCAGAGGCAGGGGCAGTTCCATAGGTTGGGGGGATGGGCCCTGAGAAAACAGCCCTTTTCCAAGCTGTGCAACTGCTGGGCATCTGATTCACCACAGCAGGCAGAAAGCCAAGAATTCCCTTTAACAGTCTTGAGGGAAAAAAAAAAAAATGAGCCAGAATGGGGTCAAGTGGAGAAGGGAGAAGTTCTTTTTTAAGATACATAAATCTGAGGTTCATTCTGCTTCAAATACCCTCAATGACCCTCCTGCTAAGCATGCTTTTGAATTTGAATTTCTTCTGCTTTATTTTGTGATGTTTTGTTTTTTGGGGCAGGAGGGCTTCCCTGTAGCTCATGCTGGCCTCCAACCTCTTACACAGTCAAGAATGACCTTGAACTCCTGATCTTCCTCCCACCACCTTCCAAGGACTGGGATTATAGGTATGTGCCATTGTACCTAGCTTAAATCCTTATTTCTCACTACAAAAAACAAATGCCAAAACAGAAACCTGTGTTCGGGAAACAGAACCAAGTCTGAAAGTCAAATTGTTAATAGCCTGAATATTTGTGTTCCCTATAAAACTTATATGTTAGAATCATAATCCCTAACATATTTGGAATTGAGCCTTTGGGGGTAACTAGGTCATGAGGATGGACCTGCCATGATTAGGATTAGTGCCCTTATAAAAGGGTTTTAGCCAACACTGTCTACTACAGAAGAAAGACAGAGGGAAGGAATTACTTCTGCATCACCGGATCCTTGCCAGTGACTATCAGTGCCTTGCTTGCACACCCCAGTCTCCAGAACTGTGAGATATGAACTTCTGTTGTTTAAAAGCTACCTAGTCTACAGTATTTTGTTACAGCAGCTGAAAGGCACCAAGACATGGGTCTCCTCTTTGCCTTCTTAGGTGAGGTTCCTGTAAGGAAAAGCTAGGTCTTGAGAAACCACCACAAGCACTTAGAACCCCCCAAATCCTCAGCATAGGGCAAGTATCTACAGAGCAGGAATCAGATCCCTTTAGCACCCCAAAATCAGAACTCCATGGCAGCACCCAAAACAAAAACACAGGCATAGCAGGTGACGACAGCTTTGTCCTCAGAACCTGGGGCACAAGGCAGGAGAGGGAGACCTTAAGGAGGAGGCCTCAGGCTATGGGCAGATGTTCTTAGCTGAGCCAACCCCTTCTCCAGGGAAGGTTCTAGCACTGAGGTTCTGAGATTCCTGGGCATCTTGTCCTAAGGAGTGCTGAGAGTGGTAGGAGAGGTGTGTATAGGTGTGTGTGTGTTGTGTATGTATATATATATATATATATATGTGTGGTATGTGTATATGTGTGGTGTGTGTATATGTGTGGTGTGTGTGTATGTGTGGTGTGGTGTGTATGTATATATATGTGTGGTGTGTGTATGTGTGGTATATGTATATATATATATATATATGTGTGTGCAGTGATATGTGTGTGTATGTATATGTGTGGGGTGTATGTGTGGTGTGTGTGGGGTGTGTGTGTGTGTGTGTGTGTGTGTGTGTGTGTGTATGTTTTGTTTCCACCCACCTCAGAGGTTTATTTTCTTATCCGCAAGCTCAGAAGACTTGGGATCTGTCATGTAAGAACACAACATATGCTTGCAAGGGTCTGAAACCCTCCTCAGTCCTCACAAGGACCACCTGCTGTAGGGAGGAGTCAGCACCAAAATTACCCTCGTCAGCACTGCACTCCCACCCCTGTCCATGCCCCTCACCCCCAACGGTTTGAACACTTGATCATTCTGACTGCCTCTTAGAAGATAGACGAGGGAAAAGGAACATTCTTGAAATAGCTACAGCTTGGTGAGCACTCGCCATGTGCCAGAAACAGGGCCAAGTGCTGCTTGGCATGCCACCTGTGAAATCTCATGAAGGAGGACCCAGTGACTCCCAGGTTGACAGAGGAGGAACTGAGACCACAGAGATCCGGCCACTGGCTGGGGTCACAGCGCAAACAGGGCAGGGACAGGATTCAATCACTGGTTGATCGGAAGCCAGAAGCCAAGCTCTTAACCACAGGTAAGCTTTTCTCCTTCAAATGCAATCTTGAGAAGTGAGCAGAGAAAAGCCCTCAACCCCAGAGATAAGGTTAATGTCTAAACCGGAGCAGCCAACCCTGAGAACACAGGAAGTGGGTTGTTTTTTTTCCCCTCTGTCAGCTTCATTGAATTACCTAGAACTTTGTGTTCTTTCGCCCCTACCCGACTAGTACAACCCTCTCAATTGCATAACGGGTCTCTGATTGTGGCAAAAATAAGGGTAGATCCAAATAATGCATCTTTGTTAATTAAAAGTAGCTTAAAAAGCTGGGCATGGTGGTACACACCTTTAATCCCAGCATGCAGGCAGAGGCAGGCAGATATGAGTTCAAAGTCAGCCTGATATGAGTTCAAAGTCAGCCTGGTCTACATAGTGAGACCTTGTCAAAAAAGAAAAAAAAGCGTGTAAAAGTCCTTCTGCTGGGGTAGAAATCCGTCCTGGAGAAGCTTGAGATTTGGGGTGGGCAAGATGCTACTCCAAAATCAGCCAAGACACAAGGGTCCTGCTGCATAAGGGACAGACCCTTAAGTACCAGGAGGGCAAGAACAGAGGGCAGAAGGCCAGGGCTGCAGCAGGAAACAGGGCTAAACATTAGACCCCTGAAACACCAGTACAAGTATCTGCTACAGAGAGGCCCTTGCGGTACCCAACCATACCCCTCTAGAGGCACTCATCTGCCCCAAAGCAGCCCTTCCAATCTTCTTTCAGGACAGAGCATGGAGACTCCTGCCCACTTTCAGCCCACAGCATGGCCTGGAATCCTTCATGTGCAACTTTCCAAGCAGAGAAAATGCTACAATCACGAGCCCTGAAACCCCCCTTTGGACAACTCAGCCCAGAACAGAAGGAAAATGGCACCCATTATTCTCATTCTGAATGGCTGGGAAGTGGCTTGTGCTTTTCAACATGAAATGTGCCTAAAAATAAGCTGTGAATCTCAACCAGAGGTTGAAAATAGCTCCGCAGTGAACAGAGCTCTGCTTGGAGTGAGTTTAAGGACAGCCTTCCTTCCAAGATCTGAAAGCTGAAACGTCATAGTCACAGACGGGGTCACAGGCAGGGGGGCTCAAGGGTGAAGGGACCTCCACAGACTCACAAAGTTGCCCTTGACATCCTCTGTTGGTTGGGGAGCAGCAAGGGGTCCAGGCAAGGTCTGCCCCTCAGGCTTCCAATGGACACAATGGAGAAAGTACATGGTCAGAAGTTCCACACCATACTTGACTCTATGAACTCTCTGAAAACCCCAAATGTCCAGGAGCATCCACTCTGTTTCAGTGCCTAAGGTGATTTGGAGACAGAGGTGAAGGGGCAAAGGGCATCAGATACACAGCAGAGCTGGATCACGGCTCTTTGAGAAGTCAAACCACCCTGGGCAGTCACTAAATCTCTTATCAGGCATTATCGCTGAGCCAGGTAGCCTTTGGGCAGGAAAGGCAAGAAACATGCTTCAATTTGAAGAAAATCGAGTTGTTACAAGGTGAAAAGTCTTTTCTTATTGTTTACCACCATCTCTGAGACCCCGAAACTTGATAGACCAAACAGTATTCTTACAAAATGGACTACCAGAAACATCTGAGCGCTCTGGTCCACCCCTGGTGGGAGTCCAGAACTGACCCAACCGAGTGGAGTCCTCGCACAGGCTCCTAGAGCAGCTTCCTGGAGTTCCCTCTCCACACTTCTCCACACCCCTTGCCTCACTCATCCCACCGCTCTCTTTCTGGGCTCTTCATGAAGAAGGAGCTTCTGCAGTGATTCTCAGTTGGAGACACCCGACAACATCTGAAGACATTTCTGGTCATCAAAACTGGGGAGCAGGATGCCACCAGCATGCACTGGGGAAAGGCCAGGGACACCACTAAAGATCTCACAGTACATAGGACAGCAAACACTCAAATAACTATCTGCCCCTGGATATGAATTGCTGAGGTTGAGCAACCCCTAGTTCCTGGAAGGATGGGATGTGGGCAGAAATGGAACACGGGAGCTAGTCAAACTCTGTTCACAGGACACAGTAGTGCTCCTGGGCTCCCTGAGGAGCAGAGCACTCTGGCCAGCCAGGGAATCTGAGTGCCGGGAAAGGCTCTGGAAAGGAGGGTGGGAACGCATTAACCAGCTCCCCTTCCCATCTCGGGAAAGCCTAGTCATCACAGTTCCACAAAAACTAGCTGTCTCCAGCCTAGGAGGATGAAAGAACTGTGGAGAGGATGTTGATGCTTACCGAGACATGGTTAAAATGGTCAATTTACACACACACACACACACACACACACACACCCCAGGCCTAGCAACACTCTGGCTTTCCTCCTTTTCCCTTTCAGAGAAGTCTCTCAGGCAGCAGTAGGAGTTTGTGTGGGTGGGCAGGTGTCTGTCTAGAAGGCCTACCTGTCCTCTCAAGGCTCTACAAGGGACTTAGGACAAGGAACAAGAAGTTCTTATCTCGACCAAGAATGGGTCCCGATTACTATGTCACGTCAGGAGTCTTCATTATTGGCCCGTGGGTACTCTGAATCCACTGAGGAAACGGAGGCTTGGGGAGATGAGGTGCTCGGTCCAGGGCTGCCCAGCAGGGTTCAGAACCAACTCCATGATGCCAGAACCCATATCCTGCGCCCTGCTTGAGTCCCATGTCGGACAGACCACTGGCAGGACTGTAACAATAGCTCTGCCATGCGCCTCAAACCAGTTTGGGGACAGCTGGCTGCCTTGAGTCCCATTGAGCCTTTCATCTGCCAATGCCCCACCTTGTCCTGCTGGCTTCCTCTACCCACGTGATCACACCATAGACTCT
This sequence comes from Peromyscus eremicus, assembly GCF_949786415.1. Classification (NCBI taxonomy): domain Eukaryota; kingdom Metazoa; phylum Chordata; class Mammalia; order Rodentia; family Cricetidae; genus Peromyscus; species Peromyscus eremicus. The sequence continues at coordinate 100,633,045 of NC_081422.1, read as the reverse complement.
CAGGCCATGAAGCTCTGGGAAACAAGGTGATATGTTCTCCATTCTGAGTGGGGATGAGGGACAATAAGCAGTTTTCCAAGTTATTTTCCTAATAATTATAAGAAAAAAAAATACAGGCAACCTCACTAACCATCAAAACCACATTGAGATTCCACCTCAGCCCAGTCAGAATAGCAGACATGAAGACACAAAGGACAGACCTGGCAAGGATGTAGACAAACGGACCACTTACGCCTGTTGGTGGAAATGCGAACTAATAACCACTGTGGAAGTTAGAATGAAGGCATCTCAAACAACTAAAAGGAGATCTACTGTGGCCCAGCTAGACCACTGCTGGATATGTACTGAAGGAACACAGAGACACTTGCAGCATTATTCACACCAGCTAAATTATGAAAAGAATGAAGTTATGTTGTTTGCAAATGGATGCAACCAGTCACACCTGGATTAACTGAATCAAGCCAGTCTCAGAAAGCAAACTCCACACGTTTTCTCTCACTTGTGGTTCCTAGATTTTATATACACTCCTGAAATTGTATCCAGACATATGACACGGAGGTAGAAGTAAGACTGCAGGGAACAAAGGAGACTCCCGGAGGGGAGGAAGAGAAAGGGAGAGCAGGGGGTTGGGAGAAATACGCTCGATACTGGCATAAATCTTTTTATAATAATTTTTAAAAATGTAGACCTTTCTTCCACCTGGTGGATACTAACCATTCCCAAGAGGCAGATAGCAGTACCCTCCTAGGATCGGCAGCCCCTGCCATTGGCACCCCCTGCCACCAGCAGTCCCCGTGGTTATTTAGCCTTGCTCAGCGGAGACAGCATGGTTACACCTGAGAACTACAACAGGAACCACCTACTCACTCTGCAAGCAATGAGCACACACAAAGGTCTTAGCAGTGCTGATCGCGCCATGAACGCCTTAGTCAGGGAGTCATAGGACAGAAGGCAGGGTCAACACACGATCCTTCTAGGTAAAAGAGGAATCAGCAAGCTGGGTGGTAGTAGTGCACGCCTTTGATCCCAACACTCAGGAGGCAGAAGCAGGTGGATCTCTGTGAGTTCAAGGCCAGTCTGGTCTGGAGAGTGAGTTCCAGGACAACCAGGGCTATACAGAGAAACCCTGTCAAAAAACAAAACAAACAAACAAAAAAAAACCAAAACAAAACAAAAAGAAAAAGAAAAAAAGGAATCAGCAGCAAGGAGAACATCAGTGCAACCTAGAGAGCACCAACTAGCCCATAGCTCAAGGCTCATTAGCAAACGCTCAGCAGAAACAAAACCTCCCAGCTAAGTGGCCAGTCAAGGGAGATCCTTGGGAGAAAACTGTGGGCTCGATGTGGCCTGCTCTGGAAGCAGCTCGAGCATGCGGTAGGAAAGATTCAGCTATGGAGCCACAGTAAGCCCGGGACAGACTAAGGAGGCTTCCTGCCTCTATTCTGAGTTCCAGCCTTGACTTGCTGAGGCTTTGGGTGAGCCGCTTCCTGTTGTTCAGGCCAGTTTCCTCCTGCTAGGGAGGCCATGGTGCTTCTATGGTCCAGGGAAGAAAGATTTAAACAGTCTGTCGCCACAGGAGCTTACACCTTTGTGATCACAATCTTGACTTATTTCAACTAAAGTTGAATATGGGTCTATTTAATGAGCCTTTATTAGTTATCATTTTTCTGCCAAATATTTATTCTACAAAATTAGTTATTTTTATTCAGGAACACTGAATGCCCTTTTACCAACAAAGGTACTAAAAATGGTTTGTGGCTGAGGAACTTCCTCTCCATGGTTTAAAAAAAAAAAAGAAGTGAGATTAACCCAACCAGGGTCTTCTCATCGGTCCCAGCTGCGGCTTTGTGTCCTGAGCCCTCTAGGAACATGTACTTGGGTCCTTGGCCTCACTCTAGCAGCAGTATGCACCGTGACAACACTCTCCACCCTCTAGCAGCAGTATGACAACACTCCCCACCCACAGGGCCAGGGTCCTGGACACTACGGCTGCTCTGTAGCTTTTATGCCTCACTTGTTCATTCTAGATCGGAGTCAAGGCACCAAAGAGTTATTTGATAGACCTTCCCAGGGTTCCTTTCTAATAAGAGAGAAGCCCCCAGGCCTCCTCGTCTCCAAGCCCAGTGCTGCTGACTGTGACCATCCCAGAGTCACATGGCTCAACCCTGACACTAAGCCACTTACCGGATTCGCAGCAGAGCTGGCCAGGGGTGGAGGCCTCTGTACTTTCACGTCTCCACAATCAACGACATCGAAGTTACTTTTCCAAACCATCACCTGCCAAAACCAACAGGCCCAGAATGAGGGGAGAAAACGGGCCCGGAAGTCAACCCCGAAGTTCTGAGCTAAAGTGCTTTCCATCTCACACCCCAACTCCACTCTGGACCTGCCCCACACCCCGAGGAGTAAGCTTTGGGGACAGGCCTGTGGCACCAGGATGGAGTACCTTCATGTAGCCACGGAGCACGGTTAGACCTGGGCACCTGCTTGTCCCTCTACCTGAGTGTCCTAGATGACTACTCAATGTCAGAATCACTGCTTAATCCATTTGTTCCCTTTCCCCGTCTATCATCTGTCTCTCTGAAAAAGAAGCTCTTGAGGGTAGTGGCCCTGTTCAGGACACTGTGGGAAGAGGTGAACATGAACTCCAGGCCACCCACTGGGTTAATGGCAGATCTCTACCCCTTACTGCGCAGTTTTCAACCTGTGGGTCGAGATCTCTTTGGGGGTCTTTTACCCCCAAATATAAGATATCCTGCATATCAGATATTTACATTATGATTCATAATAGTAGCAAAATTACAGTAATGAAGTAGCAGCAAAAAGTTTATGGTTGGGGGTCCCCACAACATGAGGAACTGTATTTAAGGGTCTCGTGTTAGGAAGGTTGAGAACCTTACTAGGCTTACTGTGAGGCCTAGGTGAGAGATTTAAAAGATGCCAGCTCCCACCTCACAGGGCTGCTAGGAAGCTCACAGGACACAGTGTAACACAGTTATTGGCATCAGGAAATGGATGCTAACACACTCATTATCCTAAGCCTAATAAGTTTAACAGTAAAAACATACTCCTAGCCAGGTGTTGTAGTACAAATACTGGAGGTAAAGGCAGGCAAGTCTGTGAGTTCAAGGCCAGGCTAGCCTACATAGGTCACCCAGCACCACAGTGTGAGATCCAGCCTCAAAACAAACAAACAAAGTAGCTTCAGTGGTTAAGAGCACTGGCTGCTCTTCCAAAGGACCCAGGTTTGAGTCTCAGCACAGATATTAACAACCTCTGTAACTCCAGTACCAGGGGATCTGATGCCCACTTCTGGCCTTCACAGGCAAAACTCCCACACACATTAAAAACAAAACAAAACAAAAGCTAGCAGTGGTGGCATATGCCTTTAATCTCAGCACTCGGGAGACAGAGGCAGGTGGATCTCTGAGAGTTTGAGGCCAGCCTGGTCTGCAAAGTTCCAGGACAGCCAGGGATGTTACACAGAGAAATCCGGTTTTGAAAAACCAAAAAAAGAAAAGAAAAAAAAAGTTAAAGATACAAAAATAAATGTTAAAGAATTTCAAATAAGTAAATAAATAAACAACCACATGCAGCATCTTCCCAAGCAGGATGATGACTGAAGGCACTTCCACAAAAGCTTAGTCAGCAAGAGCACCCCCTACTGGCGCCTAGAAACCACAGGAGGCTGGCTGCTTCTAGGGTTACTTTCGGGATGGCTGGCTTGGCCATCACAGGAGGAATCATGCAACATGACCAATAGTCAATGGAAGCCAATGAGGCCACAAAAAAACTAAATGAAAACAAAACAAAAAAACCACCACTCTATCCCCCAAGATGAAGACCTGACATGCCCTAGACACCATCCCCACTGAGACACAGCACTTCTCATGAAGGCTCCTCACCTCTCCCTGAGCAGTTCCACTGTTCCCAGCTCAAGAGGGATGGGCACGTGAATACCTCATTTGTCAATTTACGAAGAGAACGTTGGCATATGCATACGCCATGTACAAGGTCCTTGTATAACTGTGGAGACCGTATATTCCTAGCAGCAGAGTGGCCACCGTAAATGCAGAGATAACACCCAGAAATACATGAGCAGATGTAAAAAGTCCAGGGAGTTGCCAGCCTCACTGTCTGAGGATAGCCATGACAGGGCGAAGCTTTCCCCTAGGTTGCCTCTTGTTGTGTGTGACTTCGTTTTAGCATGTACATCTACTACACAGTTAACATGTGTATCTGCCATAGAGTTCCCGTTTTCCGTGCTCACTGGAGGCTCAAGACTCTTCTTTACCTTCCTCTCCCTTTACCTTCCTCTTTGGCTGCTAGCTAGGACCTAGGGCTGGGGTGGCTGTGGACAAAGAACCTTTAGCTAGCCTCTGCTTTATTGGGAAATCAGTACATTTCACTGCAGCTGGGACTCATGGAAGGCCAGAGGATTTGTCTAGGCTGAGCAGCAGAGCTGTGAGGCTAGTACCCAGAGGAAGAGCATTCTCGGCAATCCACCAGAGATCAACTGTGTTCACAGCCACTGCTCCTTCCTCCAGAAAAAGAGGACTGTGTAAATACTCTGGGAGACTGCTGACAGGTTCAGTCCTCAGCGCTCCACACCTTTCCCAGGCCAGGCTTTGAACTGGGCACCAAGGTCAGAGTACCCCCTCACCCTCTGACCCCCTCCCCCCTCCCCCCCATTCCCCACCCCACCCCCCACCCCCGCAGATAAGCCTTTGGGCAAGGAGTCACAGGGGTGACAGGATGAAGCCTCAGGGCAAAGGGTGATGAGGTGGGACAGGACTTCCTCTCTGCAACCAAGGATACAGAAAACGCTGACCCTTTCAACATGCAGCAGGCCAGGAAGCAAAAGGCAGCAAGAATGGAGTAGAGGCTTCCAGGGAAGAACCAAGGCTCCACCACAGTCATGCGGGCTCAGGGCCTGTCCCTGTCTCTGCCACCTGCTGGGACTGTTTTCTCATCTATAAGAATAAAATAGGAAGACTCGCCCCACAGGACTCAGGAGAACTAAATGAGCTATGAAATTCTTACCACACTGACGCATTACCAGATCTGCAGTAAGTACCTAGTAACTCTTCACTCTTTATGTAATCAGGAGAAAAAAAACAAAAACCTGAAAATCTTCAACTTTTTCCCCACAATAATTAGCTCAAACTCCTTCCAACCCATTCTAATCTGAGACACTTCCACAGGTCATTCCTGAAGGAGACTTGCTTGGGGACAGCAACTGCTTGGACCTGAGCACCGCCCCTACCCCCAAGCTCCACCACAGTATCTTCACCGTGACTGTAGTCGCTGAAGCCCCATCTCTGGATGGCCTCCAGCCTCCTGAGGGGTTCTGAGCAGGATCAGCTCAGACTCCTTAGGCCATTTTTCCTTACCTGCTCATCAGAGCCTCCAGAAGCAAAATACGCCCCCGTTCTTGAAAAGGCAACGGTGGTAGCAGGTCCCTAGCAGAACAAACAGAATAACACCAAAGGTCAGCTGAACATGGTAACACACCAGTGATCCCAGCATTTGGGAGGTGGAGGCAGAGAAACCAGGAATTCCAGGCTGGCCTGGGTTACATAAGACTCTATCTCAACACACATCCTACAATGCCCTCCAAAAAGATCCCTCCAGTCTAAACGCACAGTTCCTGAAAGACAGCAGCAGTGGGACAAGGTCTGAGCACTCATTCAGCACCAGTCCTCCTCAGCCTTTGCCCAAGAAGCCTGCATGTGGTCAGGTACAAGAACTGCTGCTGGACCTCTGCTCCCAAACATCTCAACAGACGAAGGCCAGGCTGTGGGCTCAAGGGAGGGCAGAGGAGCGAGCAGGACATTCACACTGGCAGTCTGGCCAGGCGGGCATCCTTTTCATGGCTTCCCAACAAGAAGCAGGAGGTCAGAGATGCACAGCTGAGATCAGCAGGCACCTCTGTGATGCACATTCAGTAGTGCCCTGTTGTAGACCAGAGAAGTGGGAGCCAACGAGAAGCCAATGGCTCAAACGAACAAGGCCAAGTCAGGGGCCTGAGCACAGGAAGGAGGCTGAGGAGGAATTACTGAAGGTGCTTGGGGGGTGGATCAAAATGACACCAGTGTCCCTGCACTGTCCGTGCCATTTTCCTTAGTTGGGGCCTGGCAGGGTAGTGTACTCCTCTGGCTTCCTAGGGACAAAGGTCTGGGTGACCACCCAAAGGGGCACTTCAAGTGCATGCTATGCAGTGCTCTCCAACAAGCACACCCTGGTTGAGAGGAAATCAGGATCTCCCACTAGAGAAAGAACAGTCCTCCCCATATGCCTGGAATCCATTCCAGAAAGATATGCCAAGCAAGGTCACAGCCACAGATGGAACCTTCTCCCTTCCAACTGAACGTCTACCATGGCCAGTGCCTGGCATTCTGCTGGCAAAACCAGATCACAGTTTTCTTATATCTCTCAGAAAGGTCACCCCAGTTCCTCTAGGCCAGCAGAGTGTAACAAGAACTGCCCACAGAAGGGGCTTTCAGCAACAGAGCCTGGGCTAGAGAAAGGGGACATGGAAAACACCCTGCACTCAGAGCTAGGAAGGACCACCATGGCTTAGGCTGGCAAGAGACCTCCCAGCCACAAGCAGCTTCTCTCCCAGGACACAGGCAGCGAGCAGGGCTTCCCAGGCTCAGGCACGTGGAACAGAAGGTACATTCCTGCCCTTGCTTCCAGAATCCACTTCTAGTTCTTCCTCTCAGAGGGGCTCACACTGGGGCAACGAGACAGGAAGAATTTCCCACGGCTAGGACTAGCTCAGAGCCCTGCACCTGTATTAACCCACCTAATCCCCAGAGGACAGCGTGTGCCTTTACCATTCCAAGTTGGGAGAACAAAGCCCAAGAGGACACATACAAAGCCTATGCCTGCCTGTCACCTCCCTTCTCCAACAAGTGGATTCACAGGCTCAGGCCTACCCTACCCCCAGCAACGCCAGGAATTCTAACCTACCATTAACCAAGATGAAGTGGACCCACTTTTGCTGAGAGGGAACAATGCCCACTCATATCCATGAACAGTGAGTGTCAAATCCCAGGTGTGAGGCCTACTGGGCCATGTGACTCCATTCTGAGACACTGGCTGCATTTGCAGATAGTGGAGGTGGGGAACATCCCTTCCAGCGGACAGCTGGCAAAGGGTTACAAGGCTGACGGAGGAAGGTGATACATTTTCAAAGAAAATCTACTTGACTGCTGACAATCTTGACCATTTTCATACCTGGAACTTTCTAATGAACGTATGGCAACGCTATAAGACAACAAGATGCTTTCCATTTTGAGGGGAAGGACACAGAGGGAAGAAAGGAGAGGGAGGAAACCAGAGCACGGAGTTTCAAAAGCAGACAGGCCCTTCGCCCACCCGAGCTCCTGAGAAGAGCTCCAGGAAGGGCCAGCAACGAAGGCAGCACAGCACTCATGGCCCGCACTGCCTGTCATCACTCCACCACCACCAGCTGCCAGGCTGGGAACAAGATGTCAGCAGCAACAGCAGCGGACTCCAAGAATGCGCCCAGCTTATAGGGGGTTAGGGCCAGAGGGCAGGTGCTAATGTTCTGGTGCTTTCCCAGGAGACCAAGTCTCTCAGGAGACTCAGGGATAAGCAAGCAACCAGGAGGCTCTGTGGGGCCCACACTCCTCCCCAGTGGTGCCTGTTTACTGAGAGGCAGTAAGGCTTCTGCAAGCAGGAGCCTCTGCATTCCTAGAAAGAGCAGCACTCATCAGAGGCTTCTGCTAGTCTGCTGAGAGCCAAGCAAGTAGCCTGGGCACTCGGAGTGCAGCCTGTACCCGCCCCCACCCCCAGATTGTATCACCACGCCACTGGAGCCACCTCAGTTCATGAAAGCACAAACTATGTTTGCCCCATGACAAAATCACATCAGGATGTGTTTCTCAGATGGTGACTACACAGACCAGGCCCTCCTTCCTATGCTCAAGTGTTCTAGAGTTTGGTTCTCAGGGCCTGGACAAGCCAGCCTCTGTTGATCTAGCCTACATTCTAGCCTACTATTCTACTGCTCAGTGCCCTCAAAGGCTGAGCCAAACAAGGTTCCTCCTAGAGCTCAACACTGAGCTCTTCAGTCATTTCAGTCTCCCTTCCTTTTAAATAAACTCACTCAAGGCTACAAATTTACCTCTGACACCACCTCAGCCAGATCCCAGAAGTTTCTAGTCTGCAACACTTTTGCTGTCATTCCCTTCCAAATTGTCAGTTTTGACTCAAGTTCTTCCTTAGGTCATCAGTTATTTGGAAGTGACTGAATCTAAGGTTTCCAAGCCAAGGGGAGTTAGGGAGTTCTGTTCTGACAAGTGTCAGTGATCAAATACGGTATGTTCTAGCTTCATGGCAGCTAGTCTTCTCATCTGACCAGCCTCCTCCTGGTGCACTGGAGGCCAGCTCCAGGCATGGATGTATTTGGTTCTTTCACCCCAAGGCCAGGTCTTCCCTGGAGTGTGACTTGAGCATTTCTTGCTGGGCCTTCAGCAATGTAGATTCCAGCTGCCCTGCACCCCCAGCAGCAGAGTGGTCCACATGCTGGGGACCCTGTCCCTTGTCTGCTCCTGACCACATCCATGCAGATGCTTCACAAGCTCAACTAGAGCCCCTCCCCTCCCCTGAAGTTCTTTATGAGGTGATTGTTCTTAACCTGTCATGAACACTGCATACACACGGTGTCTTCCCTGTTCTCTCTCCTGACCTTACCATACCTGGCTGACCTCACACCCAGTCATTTCATCCCATGTCTCTTCTTGTCAACAGGACCTCAGAGGATCTATGCTGCTGATTGTTTTCTCTGCGTTTTATTGAATTGTTTAGCATGCACACACATGCACCAGGGCACACATGTGGAAGGCGGGGGACAACTTGCAGGAGTCGGTTCTCTCTTTCTACCATACAGGTTCTGGGCAGAGAGCTCAGGTCATCAGGGGCTGGAGAGATGGCTCAGCAGTGAAGAGCACTGACTGCTCTTGTGTCACTCTGACTGGTTTAATAAAAAGCTGAATGGCCAATATCTAGGCAGAACGTCCAGGTACAGAGGATGCTGGGAAGAAGGGCAGAGTCACCAGGAGATGCAGAGCAAGCAGGATGGGACTACAGAGGTGAAGTAATAAAGCCACGAGGCAGAAAGTAAATGAATAGAAATGGGTTAATTTAAGTTATAGGAGCTAGTTAGAAACAAGCCTGAGCTATCAGCCCAGCTTTCATAATTAATAAGTCTCCGTGTCATTATTGGGGAGCTGATGGTCCCAACAAAAAGGTCTGACTACAGACTGCTCTTCCAGAGGACCTGGGTTCAATTCCCAGCACCCACATGGCAGCTAACAACTGTCTACAACTCCAAGATCTGACACCCTCACACGGACATACATGAAGGCAAAATAACAATGCTTGGCAGCAAGGCCCTTTACCTACAAGTCATCTGGCCAGTTCTCTGTCCATTTCCATTAATTTACTTAAACAGCAAGCATCAGGCAAAACAAAGAAAAGCCCATAGTGACTAAGTTAAATTGCAAACTCTGATACTTTTAAGCAGATCTCTGGACTCTCTTCACACTCGCCAGACTCTGTGACACCTGAATTCTGACCATGGTACCTTAAGAGCCCAAGTCCAGGCAGGTACCCTGACACACTACGTACCAGCGAACAAACAGGGCCATCACACCACACATGCCCCGAGTAGACAAAAAAGCAGAGTGGCCGTCACGGTGACCAAGGAGGCCAAGGGACTTCTGGTGTGGGTGCACCAGCCTCTGACCCTGTGTAGAAATTCAGTCCAGCACACCAGGTGCTCGTATATCCAAGTGGTGACCCACAGGGACATTACAGCTCTGTGTAGGAGATGCTGCCAGTGGAAAGCAAAGCTCTCTCTCAACCCTGACCCAGGACACCTGCTCCTAGCTCTTAACTCTGGATTGCTAGAGGGTGACAGAGGGCCAGGCTGATTCTGGGTTTCCCACAATGGTACACATGAGATACGACTCCGTCTTCACCGCCCTTACACTTCCCAGAGGAGTCCAACCAATACTAGGTAAGACCCTATTGACTATCAAAATACTCCTTCCGAACACAGTGATTGGACAAGGGCTGAGTACACTCAAGACACACGGTGGGGAGACATTCCAGAAGCTCACTTCCACTGCTGCGGCCCCAAGGGCAGCCCAAGCACCTAAGAGTCCTCTCCCTCACTTCCCCAACCCCAGCCTAGGGCCTGGCACGGCCCAAGTGTCCAGAATACGTGTGTGGGTCCCTCAGAAGCCTGAGCTCCCTCCATGAGTACAGTCAGCAGCCTCTGCCCATGCCTAGGCCTGTGGCAAGTGTTCCCGCCCACATCAGGGTAGCTGTCTGCACTCGCCGGATGGTGTGCAGCTCAGTCACTCCACAGTGACACTCTGCAGTAACATGCATACCAACTGCACAGCCATTAATACCAGATTTAACTCTCTGCCTACAGCCCACCCACCATCCTCTCCCAAATAGATCTAGGGGATTTAAGCCAAATGAGCATGGCTCAAGACTATGTTTCAGAAAAATAAATCTATATTTCTAGCACCTTGCCCCACACTTGCCACACAGATCTGTGAGGGCCCTGCTCAGGGCACGAGGCTTCAAACGACAGCTGCAGTTGGTGGGAAAGTCTTTCCCTCTCCGCCGGTGTTCCCTGACGTAAAATGAGGGGCCACACTGCAGCTCCTTTACAGCTCTCACTTCCCCAGATCTGCACTGCATGGAGAGACAAGCTGGGATTCGTTCCTCCCTGCTTAACTGCCGCCAGAGTGGCAGACTCCCCAAGCCTCAGACTCAGGGCAGGCCCCTCTCTGGAGCTGACTTGACCAGAAGAGTGGCAGTGTCCACTTAGGGTTGCATCTGGAGGCTTTAGACAGCCCATTGCCTCCCACCATTGCTCAGACGCTCCAAGCTAAGGCAGAGTGTTAAAGGGCCAGGACCCATGCAAGTCCAAGCCAGCAAAGAACTTAGCCAGCTCTCTGGCCTGTCAGCCATGTCACTCAGCAATCTTCCCACAGAACCTCAGAAGAGCCAGCCTCACATGCCCCCAGGTGCCAAGCAACTGTAAAATGGATCCTATGTAGTTCTGAGTTCCAAAATCGGGTCTACATGAGAATACCAGAAATCTTTATGTCTACAATAAACTGGCCAATGTCTAGCCCTCCAATGGTCTGAATGCTTTTGTTCTTTCTAACAATTCACATTAAAGTTTAGTCCCCAAAGCAACAGTATTCCAACATGTGGTCTGTAAGAGGAAGTTGAATCATCAGGCTCTGCCTTATAAATGGGATTAGGGGCTCTCACGGAAGGCTTGGACACAGGGAATTTGGCTTTTTTGCCCACCTGTTATCTGCCAAGTGAGGTGGAACACATGGCACAGGACTCCTCCCCTGAAGGATATGGAATCGAGGTGCTACCTTGAAAGCAGAGAACAGCAACAGCCCTCACCAGCGGGCTAGCCCCTTGACTTTGGACCTCCCATCCCCAGAGCATGGGAAAACAACTTCTGATCTTTATACATTTCCCAACTTGGGACACTTTTTAAATTATAGCTGTTGTTTTGAGGCTACAGCACACTAGCAGCCCAGGTGGCCTTGAACTTGAACCTTCTGCCTTAGCCTCCTAAATGCTGGCATTGCTACTGTGTGCTAGCTACCATGCCTGAATTTGGGGGCATTCTGTTATAGTAAACAAAAAGCAAAAAAGCAAAACAAAAAACAAAAAACAAAACAAAACAAAAACCCTGCTTACCCCTCAGAGTGAGCCCATTACTACATAGTAAGAGCCCCTCATCCACAGAGTAAGCCCTTAGCTCAACAGAATAAGTCTCTTACTCCAGAACGAGGCCCTCCCACACAAAACAAGCCCAGCCACACAGAGCAAATTCCTCACTCAAGAGCAAGCCCCTTGACCCAGAGTAAGCCTTTAGCTCAACAAAGTAAGCCACTCACCCAAAAGCAAGTTCTTTGCCCAACAGTGTAAGCCCCTCACCCCACAGTGAGACTCTAAGCCTCACAATGGGGGTCCTTCACCCTATATTGAACCCCTTGAGGGCTCATAAATATTTCATTATATTCAACAGGGGAGGCTGCATATATAGAATACCCTTCAAGTGGGCCGCTGGGAAGTCTGGCCCATCACACACCAGAGAATGACCAAAGTACCACATGGTCAGACTCCTTGGCTGGTGTCGGCCTTCTACATCCCCACAAAGCTCCAATACAAGAAACCCAAGGCTGACTGGGTGATCCTGACTCATCCTGGTGCTTGGCAAGTTACTTCGTGTTAATGCCCTTGTGCCTAAGGAGACAATGGAAAGATACACTGAGGCAGCTGTGGCCTCGACCCAGATAAGAACACCACCCAAGCACTGTAGCCCTGACCCTTCTTCCTCCTATGTGGGATCCTCCCCTACAGTCTCCCCAAAAGCGCTTGCTTAGGCCTTGCCCTCATGACAGGACATGGAAGCACAGCTCTCCAGCATGCACAGCCCCTCAATCCTCGTCGAGGTCTGCTTCCCGATATGACTGTGAGGCTGACCTCCCCAGGGCTCCACCCTCAGCCCGTCCTCGTCCTCCTCCTCCTCCTCCTCCTCCTCCTCCCACATGTGTGGAAATGGAAGCATAAGAAAGTTGCTGTCAGTGGGGCGGTGGTGGCCCACACCTTTAATCCCAGCCCTTGGGAGGCAGAGCCAGGCGAATCTCTGTGAGTTCGAGGCCAGCCTGGGTTACAGAGCAAGATCCAGGAAAGGTGCAAAGCTACACAGAGAAACCCTGTCTCAAAAAACCCCCAAAAAAAAGAAAGAAAGAAAGTTGCTGTCCCGCTTGCCAAATGGAATTCCCTGTGACAGCTTTCTAGGGATTGCGCCTAGGGACTGCCCCTAGTTAGACCTCTCAAAGTTGAGCTAGTTTCAAGGGTCCCTCCTACTGGGCCAGACCAGGTCACACAGCAATAAAGTTGGGATATAGCAGCCATGGGGCCTGCTGCCATCTTATCCAGACCAGTGATGCGGAGCCAAGGGTGAAACCACAACTCAAACGTCAAAGCCATGTGTGACAGGCAAGTGAGAACAGCAGAAACATCTCAGCTCTGCTGTCCTGAGACGTACAAAGGCCCTCAGTGTCACCGTCTGCAAGTGTTTTCAAATCTGCCATCCTGCTTATCTGCAGGACAGACTCACGGGGCAGTCAGGAACCACTTACAAGCCCTAGGGCTGCTAAGCCCCACCCAGCTGGGAGGGCTGGTAAGAGCTGTGCTTCATCCCCCATCATGTCCTCGCCTCCTGGAACAGAATGTAAACGCTCAAGTCACCAAGGCCCACCTGCACTTCTGGAGATCAAGGTAGGGAATGGACTTCACAAGTAGAGGGCCCCAAAGACTGCTTACCTGTGGGACTGGGGCCCAGTAGTCTGCAGCCTCTTATGATGTGGCTCCCAGCTAGACCCTCTCTCAAGGACTTAGCCAGAGACGAAGACAGAGAATTTCATGGAGCTTAGCCAAACCTGCTTCACAGCAGCTGACAAACCCTCTCAAGTCACAGAGAGCCCAGACAAGCCTCCAGGGATGGAGTGGATCAAACTCCACTCCTGGCCACAGCTCTCCAGAAGCACAGAGTTCAGTCCAGCTGGTGGGCTTTATGTTTGAACCAACTACCCAGATAACCAAGGCTGTTTCACCTGTAACATCCTCCCTTTTGGGAAGCTGACACTGAACTTCCTCCAAACAGGCCCAGGCAGGGGCAAATAAGGCTCTTTCTCCAGCACCCTTGACCCCCACATTCTCTCCCTTGCTTCAGCCCCGATACTCAACTTTTCAAACCAGAAACACTCTATATCTTTAGTAAGCACCCCAAAGAAAGCCCAAAGCAGCCACTCCATCCTGCAGAGGGTGAGGATACTGGCTGTGGAGAACAGCACTGAGCAGCTACCACCAGCTGAGTGTACACGAAGGGCCTTGAAGAGGAGGGAGGTAGACAAAGAACACGAGTCTCTAGAAAGAGCTAGGATTATGGGAAACGTGGGCACGGAGCAGAGTCTGGGCAAACCCTGGCTTCCTGATCAGCCTGCAGAACTCTGAAGAAGCCAAGCCTAGGGATACCCTGGGCCGGTGGTACCCCCAAAGAGGGCTAGGCATCAGAGACCTCAACAAGAGAAGCTCGTGAAACCTGTGGCAAAGAACCCTGTTTCTGTATTGGATAGGGGGCTTAGAGGGTGAGCAGAGCAAAACATCTGGGCCTTAGGTTCTGACTCTCACCTTCATCTGGGCTGTGGGAGACGGGCAGGGCCTGCCCACTCTCACCCAGCCCTCCGAGAACTTTACAAGACTCAGTTTGTCCCCCTAGTTTAATGCCTCCGCCTTAACTGCAGTCCTCCACAGCCCAGGCTGTGAGCACCAAAGAGTAGAACCACAACCTCCATTTCATGTCCCTCCTGTCTGACCCAATGAGCAGGGAGCAGATGACAGACAGCTGCAGTGAAAACAATGTCAACAGGTCTGCCTTTATGTGCTGGATAATGCACCAAAACACTGGGATGACATTTGCAATCCACACTGAAGTGTCCTCGGGCTGCGAGAAGTCCACTGTTCAAAGGACCCTCACAAAGAGAGGAAAAGTCTGGACTGTCATTTGGTATGCATCTGCTCATGAGTTGTTTCTGAGAAGTGCTTTTGTTTTGTCCACGGGGAGCGGAGAGGTAGCTTTCATGGGCCCTCCCGGTTTCACAAGAGTCTGAGCAAACTGGCTTGCAGTCTCTACACCCTAGGACACTGAACACTGCACCTGGCTATGGTGGCCCAGGGAAGACAGGCCTACTCCTCCACATGGGAAGACAGGGGCTCACCACTAGGCGAGAGACAAATAGCTTTCAGGTCCCAAAAGAGAAGAAAAGTCTATGTCCTCACCTCTGAGCCATGGTCAGAAGGCCTGCATGTGCTCTAACAGAAACAGCTGGGGGAGCCTTAGGCTAGACACTCCACACCTGGCTGTTGGCCCAGGCTACACAAGCTCCCCCAGAGCACCCCTCAGCCCTTGAGGACCTGACCTACTCCTTGTCCTGCCTTCCTTCAGCTCACAGGTGGAGAGAAGGAGACACTTAAAATCTCTGAACTCCACACTCTCCCCTACTTGCACATGGTGACTATGTTCCAACAGAATACACTTTGGTGACTGATCTGTTTAGCAGGAAACAGCTACGTCTCAACTTCCTGGCGGGGTGTACATGAGAGGCCTGGCCCCAGGCCAGCTGCTGGTGAGAACTACAGGCAGCCCAACTCCTGTAGATGACCCACAGGAGCCATCTACTAGCCACCATCGACCAGAGAGTTCAGAGGGCCGATGCTCTTTGAAGCCACAGACAGAAAGCTTCTGCTCCTTTGATTCAATGCCAAGAATTCCTAAACAAACATGCAGATTCTCTCTCCTGCCCCAACCTCTGAAAAACATGTCTTTGTCTCTGAGGTCATGGAAATTAGTGCACCCCAGAACTCCAATGGTGACTAAGGTTCTAAGACGCTACTCAACCACCAGACTGAGGAGCCTAAGCCCTTTAGGGGACTGATTCCATTCAGCCCACACCTTTCCCAATCTTAAGGTCCCCACTCCCTTCTCAGGCATACCAAATTCAACCCCAGCAATCAAACAAGGTCACAAAAAAGGCCTCTATCAGCTCCTGCAGATACCAGGCCTATCTCTGCATCTCACTGCATTGTCTAGGCTGAGATGGAACCGCAGTGGGCTCCAGGGGAAGGCCCCTCAGATGAACCCCCCCAGGTGAAACCTAGCCATGCACCTGCATCAAAGCTGTGCTTCCGCCCCACGCCATGCCAATACCCTCACCTGGTGCCCATGGAGTGTGTAGAGCAGCCGGCCCTCCATCAGGTCCAGGATCTTCAGGGTTGAGTCGCTGGAGGCTGTGATGAGGTAGCTTCCCGATGGGTGGAAGGAGAGGGCATTCACGGCTGCACTGTGTACTGGAGAAAGGACAGCCATCAGGCACTGGCTGGGAGGCCCACAGAACACAGCTGAAGCCTGGGACAGGCACTGAGAGTCATCAGTCTCTTGGCCTTGGGTGACCAGGCTAGGACAGCCATTACTTATCGAGGTAGGGAACCCTACATGGATTTCCCAGGAGAGTGGCACAACTTATGGATGGGGACCAAGGGCAGGCAAAGGGAGACAGATACAGCAAGCAAGAGGATCACATGATCCTTCTTCACCTTTCCCCTAACACTCTGCAGTGAAACTGGAAGGGAAGCGGCAAATAGAGTGCTGAATGTTTGACATTCTGTTACTGCAGGGAAACCCTCCAAATACAATACAATGTGATGTCCTGCAGGACGGACTCGTGTGGGGACAGCAAGCAGAAGATGCAGACTGTCAGGGGCCAGCAGGGCTTGAACTCCCATCCTTGTCTCCTCACCGGCCTGCCTTGTGACCCTAAACAGTCACCCTGACTGACCCAGGCAGATTCTTCATCTGCACCACAGCACTGTTGGGGCTGGCATGGGGATGCTACCAGTTAATCTCAACTGAACCCTTGGACCCCAGTGCCAGCATGGGTATCCCTCTCCTCTGGCCCCTGTGCCCTTCGACTCTACCCATTTAGCATTCATGACTCCCTTCCCCACCATCTCTACCAAGCCTACCATCTATTCTGGTGTCCCTCATTCTCCAAAAATCAGTCACTCCGACTTTGGTGGCTTGCCCATCTGTAAAGCCTTTTCACCCCTTGTTCCCAATGGGCCTAGAAGTCTCTTGCCCTGTCCCTGATCTTCAAGCTCTCCACTTAAATTCAACTCCCCTGGGAAGCTTTCTGAGGAGGTAACTTCAAGTTAAACTCCTTGCTGGGCCCTGTTCATTCGTCCTTCCAGACACCACAAGCCTCACACCAGTTCACCCGCTCCTTTCTGCGCTGTGTTCAGAGGACATCACCACCTCCATCAGAGACCAAGCCAAGTGCCTCGCTACTGCTCAGTGTCTGGCACCGAGTGGGACTCAGAAAATGGAGAGGGAGCAGTTACTTAGTTCAGAAAGAAGCCCCTGAGACTACACAGCCCTTCCCTGAGGTTGAAGGCATGTTGTGTATGGAGCTAGTAGAGATGGGCAGAGCCACGTAGTCTCCAAGGGGAAGGAGCAACATCACAGCCAACGCATGAACCTACTCATCACAGCTGCTGCAAAGACCTTTAAACCTTCCTGTTCACTACCACTACTCTACTGAAGAAACCAGAGCAGCTGAGAGAATCACGACCCTGATGTGTTGGCATTGCCACAAATAAAGAGGCAAGTTCAAAAGCCAGGCTCTCCCCTGGGCTCTGGGAGGATGCAGGAACCTCTGCAAGGCCCTCAGCAGAGCCCACGATGATTACAGGAAGCCTTAGATCCTAACCACACTGGTGTAGTGATGTGCTGGGGAGTGTGGAGACATGTTCCCAAGCACACTTAGGGGAGACAGCCAAGGCTTTATGTAATCTGGTATTTATATCTGAACAGCATGCTCCAATGACACAACTCCAGGAGGCAGCCTGGAGAAGATCTGAAGGCTTCTGCAGCCCACTCCTGGAGACCCTCAGCCTGCCCTGGAAGGAAGGCCACCCGAGCCCCACCTAAGCAAAGAAGCAGAAGCAAGGACAGTGGCAGACAGGTGAGCATGGTGAGGCATGCTCAGGGAGCCTGGGCTTCCCTGAACCACCGGGACGGCAGCGGCACACAGACATACATACAGAAAAACATACCATATGTACAAAAATAAATGAAATTAAAAAAACACCTCTTGAGTAGGGTGGGGGTGCGGAGATGTTTTTAGGAACCAGTGACCAGAGAACTCAGGACTAAGAATTTCAACTCCAGCTCCTGGGCATGACAAGGGCAAGCCTGCTGAAAGCCAGTCAGGAAAACCACCTGCCGAGCGGTGATGGTGCACACCTTTAATCCCAGCACGCAGGAGCAGAGGCAGGTGGATCTCTGTGAGTTTGAGGCTAGCCTGGTCTGCAGAGCGAGAGTTCTAGGACCGCCAGGGCTACACGGACAAACCCTGTCTTGAAAAACCAAAAAAAAAAAAGAAGAGAAAAAGAAAACCATCTCTCTTAGAAACCCTGTGAACAAAACACTAGGGTGCGTGGGATCCAGCGTGGGAATGGTGGGCAGACTCCCAGGCCCTTCCCACTGAAGAGCCAGATTTGCCTTCCAGCTGCGTGGCTGTAGGCAAGCCTCACGCTCTCTGTGGGTGAAGCGGGAGTGCCCATGTCTGGCTGGTCACCCAGGTCTGTGCCTGGATCACGGACCTGCACATGCCTGTAAATCACAAAGCACATTCTGAGTTCTGGGATGGCGGAGGCTGCTGCTCAGATGTTTGAACAGTCTTAACGTGGGCTCTGAGCATATGGCGCTTAACCCACCTCCACGGGAAGTGGCACTCCCAGGGCTCCCCCAACCCATACTGAATTGGGAAATCAGAAATGCTCCTTGCATTGATAGGCTAGAGCCAAGAAACTCCTTGCCTGGGAGGACAGTCAGTCAGCCTTAGATAAACAGTGATGGTTCTCTGCTAAAGCTCAAAGCTGAAGCAAGCATTACTCCAACAACTCAACCAAGGGCAGGACACATGACCATGGGGCAGCTGGGTGCACACTGCAGTAGTACTAACTACATTCTCTCAGAAGAGCCCATCAGCCTCACAAACTAGAAAGCTACTTAAGTGTCTGGCAACCACCCAGCATCACCAGGGGAGACATTCAGAATCACTGTGTCCTTAGGATTTCTTAGGGATCTGGAACAGAACAGAGATCAGAGGTTGGCTACCCCAGTACTGAGAGGCCTTTTTGAGCAATCAGCCTCCAAACAGATCTATGGGTGCACTGAAGAGGTGTGCGTCTCCCAAGCACTGTTTTAGCCATGGGGCTCCTTGGGAAGGCCCTAGCCTTGAGCAGACCTATCCGGAGCCTAGCATCAGACAGTAGAGTGAGAGGTGTTTCTCCCCCCGCCACCCAGGTGATCCCCAAGGCTAAGGGGTGAGTTTGCTCTCATGTGAACACCTACCAGGTGCCACAGCCTTGTGTGAGAAGCTCAGGAGGAAGCTGGCTGTGTTTATAGGCTGCCAAAAGTCCCCACGAGGCTCCACCACACACCAGGACAGCTGACAAATAGGGCCCTACAGCCTTGCTGAGAAGTTCTATCCCAAGAGGCAAGGAGAGCAGCAAACATCCACTGAAAGCTTTCAGAAGAACCTGTGGGTTACAAGCACTCTGGTCCACTCGAAACTCGGCCTTGATGCTCACTCAAGTCCACACACCTCCTAGCTCAGTTAGCACTGAGCTGTCGTCCTTCTGCCCATGACCAAGCTCACTCCCTTGAGAGCCCACAGCCCTCTCCCCATCTCCTCTCTATTGTCCCACCCCCTGCCTGCCTCCTCCTGAGACCCTGTTCTCGTTCTGCCTCTGCCTTCCCCAGCTATCTCAAGGTTCTCAGTCTGGCTGCTTTGGAGACCTTTGCTCTTCAGTGATCCTCCAATAATAAGAGCACAGAATATGGCACTGGCCCTTCTCATGTCCCAGATCCCAGGGCCCAGTGGGACCCTCCACCACCACAGCATCTGCTTCTGCCTCTACTCACTGTACGTAAGTGGTCCCCTTGGTCTGACCCCTCTGCACTCTGATGCCTGCTACACTGGGCATGGAAATCCATGCACCAGCGGCCAGGGTCTATCACCCCCACACACCCTAGCAGAATCTTACTCAACACTTGTCCTCTCAAATGCCCCTCATCCATTTGCTCCTTGAGTGTTATGCCCCAGAGCTGCCAACCACAAAGATTTGGAACCTTAGGTTTAGAGGTGGCATTCAAGGTCCTTCCAGTGAGTGCATGCTGCTATAACTCATGAACATCAGCTCTAGGCTCCTGATCCATCAGGGAGACTCGGACTCTGCCAGAGACAGCTAGAAATCCTCTTCTCCCAGCGTGGGGATTGTGTGGCACATAGCACACCAAGCACTGCACTAGAATCCCTACACGTCCTCTCTCATCGGATTACCGCTCACAGATCACCCCTCACAGAACACTGCCTGCACTCCCGGCTGCTGCATGCCCGGCTGCTGCATGCCCGGCTGCTGCATGCCCTCGTCCCTTTCCTGCCTCCCTCTCTCTGTCCAAGCCCTGCTGGCTCTGCCGCCTTCACCAGTCAACGTGGAGATAATACCCAGTCTCCAACCCTGGGCCTTCCCTTAGACCTGGCCTGGAACAGAAAAAAGAAGTCTCTGAGCCTGAGGGAGGCCCACACCTCTCCAGATGGAAGGCTGAGCACACTGCTGTTCTGCTCCAGAAGCCGGGAAAGAACACCAATGGCAGATGCCTAGGCTCTCAGAATAGAAAGACCTGGTTCTCGTGGCTAAGGCCTGCCACCTGGTGGTGGTCGAGTGTACTGTACGCCTAGACAAATCCCAGGGAGGGCCAGGAGCAGCAGGAACTGTCACTGTTAACATGTTGTGCCAGCCACTTTCCATTCTTCACATGAGCTAACACAAACCCCATATCATATGAAATCAATGTAAGATGAACCCTATCATTGTCCCAAGAGCTCCAAGGAGTCAACTGAACTCGCCCAGTGTCACACCGCTGGGAATGATGAAGCTGCCTACAGAACCCACACTCCACTCTGTCCTGTCCCAAACCAGGAACTTCTCCCCGTTCCAGAAGGTCTGCTCACCTCAGTGACTCAAGAAGGGGTCCAACATCTGTGAAGCAACCAAGAAAGTGCTGCTGGGGATACTGGGTAGTGAGCGCTAAAGACTGAGCTCCAGGCCAGGCAGCGGTGGTGCATGCCTTTAATCCCAGCACTTGGGAGGTCAGAGCCAGGCGGATCTCTGTGAGTTCGAGGCCAGCCTGGTCTACAGAGTGAGATCCAGGAAAGGCACAAAGCTACACAGAGAAACCCCATCTCGGAAAAAAAAACAAAAAACAACAACAAAAAAAGACTGAGCTCCAAACTAATGTCAACTCCCTGCTGCTCCGACATCCAAAGGTGACAGTTAAGTAAGGCGCCTGGGCCCGGAAGCGGAGCCTAGCCCCAGCTAAAGTCAATCTTTTACTTGGTTCACGGCTCTAGGCAGATCTGGAGAGAATACCATGAGGCCAAGCTCCCACCAACAATGACCACTATGGGTAGCCCTGTCTTCCTGACCCTAGGAAGTCATCTCTGTCACAGGGAGAAATGAACAGTAAGGGAGCTCTCAAGAAGTAGCCCTCAGGGACAGTCCTAGCCAGAAACCCACAAAAGACTCCCCAGCTGAGTGTATGTGAGTCTGCTATCTCCTAGCAGGGTACCTCCTAATCAACATGCCAAGCCAAGACAGCTACACCACCAACTTATTCATCCTGGTTAACCCAACAGCCACAGGATTCCTCCCAACTCAGGGCTGGTCCTGGGCCTGGTTAATCACCCCAGCAATGAACCAAAAGCCTGGCACTAGCAGTCTCACCAGAGCTCCCTTTGGCCTGGGACACTGTTCACCACTCACGCTGATAATGCTGCAGCAGCCGGTGAGTCCGCACATCCCACACCTTCACCGTGTTGTCCATGCCCGCAGCAGCGATGCATGTCCCACTGGGGTGGAAGTCCACGTAGGTGACAAAGCTGGAAAGACACGACAGTCACGTGCCCTGAGAGGTCCTCCTGGGTTAGGATGGACCCAGAAGTGTCCTGCCCCTGTTTGTCTGTCCACACAGTTCCCTCAACCTGGAACATGCTTCTTTACCAGGTGGCCAAGAAAGACCAAGAGGTAGGTGACATCAGTGGCCAGCAGTGAAGTAAAGCAGACTTATCAGGGACCATGTCCCTCCCTCCCCCCCTCCCCCCTCCCCCTCCCTCCCTCCGTCCCTCCCTCCTGACATTTTTTTGAGACAACAGCTCGCCATTCACTATGCACCCAGACTCATCTTCCCACCTCCCTTCCTCAGTACAAAGATAACAAGTGTGTGTAACCATATCCAGCCCACTGCTGAGTTCTCAGTACAAGTGGAAACAGCGATCTTCAGACCAACAAGTCAGCCAAGTTGCTCTGAGGTTCCTTTTGCCAGGGCTAGCTCCAAAACAGGTCCTGCCAACTGAGGCACAGGTGGGAAGGTCCACCAGGGCTACAAGAACTACTAATCCATCTATCTCTAGAAGACAGCCAAGAGCCTTCAATGCACTATCCATGGTACTCGGGCACTCTGGAGGGGCCCCTGTCTGTGAGTCCCGGCTTACGGAAAGAGGAGTAAAGCTGCAGTCTGCTTAGACACTTAGGAAAGCTAAGTCCTGCTCAGAGGCAGGCTCCTCCTACTCTCCATGTATGATGTGGCACAGAACAAAGAGCCACTGCCTGCTACAAGAACCGGAGGCTTTCGTTCACATATCATCACCACAGGTGATGCTAAGTTTTAACATGCAGTTTAGGGGGCTGATTCAATGCTCCGAGAGACACAGTATATTCTGAGAACTAGAAACTAAAGGGGGAAAGAGACCGAATTATTGCATGACTTTAAGTGAAGTGTTTCTGCTCTCTGTGGGGTGGGGAGCAGGCTTAACTATCCATCCACAAAGGAAAAGGTACAAAACTCATATAAAAGGCAAGTCAGCCAAAGAGCAGCAAGCAGGCCTGCCACTTACATAGTCCCAGTCCCCAAAGGCCACTGAGCTGTGCAGGAGCACCTGCAGATGGAGGACACCAATAGGGACTCACCCGCCATGCTCACAGTATGAGTGGACACACTCCCGACTGGTCTTGTCCCACAGCTTGACAGTCTTGTCATCACTGGCAGACACGATGAGCCGCCCATCAGGGGAGAACCTAAGTTGAACGGGGCATAAGGCACACTACTAACAGACTCTTGGGTTACCACACCATGTTCTCTACAGCCACCTCTCCCCGCATGCTGTTTCCTGATCCAGGAATACTTTGAGCATTTTAAGCTTTTTGTGTTATTATTGTTTTGACATAGGGTCTCACTGTGTAGCCCTGGCTGGACTGCAACACTCTATATGTAGATCAGGCTGGCCTCAAACTTAAGATACTGTTCTGAGCCTGTTTCCTTTTCTGCCAAATGAGGACGCTCCCTAGCTGGCAGAACTGTCTGGAGGAACGAGGGCCAAGTGCACAGGGTACTGACAGGAGCTTGCTGCTGCTGCCGCTGCTGTCCTGGGAGTACTCAGCATCCCTGGCAGAGGGGCATGGCTGACTAATATTATCACACATGAGCTCAATGGAGCTCCCGACAAGTTCAATGCAGCAACCACAGCTGCTGACGTAGTACAGATTAGGAAATCAAGGCTCAGGGATACATCAAAGGGAAGCTACGCAACTTGCCCAAGGTCACAGGCTGATACAGTTCCTCTCTGTCCCCCACAACCCCTGCATCCTCCCGGGTTTTCCAGTCAGGGAATGCTCACTTGGCACAGCGGACCCAGTTGATGTGCTGGCTCAGGGAAAATAGGAATCTCTGGCGATGAGTTGACCACACCTTGACTGTCTTGTCATCAGAGGCTGTCACGAGCGACTGGCCATCACTGCACCAGTGGACACTCCTCACTGTGGCCGTGTGTGCACGGAACACGGTTGACTCACCCTTGCTATGAGGATAGACATCCAGACTCAGGAGATTCATAACAGTGGCCTGAGGAGCTACAAATACAGCAAGTTCTCTCGACCTCTCCAGGCCTGACTGTCCGAGTCTCCCCTCAGAAAGGCAAGAGCCTCCCCAACAGAAACAAAGTGCTTTTCCCCCACCTCTACCCTCACGAGTCCTTCCAACCTAAGGAGACAGCCCCAACTGAAGCCCTCTGCTGGCACCTCTCAGAGGTCATCAGAGGTCACATGTCCCACTGTGACCAGCTCAAAGCCAGGATAAGGACCCAGGAGGGACAGCTCTTACACCAAGTCCCTCGATGCTGTCAGTCCCTTGATCCACAACTCACACATTGGGGACCCAGATGCGAACAGTCTTGTCTCTGGAGCCTGAGGCAAGCAGGTGTCCTGACGGGGAGAAGTTCACACAAGTCACAGCGTCCTTGTGGCCCGTGAAGCGGTAGGCACGTGACTGGGGCTTCATGTGCCAGATCATGAGGCATGAGTCCATGGAGCCGCTGGCTGAGGACAGTGGGTGACATGATTATTCTCAGATCTCGAGAACCTTGAGCACCTGCCTCATTGCTGGGGACACAGGAGAGCAACAAGCCCAGCTCCACCTTCACAGACACCCCCAGCAGGGCAATGGAAAGGATCCCATGGGATGGCCCGCACTTCCTATGACTGCTGACATGGAGTTTGAAGAGTTATGGCCTGGCAGTTCTCCATGCAGCAGGCCAACACAGGAACCAGACTGACAGGCCATTCACATGCCATTTCGGACTGCAACCCAAGGTCCTATGAAATGACCCCTGTGGGGTCTCCCCAGTGATACTCCGAGAGCACGGGGCAAGTCCTCCCGACACTCAGGAGCCAGTCAGACACAGAGGGCCTTTAACTACTCAAAGGACCAACTTGGGGCTAGAGAGATGGCTCAGCGATTAAGAGCACTTGCTGCTTTTCCAGAGGATCCGGGTTTAATTCCCAGCAAGCACAGGGTGGCTCACAACAGTCTATAACTTCAATTTCGGGGAGTCCTGTGTCCTCTTCTGGACTCTGGGGGCACCATGCACATGCATGGTACACAGACAAACATGCAAACATTCATACAAATAAGACAATCTAAAAATAAATAAAAATGAAAGAAAGGACCAACTTAGTAAGACACCTAAGGAGGGAACACAAAAATGGCTTCAGCTCCCTCTTTGTTTACAGCAAACCACTACACTGACAGCTTCTGGCAGGAAACCTCAACAACACGATAAAGAGGCAAGCCTCAGCCATGGAGAAAGGAAGAATCTGCAGCAGGAAAGCTGGTTAGGAACAAATATAAGAAGTGTACTAGGAAGGGCAGTGGCATGGAATTGGGAGATGGACCTCGTTCAACATCTTTCTCACCAGTAGGTCTCTGTAAAAAGAAAATGTGCCACATTCCCGTGGGCAATCAAACTGAAGACTCAAGAAAAAGGAGCCAGTTTGGGGCCCATGCCACAGAGCAGACTCAAGAAGTGGCCAGGATGTGGAAAAACCTAGACCCTAGTCTCTCAAAGGATGCATGACCAGCATGCACAGAGCCTGAATGGATCTGCACCAATTCCTTTTTGTATAAATTATAGCTTCCAATTTAATGTTCATTATGGGATTCCTGATTGTGTGGAACAAGTGTGTCTCTGATTGTTGTGCCTTCTTTTTGGGTTCTTTTCCTTGTTTGTTTTCTCCAACTCTGATGCGATAGTTTTTGTTTTATCTTTTTTTTTAAAGATTTATTTATTTATTATGTATACAGTGTTCTGCCTGCATGTATCCCTTCAGGCCAGAAGAGGGCACCAGATCTCATTACAGATGGTTGTGAGCCACCATGTGGTTGCTGGGAATTGAACTCAGGATCTCTGGAAGAACAGCCAGTGCTCTTAACCTCTGAGCCATCTCTCCAGCCCTGTTTTATCTTACATTATATTTTATTATTATCCCTTAGAAGCCTGTTTTTTTCTAATGTGAGACAGCAAGGGAGTGGGTCCAGATGGGAGGGGATGTGGGAAGGAACTGTGAGAAGTAGAGGGAGGGGAAACCGTAATCATGATGTATTTTGTGAGAAAAAGAATCTTTTTCAATAAAAGGAAAAAATTAAAATAAATAAAGGCTGCATGACCCTGGCAAGGCTGCTAACCTCTCTGAACATTATACCCTTGTCATACACCACGGAGCTTATGGAGCCTCATAAGCAATACAAAGGACTAGACAAGACAGCATGTCTGGCTGTACTCTGGTGTTCCCACACCAGTCTTCCCAGGAAGAACCTCAGCCTTCTCAGTTTAGAATCTAGAGCCCCAGACAAGATAGATGCCTTCTCTTACCCAGCTGCTTCGTGTTGAGACTGAAGTCCACACTGGTAACTGCATCTCGGTGGCCCTTAAAATGCCTCTCCAGTGAGGGGTCATCCTATGGGAGAGCAAGGTCAAATGGGTAAAACCCGAGGAAGGGGCTTCTCTGGGACCAAGACTCTTCCTATAACCAGGAGATGTTGAAAACACTCAAGGTATTTTTTTTCTGAGACAATGTTTCTCTATATAATAGTCCTGGCTGTCCAGGAACTCACTCTGTAGACCAGGCTGGCCTCGAACTCACAGGATCCACCTGCCTCTGCCTCCTAATTGTTGGGATTAAATGTGTGAACCACCACCGCCTGGCCACTCAAACATTTTTATAACTTGTATATAGGAAATCCTAAGGAATTCACTAAAAACTATTAGAATAAATGAGTAAAGGAAGGAAGGATACACAATCTACAAAAACAGGCCCATGAGCAGATGAATCAATAAATCCACAACAAATAAACCAAATATGGGTCGAGTGTGGTGCCACATACCTTTAATCTCAGCACTCAGGAGGCAGGGGCAGGTAAACCTCTGTGAGTTCTAGGTCAGCCTGATCTACATAGTGAGTTCCAGGCTAGCCAAAGCTACATACAAGACTTTAGGAGTTATACCCCAACCATAGTAAGTTATCTCCTTTCACCTCAAACATCAAAAACTTCAAAAAGAAAAAAATTTTAGGAGCTCCAAGGAACCCAGCTTGGGAAAGGGCATTCCTATGGCATAGCACAGCCACTGCTACCCCACAAAGCTGTACCCAAAACAAAGGTGAGGCCCAGTGCCCAGCTCCACCCCCAACACACCTGCCAGACCACGCCTTTTAACAGATGGAGTGGCAGTTCAGGGGGAGGGCTCCAACTAAGCAGCAAGTGCCCATTCTGTCTCTTGTCCTCACATGAGCCTCTTGGAAAAATAAAGGCAAGGCAGTGTCCATCCTAGGCTCAGTGAGCAGAAGCATGTTCAGGTCCAACCCTGATCAGTGGGACCCCCTTCCCAACGCCCTCTTCCCTGCGTAGTTCCCTGCATGTGGGCCTCTTCTCCCTTAAAAACAGTGTGTTGTCACTTATGTAAGCAGAATATCAGACTGGCAGTCAAAAGTCGAGGTTCTATTTTTGCCCAAGTCTTTAGGTGCATCAGGGGCCATCGGGTACCACCTCGCCAGAGCACCAGGCACTTTGGAAGCGAACTCTTATTTAAAAGACCAATTTGGAGTCCTTTTCTGGACTGGGAGAGAGGTCACAGTCGGTCCCAGGTCATACTACAGGCCTCCGACACCTCAGGCATCCCAATGGCCTACAGTTTCCACCGATTGGAAAGGACGTCGCCTCCAAGAAGACATAAGAAGCGGACAGGATGACCAGGCTCACACTGGTCCCAGGCCACGACAAGGCCTTGCATGGGTCTTCTTTGCTAAGCCGCAAATCCCAGAGGCAGGGACCTGTTTGTTCGCCTGGGTTGTCCAGCATCTGGCCTGGCGCTTGGAGAGCTGAGTCAATGCCCAGACCCACTCCATGATCTTCGTGGGGAGGCAACCCCAGAATGCCTCTCGCGGCCATTGCTCCAGCTACCCAGGCGACCACTCTACAGGGACTTACCGGGGTGGGAGCGGCCATGGCGGGGCTGGCAGGGCTGGCAGGACCAGCAGCACCCCAAAATCCCGAGGTAGTTGCGGCGGCAGTTGTGCCAGTTCAGTTTCCGCGCCCCCAATCGCCGCCAATAGCAACGCCGGCGGAGTCGCCGCGTCCCGCCCACTGCAATTAAAGGAGAAGAGCCCTATGTTTTTCCCCGCCGACCGGAAGTGGGGCCGCTCGCCAGGCGCCAAGGTCTCGTCCTCCAGCTTCGCCCGATGAGATGACCCGCCGAGTAGCCAAAAGCCTCAGTTCGCCGTCACACCTTCCTTCTGAGAACTTTAAAAAAAAAAAAAACCCTAAATAAAGGTTTCGGGCCTTCGGCTCATCGTCTAGCTCAGGTAACAGAGCGCGCAGCCCTCCGGGAAATGAAGTTCTACATAGCACTTACCCTACAGTCTAGATAAAAGTAGAACTACATTTCCCGAGATGCCCCGGGGTGGGCGGAGCTTTACCGTTCAGGGAGACGGCCTTAAGGATACCGGAAGGAGGACACTGGTGTTGCTGTTTGGTGCTGCCTTAAAGCTTCCGCCTAAGGCGCCATTGAGAACCGGTTACTCGCCCTCGGGACCTCAGAATGGTTGGTTCCTCCGAATGCTCCTAAGCGTCTATTTAAAAGGACTGGAGTCACTCAGAATCACAACCATGGAGTAGAGAGACCTGTGTTCAATTTTTTTTTTTTTTTTTTTTTTTGTTTTTCGAGACAGGGTTTCTCTGTGTAGCTTTGCGCCTTTCCTGGAACTCGCTTTGGAGACCAGGCTGGCCTTGAACTCACAGAGATCAGCCTGGCTCTGCCTCCCGAGTGCTGGGATTAAAGGCGTGCGCCACCACCGCCCGGCACCTGTGTTCAATTCTTGAGTTTCTACTGGTTTTACTGGGTGACCTCAGGAAAAATGTCTGCTCTGAGGGCAGTCTTCTCCGTTCGTCCTAAGAGTGGATGTGATTGCAGCCTGGCCTTCTCAGAACTCTCCAGCCTTGAGAAGCCTTTACATACGCTATGTCTAAAAGAAGTCCATGTAGTCCCATCTCTGGGTAGTCTGGGGATAATCTTGGGTTCGTGCTTACGTAACCTGACCCTATCAAAAGGTAAAAGACGCGATTCTCGGGCCTGACCGGCAGAGGCCGTCCTTCTCACTTCCTGCAGTGAAAGTAGAGAAGGCCCTTAGTGACCTTTTTCCTACTGCGCTTCCCCTGGGAATCTTCCCAACATGCACCTGACCCGAACTGGATGTTTTGTAAGATTCAAGAACCTTCCATCACCTCTCCTGAGTAGGCCACACTCCAACACTAATTAAGATCTGGATGTGTCCTGAGGTTTCTTACCACATGCCTAGGCTTGAGACTGTGTCCCTAAATCAGCAGGGACAGTAAACTCAGAAACTGGCGTATGGAGCAGTGTATTTGGACCTAAAAAGAATGACTCACTGGTTAAGAGTGTATACGGCTCTCCCAGAGGACACAAGTTCTATTCCCAGCACCCATGTCAGATGGCTCACAACTGCCTGTAACTCCAGTTCTAAGGCAATTCAACACCTCAGGTCTCCTTTAGCACCTGCGATCACATGCGTAGACACACACACACACACACAGAGAATTAAAATAGTAATTTTTAGCCGGGCGGTGGTGGCACACGCCTTTAATCCCAGCACTCGGGAGGCAGAGCCAGGCGGATCTCTGTGAGTTCGAGGCCAGCCTGGGCTACCAAGTGAGTCCCAGGAAAGGCGCAAAGCTACACAGAGAAACCCTGTCTCGAAAAACCAAAAAAAAATAAAATAAAATAAAATAAAATAAAATAAAATAGTAATTTTTAAAAATGTATAGGAAAGATACAAGAAGTGGATATATAACTGATGCTATTTTAATTATGTTGGCATATAATTGGTTCCTTTACGTTAGAAATGTTTGGGCCGGGCTGGAGGGATAGCTCAGCCGTTAAAGGCTAGGCTCACAACCAAAATATAAGAAATGTTTGGGCCAACTTAACTTAGACACTGAAATTCCCAAGACAAAAAAAGTTGCTCACATACACAGTACAGTCTGGATTGTTCAGCACTGTTCGGGGGACAATTTCTCAGTCTTCCCATAACAATATTCAGTTGTTCTCTTGCCTATAAGTGTCATGAGCACACCATGCCAGAAACATGATGGACACGTTTGTATATTTCTACAATGTCAAAATGTATCGAATAACAATAAATTCACAGGCTATGTCAGTTTGTTTGAGATAGGGTCTCTAGCTTTCCTGGAACTTGCTCTGTCGACCAGGCTGACTTCAAACTCACAGAGATCCTCCTGCCTCTTCCTATAGCAGTCACAGATTCTTTTATTTTATTTTATTTTTTAAAGATTTATTCATTTATTATGTATACAGTGTTCTGCCTGCAGGCCAGAAGAGGGCACCAGATCTCATTACAGATGGTTCTGAGTCACCATGTGGTTGCTGGGAATTGAACTCAGGACCTCTGGAAGAGCAGCCAGTGCTCTTAACTTCTGAGCCATCTCTTCAGCCCCCCTTTTATTTTTATTTTTTAAGATTTATGTGAGCTGAGTGGTGGTCGCACATGCCTTTAATCCTAGCACTCACTCAGGAAACAGAGGCAGGTGGATGTCTGTGAGTTTGAGGCCAGCCTGGTAACAGAGTGAGTTCCAGGACAGTCAGAGCTACACGGAGAGATCCTGTCTCCAAAAACGAAACAAACAAAAGATATATGCATATGAATGCTTACCTACATGTATGTATATACACCACACATATGTCTGGTGTCTACAGAGGACAGAAGAAGACATCAGATTCCCTGGAACTGGAGTTACAAACAGTCGTGAGTTATCATGTGGGTGCTGGGAACTAAACCAAGGTCCTCTGCAAGAGCAGCCAATGCCCTTCCTTCACTGCTCTCTCCAGCCCCAGCCACAAGTTCTTTATTCTAATCTTTTTCTTTTTTCTTGACTTCATTGAGAATATTGTGGGGTTGCCACCAGAGAAGACTGCTCAGACGTGTGTTTAAGCCAACAGAAAGTCTTATTAGCCAGCCGGCAGCTACACAGGGTGTTTGGGATCTGAGTGTAGCACTGAGCCTTTCTCAGGGGCAGCTTTTTTTTTTTTTTTTTTTTTTTTTTTTTGGTTTTTCGAGACAGGGTTTCTCTGTGTAGCTTTGCGCCTTTCCTGGAACTCACTTGGTAGTCCAGGCTGGCCTCGAACTCACAGAGATCCGCCTGGCTCTGCCTCCCGAGTGCTGGGACTAAAGGTGTGCGCCATCACCGCCCGGCATCTCAGGGGCAGCTTTTAAACACAAAAACCATATTTTTGCTTGACATACTTCAGTTAACAAGAACAGTTAGCCAGAAGAGGAACTACAGAAGCCAGAAAGCAAGGTTAGTCTATTTAGAGATTTTCCCATAAGCATGGACTTTGGTGGATTAGGCCTTTGTTTTAGTTTTGGCAGATGGTTTTGTCTATTTGCTGAATGGTACAGTAACTTCTACCATGAAGTCAGTTGGGCTAAAGTCTGGGGCCCTGTTACCAGAAGGGTCTCATGTAGCCCAGGCTGGCCTCCAGATCACTACATAGCTGAAGACGATTTTGAACTCCAGA
This sequence comes from Peromyscus eremicus, assembly GCF_949786415.1. Classification (NCBI taxonomy): domain Eukaryota; kingdom Metazoa; phylum Chordata; class Mammalia; order Rodentia; family Cricetidae; genus Peromyscus; species Peromyscus eremicus. The sequence goes on along the minus strand of NC_081422.1, from coordinate 100,601,831 downwards.
GGATACTGCCTCCATTCTTGGAGTAGAGGTTTGTACTATCGTGTTTGGGTTATACAAAGGTGGATATTGAACCCAGGGATTCGTGCATGCTAGGCAAGCACTGGCCCAACTGAGCCCCATGATTCCAATCTTAAATACTTGTATCATGGTTGGTGCTAGACAGGTAGTGATAACCTGCATGCACAAAGAAATATAGAGTCATTCTGCCTCTGTGTCTGCATTCACAAGAAAGCCAGCTGCTGCTGTGTACCATGGAGTCACCAAGGGCAGGGCACAGCTGGAAAGCCATCTTTCACACAAGGTGGAGTAATTTAGAGCAGGGCACAGCCTGATCTCTGTAGCCAGCTAAATATTCAAGGCACGTGCTGAGGGGTGGGGAGTGGGATGGCGGGGGTGGGGGTGGTAGGGTGGGGCAGGGAATGCAGAGAAGTCTGTCTACTAAACTTAGGATGTTTTCTTGTTGGGTGGCAGCAGCTTTGTCTGTTTTACCGGTTAAACACCCTTGGTCTAGGAATCTTCAGTTCAGAAGACTGGGTTTAAGCAGGCCCAGTGGCGCAGCCCTGTAATCACAGTTACTGGAGAAGCTGAGATAGGATGATCACAGGTTCTTAGCCTGCCTGGGCCACAGAGTGAATGTGAGTCCAGCCTGGGAAATTCAGTAAGACCCTGTCTCAAAATAAAAAGTGAGAAGGGGTAATTAACCCTTTGTCCATACTCCTGTAAGTAACTCTGTGGTTCACCCTCTCTTCTGGCCTCCATTTTCACACATAGGAGTGTACACAGACAGGTACACACTAACTAACTAAAGAAATAAACATTTTTCAAAGGAAAGGACCAGTGAGATGGCTGAGCAGGGAAAAGTGCCTGCTGCCAAGCAAGCCTGGTGATTGAGTTCAATCCCAGAAGGTATGGGAGGCATGGAGGTCCTTGTGCTCACAGAAAAGCACTAAGGGAACTAGGGGTGTTAAACACACAGGCTTGTTCCTTCAAAGGAAGGGATGCATAACCTGTTATCCACCTAGAAGGCTGGGAATGGATGTTGTTAATAGCCTGATGACCTTTTTCTCTATCAGTATGGTGAGACCACGTGGAAATCTTTCCCCACACCCTTATTGTGAGCTTGTCAATCTACAGAACCTATCTTTATGGAAGGTGTCACATGTACTTTACAAAGAGTTTTGATATAATCACATCTTTAATGTGCATGAGATGGAGTCCATTGTCACTAGGAATATTTTCACCAAATTTTACTAAGGTGTTTTTTGTTTGTTTGTTTGGTTGGTTGGTTGGGTTTTTTTTTTGTTTGTTTGTTTTGTTTTTTTTTTTGTTTTGTTTTTTTGAGACAGGGTTTCTCTGTGTAGCTTTGCGCCTTTCCTGGGACTCACTTGGTAGCCCAGGCTGGCCTCGAACTCACAGAGATCCGCCTGGCTCTGCCTCCCGAGTGCTGGGATTAAAGGCGTGCGCCACCACCGCCCGACCTGGTTGGTTGGTTTTTTGAGACAGGGTTTCTCCATGTAATTTTGGTGCCTATCCTGGATCTCGCTCTGTAGACCAGACTAGCCTTGAACTCAACAGAGATCCGCCTGGCTCTGTCTCCCGAGTGCTGTGATTAAAGGCGTGTGCCATCGCTGCCTGGCTTTACTAAGTTTTAATATGCCTAAAATAAACTACTTGGGTTCAGACTTCCTCAAGTTTGAACCAACACTGGCTACTTAGTGGTGTTGAACCAAACTACTTTCTTGCTTCCTTTGATCTTTACTCTTACACACACATACACACACACCACCACCACCACCACCACCAAAGAAGGAATCTACGTGGTGAAAGCAGAGAATCAACTCCTTCAAGTTGTCCTTTGACATCCACATGTGCACCATGGCATGTGTGCCCACAAACACAAAAATAATTAAACAAATGATGTGTGTGTGTATGTGTGTGTGTGTGTGTGTGTGTGTGTGTGTGAAAAAGGAAGCTGAGGCTACAGCTCCATCAAGGCCCTAAATTCCATCTCCAGTGCTACAAAATAAAAAAGGAAGTTGAATTTGGAAAAACGTAAGAGCGGGCAGTGGTAGTGAATACCTTTAATCCCAGCACTCGGGAGGCAGAGGCAGGCAGGTCTCTGTAAGTTCGATGCTAGTCTGGTCTACAGAGCAAGTTCCAGGACAGCCAAGACTACATAGAGAGACCCCACCTCAAAAGAACAAAAGAAGGAAAAAGAAAAACTTATATATAAAATAGTTTTGCTCCAACCAAGAGTCACGGGAAGATTTTTCTCAATCTCCAGGTCTCCTTCAGATCTTTCCAAATCCCAGTCTTCTCTCTCCCTGTCCACCAGAGGGATGAGAGAAGCCCCACCTCAGTGAGCAGGCCTCTTACCCTTGTCCGCTCCATTAGATTGAACTGCAGTTTTGACTGGGACCTCCACATTGTGTCAGAGTTCAGTGTTTGAGGAGCCTCCTTGCTGGAGGGAGCTTAATGTTGAGGGGCTACAAGAGGCACTGCCTTTTCAAGCCCCTGAACCAGAAAGTCTCTGTCCACCTGCGTGAACCTCTCATCTCGTCATCTACAACCCAAATTCTCAGGGCATCCGGGATGGAGTGAAGACAGAAATAGGAAAGGCAGGGACCCCACTCTTCAGCCTAGCCCAGTCCAGCCTGGAGAGTCCATCAGGGCTCTCGGGCAATCTGGTCTGTATCTGCCCATGGCCTGAGTTTGAAATTCTGTGCCAGGGCAGCTCAGGGCTTGTCCCCAGGGTTAGGCTGGTCTGGGGATGCATCCAGGCTCTGCCCCCCGAAAGCTGGATAAGCTAGTAAGAGTCACACTGCCTCTCCCAGCCTCTGTGTTCTCAATTATAGTATAATCATATTTCTATACTTGCTACATGAGGGTGGGGACATCCCATGAGCTATTAATTCATGTTGGAGCCCGATGTTTCTCTGTCACTTAATATGAACTGTATGACATCATACTTCCTCTGCGCCAACAGTCTAGCCAGCACCTCCTGTCCCGACTCCCAGTACTCTTCCCAGCTCTCTGTGCTGCAGCCTCGTTGGCCTCAACAGTCATTGAACAGGAGTGTGCCTGGCTCCATGCTCGGGACTTTTATACTAGATTCAATGTCAGTGACAACTGGTTCTGACTGTCACCTCCATGAGGACTTGTTCAAACATCATGACCACTCTACTTAAAATACCAGCCCTCTCCTCCCTTATCCCTGCTTCATTTTCCTCCAGTGACGTATTGTCATCTACACACTGGGTTTATTTCGTTGTTGTCCTTTGTTGTTGTGACTGAGGTCTCACTATGTAGCCTTGGATAGCCTGAAACTCAATGTGTAGACGAGGCTGGCCTAGAATTCATAGAGATTGGCCCACCTCTGCCTCTAGAGTGCTCAGATTATAGGCGTGTGCCATCACAACCAGCCTTGTCTCTTATTTTGTTTTGTTTTGTTTTCAGACAAGATCTCATTTAGCCCAGGCTAGTCCCTAATTCACTATATAGCCAAAGGGGACCTGAACTACCGATCTCTTGCCTCTGTGTCCCAAGTGCTGTGACTTTGGGTGTGGACTGCCTTATCTGGCTTAGGAAGGACAGTTTGTAGGTAACACACTCAAGAAAGATCTGAAAAGAGAGATAAACAGAAGCATGTGGATCAGGACAGGGCAGATGAGATCAGGGGTAAAACCAGATTGTAAGGACAGAAAAGCAGACTGGATCCTTGGGAATTGGTCTCCAGTAAACCACACACCCTGCCCTAGAGCTACAGCGAAATAAAAGAGCTCCACATGCCCCTCAGGTGGGACTATGGCCCAGGTCCACCTGCTGTGGGAGTGATGTTGCAAAGTACCCTCCCCAGGGAGTCCGCAGCAATTCTGGGTGTTAGTGGTACCCTTCGCAGAGCTGGCATGACCCTGTGAGTCAGCTGTCTCTCTCTAGCTGTCTCCACAACCTAGAGAGAGAAGAAAGCCAATGGGGCCATAGGTCTTCAGCCTTGCCTACCCTGCTCCTCCGTCCAGCTGCAGCAGTCACTCTGGTAAAATATCCCTCGCCAATAGGGATGTTAAAGGGGGTCCCTCTAGATGAGCACCTAGCTTTGGCCCATCTTCCCATGTTGCAGGCAGTGGACCTGACTGGAACTGTCTTGTGGTTTCTGGAAATAAAACATAATGCTGACTTTGGACCATGTTTCCTTGCAGTTGGTTCCTAAGAAGTGTGTGGACATGGAGCTGACTATTAACCACCCTCTCAAGTCAGATGGGGATATCTCTGTGTTCCAAGCCTTCTATTCACATCCCCTAAGCCTGACCTATGCTCTTTCTCTCCTGTCCCCCAAAAGTCCCAGGCCACTTTCACAGTGCCCTGAGCCAGGGGATGAGCTAGGGAATCCCAGCTGTGATGAAGGCAAATTTCTCAGCAGTATTTCCTGCTGTGGGCCTGCAAGCACGGGCGGAAATACACATAGGCTGAGTTCAAAGTGCAGATCTTTTCCAATAAATAAAGCAGCCACAGCGCCAGAGCACAGCTCTCAGCCTGGTTGTTGTGCAGAACCTCTGCATGAGGAGCTCCAACATGTTTTAGTGTTGTTGTTGTTGTTGTTGAGACAGGGTTTCTGTATAGCCCTGGCTGTCTTGGAACTCACGCTGCAGACCAGGCTGGCCTCAAACTCACAAAGACTGCCTGTCTCTGCCTCCCAAGTGCTGGGGTTAAAGGCATGCACCACCATCGCCTGGCATACTTTGTTGTTTTAGACAGCTTCCTGTATACTAGGCTGACAGCAAATTCATCATGTAGCCTTAAGAGAATCGTGAATTTCTGATCCCCCTGCCTCTGCCTGCTAAATACTTGGATCACAGGCATGCTCACTGTGCCCAGTTTATATGGTGCCAAGATGAAACCCAGGGCCTTATCATGTCAGGATGGTGGGGGGCGGGTCTAAGGCACCAGACTCAAATGTTGGGCCTTGTACTTGCTAGGCAAGCATCCTACCTAGTGAACTACATGCCCAGCCTAACGTCCCTGATTTTGTTTGTGATATGGTCTCACTATGTATCCCTGGCCAGCCTGAAAGTTGTTCTGTAGACCTGGCTGGGCTTGAACTCACAGAGATCTTCCTGCCCAGTGCTAGGATTAAAGGTATGTGCCATCATGCACGGCCTAATGTCAGTGTTTTAAAGCTCTCCAGGTGAGTCCTATGGACAGCCAGGACTGAGAACCCTGGCTTTGGACTAGTAATGACCAAAAGACTAGAAAACTAGGGCTGTGCAAATGTCCATATGCTTTGTCCAACCTGGTATCCACTGGTCATATGTCAATACTTGAACTGTGGTTAGTGTGGCTGAAGAACTGAATTCTTCCTCTTATTTCACCTTAATTCATTTAGATATAGTTAGCTGTGTATGGCTATGGCTACTGTATTGGCCAGCATAGCTCCAGATTATGAGTTGGCTCTGTGGCCTCAGGCAAGTCATTGACCACTTGGTCTTTAGTCTTCTGGTAAGGTCATGAAGGGATGTGGTGCCCAATCTATGGTACCTGTGGAAGTTTTTTGGCCTATGCCCCAGTATCCTGGTAAAGACAAGGGGTCAGATAAACTAGTCCAACCTAGATACCTGGAACAGGACAGAATGAGATTGGCCATAACTCTGTCTGCCACATAACAGGGCTTCTCTGGCTGTTTCCAGAGTATTTGAGGTGGGAACATTAATGGGACTTCAGGAAGTAGCCTGGAACCGGACTGTCAGGAGAAAATAACTCTCATCTACTGTGTGGATAGATAACTAATGCAATTGAAGTCTTTTTTTTTTTTTTTTAAAGATTTATTTATTATGTATACAGTGTTCTGTCTGCACGTATCTCTGCAGGCCAGAAGAGGGCACCAGATCTCATTAGGGATGGTTGTGAGCCACCATGTGGTTGCTGGGAATTGAACTCAGGACCTCTGGAAGAAAAAGCGGTGCTCTTAACCTCTGAGCCATCTCTCCAGCCCGCAATTGAAGTCTTAACCATGACCTCAGGAGCAGTGCAGTACTAAGCCCATTTTACTGTTGGAGAAACTAAGGCACAAAGTTGATAAAGGAGGCACTAAGATTAGAACCCATCTGTCTGCAGGCCTGACCTCTTAATTCTACTGTATTCAGGGAGAAAGACTAAGAGGTCTGAACCAGTTTGGGATGCTGCAATACTTAAGGGGGCTCTGGAGACTTGCCTGCCCCCCACAAAAGAAATGGAGCCAAGACTGTCCCAAAGCAGCCAGTCTCACACTTAAAAGTCCCTAGTTGTCCTGTGAAGGTTCACTGTCACTCAGATGGTTGTATTTTTAAATTCTTTTTTATTTTATTTTATGTAATATTGATGTTTTGCCTGTGTGCATGTCCAGTGCATCACATGTGTGTCTGGTGCCTATGGAAGCCAGAAGAGGGTGTTGGATTACCTGGAACTGGAGTTAGAGACAGTTGTGAGCTTCCAGATGTGGGTGCTGGGAATTGAACTGAGGTCCTCCAGAAGAGCAGTCAGCGCTCTTAACCACTGAGCTATGGCTCCAGTCCCTGGTCGTAGTTTTTAAGACTTTTTATTTTCAGTAGTGGGGATTCAAACCCAGAACCTTGCTTGTGTTAAGCATGCTCTCTACCACTAAGCTACATCCCTGGCCCTTTTTGTTTGTTTGGTTGGTTGGTTGGTTTTACCAAGACAAGGTTTCTCTGTGTAGCTCTGGCTGTCCTGGAACTTGCTCTGTAGACCAGGCTGGCCTCGAATTCACAGAGATCCTCCCTACCTCCGCCTCCTGAGTGTTGCCCTTTTCTATAGTGATATGTTGTGTACCCTAATAAAATTTACCTAAAGACCAGAGAACAGAACAAGCCACTAGATTAAACATAGAGGCCAACATGAGATTGACTCAGTCTAGGAGAGAAACAGAGTCAGGCAGTGGTGGCACACACCTTTAATCCCAGTACTTGGGAGGCACACACGCCTTTAATGGCTGGGTGGAGAAAAGTATATAAGGCGTGAGGAGACAGGAACTAGAAGCCTTTTTGGCTGAGGAAGCTCATCGGCTAGAGGCTTTTCAGGCTGAGGAGTCCTAGAGGTAAGAGGTGGCTTGTTCCTTTGTCTCTCTGATCTTTCAGCATTTATACCAATATCTGTCTCCAGGTTTTTATTAAAAGATCATTTAGAAATTTGAGCAACAGTTTTTAATGTGGTACTTTGCCACAGCATACATGTGGAGGTCAGAGGACCACTCTGTGGAATGTGTTCTGCCTTTACATGAATTCCTGGGATCAAACTCAGATCATCAGATTTGCGTCATCGGTGACAAGGGCCTTTGACTCCTGAGCTGTCATACTGACAGCACGTGATTTTTTTTTTTGTTGTTGTCTGTTTGTTTTTTGAGACAGGGCTTCTCTGTGTATCCTTTGCCATCCTGGAACTTGTTTTGTAGACCAGGATGCCTCAGACTCAGAGATCTGCCTGCCTCAGGGTGCTGAGATTAAAGTCTTGTGCCACCACCGCCCTGCCTTGTTTTGTTTTGTTTTGTTTTGTTTTTTTTGAGAGAGGGTCTCACTGTGGAATTCAAGCTAGCCTTGAACTCATGATGTAGCCAGGCCGACCTTAAACTCCAGGATTCTCCTGCCTCCACATCCCGAGTGTTTGTTCAGATTATATGTGTACCACTATGCCATGCCTGACTGCTCAGCTGATCATCAAATAGGATGAGTCCCCCCAGCCCAGGCCTCCAGGGGATGCAGGGTGCAGTGGAGAATCCATGGAGGTCTTGCTATAAATGTCAATTCTCAGGCCTGCTTTAGTTGACTTCTGTCAAGGAAGATGGCAGAAGCTTGAGTTTGCGAAGGTCCCCATCGTGGCTGTGATGCCATCGTGGGGCCTCACATCCCTGCCTTGCCCTTGGGAAGCAGGGGAACCATCACCTAGCTGTGAAGCTCTGACCAGGAGTACAAGACAAGTCCCAGCTGTGACCTCATCTTGCTTCATGATTCCATCTGGTGCCTCACTTTACAGACTAAACAAGTCCAGGTGTCCTTTTCCTGTGCCAAATCAGTGCACACGGCCTCCCGTGGTGGCCCTGGCAAGCTCACAGACTGTCCCATGGTCAGAGCCAGAAAGTTCTGAGATCAGTTCCAGGTCTGTCCTCCTTCTCTTCCTCCGCTGACCCTGACCTGGACTGCCCACTCTAGTGGACAGCTGCAGGGAAGGGGCTTTACCCTAGGCCTGCCTGACTGCTAGATATATAGGAGATTTTTCTGGTCTCAGCAGATGGATGTGGTCAAGGGGCACATCCAGGCCTCACTTCACCACACCGTCCTTTGCACTGGCTTACCCCAAATCTTTGCTTTGTAGGATCACGCTCTTCCAGGTCTAGCCTGCATATCACCTCCTCAAAGATGCTTCCCATGACCCCAGGCTGCACCCTAAGGCTCCAGCCTCCTCCATGCTTAGGTGATTGGGTTTGTCTTCCATGCTAGAACTGGAGCTCCCTGGGGGCAGACAGAGATTGATTGTGACCTTTGGGGCACTTGTCCCTGACAGAGCACAGGAAAAGCCATCCGGACTTGTTTAGCAAGTGCCAGTGGCCATGTCAGAGGAGCGGCAGGTGGCAATTGAAGTTCCTGGTGTCAGCTCACCAGGAGACAGCTCCCTGATGGGTGAATCTCGCATAGACAAGGCCCTGAGACCACAGACGATCCTAGAATGTTTTTTTTGCTTCTGCTGTGCCTTCACATGTTTGCTGCTGCTCTTTCTCTGGTATCTGGCATGGTGTGAATGGGTGTGGAGAGATCCCCACTGCCTGTAATACAGTGTGTTTACTTCATGGAAACATCCTATTCTACTGGACATTTTTACCTGTGGATTGTTATGAAGATGATATCTTCCTAAACTGTACTGTCTAAATGATGATAATAATAATGTCAGTTTATACAGAGTTTTTTTAAAATTCATTTATTTTTATGTGCATTGGTGTTTTGCCTGCATGTATGCCAGATCCCCTGGAACTGGAGCTACAGACAGTTGTGATCTGCCATGTGGGTGCTGGGAATTGAACCCGGGTCCTTTGGAAGAATAGCCAATGCTCTTAACTACTGAGCCACCTCTCCAGCTCCTATACAGAGTTTTGATGAATAAAAATAAAACAAGGAAGTGTCACACAGCTAGAACACATGAGTTTCTATTAAGGAGCCATATAGACTGTGGCTTAGGTTAATGATTAAGAAAAACAACTGAGTCCTAGTAGCCCAGCAAGCTTAAATTCTTTTAACATTAATATTGGGAGATGTGTTCACAGGTTTCAGTTTTCATCATTAGCTGAAACAAGATGTTTTGATAATAGCTTTAAGATGAAAAACCCCAGGAAACCTAAAGTTTACAAGGACACATAGCTGAGGTAAAAAATACAAAGCAGCCCAACTGTTACTAGCTGATATACTTTCCTGCTAGGGTTGGTTGATGATCAAAGATGGTGGTTAATTTCTTGTACCTATTCTTGCCCTCAGTCTCCTGATAAGAAACTATTGATGAATGGGTATGCACCTTAAAGATCTAAAGTACAGCTGACTGATGGTTTTTATCTATAAAAATTTAGGTTCGTGATTCCTTTAAGATTCCTTATAAGATTACCTTTCGGGGCTGGAGAGATGGCCTGGTGGTTAAGAGCTCTGGTTGTTCTTCTAGAGGTCCTAGGTTCAAGTCCCAGCTTCCACATGGCAGCTCACAACTGTCTGTAACTCCAAGATCTAACACCCTCACACAGATATACATGCAGGCAAAATACCAATGCCAGTGCAAATAAAAATAAAAAAAGATTACCTTTCAAGATAAATAATAAAGTAATTGATTCTTTCATTGTAACTGCAATATGCAGCCTGTCAACAAAAGAGTTGGCTGGGAAAAAATACTTTTTGCTTGCTCATGTTCTGTTAATCTGTAACAAATTACTTAGATTTAAATGTGTGTGAGTTGTTGGGGTGACTTTGTTTTTAATCATGTAAGGGAGATGAAAACATGTTTTTACTTGTACTCATATAATCATCCACTTGAAAAATAGAACGTAACCACATTATGATTCCTGTATTGTCTAAAAGATTTTGTTGGGGTGTATAAGTTGTAAGGATAAGTATACAGTAGAAGAACAGAGAGAAATAGAGAGTAAAGAAGGAAATCATCAAGAGTGTCTTTTTCCCTAACCCTCTCAGATAGAAAAGTCCAGTACATGCCTGTGCTATGGATTTCCCTTTGAGCCTTGTGCTGCTAGAGGCTGGCCACCTAGGCAGTGATAAACAAGTCAACTCCTGGAATCCACAGACATTGGGAGATCCTTTCCACCATCATCCCCCCCCCCCCCCCCCCCCCCGTGAAGTCTGGGCTCAGTCAGGGGCTTCCTATTCGCTCAGGAGCAAGCAATTCAGTTCCATGAGTGTCTGTGAAATGCTGCTATGTCCTCAGCTCCGTTACAGGGTTCCACACATTTAGAGAGTAGCATGTGTATCCCAGGCCCTGTACCTGGTTCAGCAGGGCGGGCTAGTGACTGCTGAACAATGGAAGGCAGACAGCACAAGGGCCACAAACAGGCTGAACTTGGTGAGTGTTCTCACTGGAGTTCAACTCATCATGGGGCAGGGAGGCACTCTCGTGGCACAGTAGAGGCTTCTGGGAGCAGAAGAAACATCAGGGAGGGAAAGATAAGGGGAGAGTCACAGAGATAAGCAGGAACAAACTCACCTTACAGGGTGAATTCACTCCTCAGAGGCTGTTACCTCTTGGCCCGGCTCTAAGAAGCAAGAGCTCACCCAGGTGGCAAAACCCTCTCTATGAAAGATCATTTTTATGTCCCATTCAGGTTCATCCATGAGTCACACAACCACTAGGTTGTACAAGGCAAAGACTGAGCTCCAGAGAGAAAGTGGCTGGTCCTCAGGTCCTGGAGGAGGAGAGAGAAAACACTTGTCCACCTCCCTGGAGCCCACAGCATGTTCCCTCCATTGAAGTCCATCTGTGGGTCCCCATGGCCAGGACAAGGCCAGACTCCCCATGGTCCACCTGCTCAGCGTCTGCCACCTCTCTACCCTCACTACTGCGCCACCCAACTGGGATGACTTCACAGGCCACACCTTCCCACCCTTATCCCTGCTCTATGCATTCCCTCTCCCTAATAAATGCTATGTGAAGTGTGTAGGGACTCCTGACCCCTACCCTGACCTTGGTCTTAACTGTCTCCGTCCTTTATGGATGCCTCATCGCTGAACATGTGGAGCCTAGGCTGCTCAGGCCGGTTTCATCTCCTCTGGGGTTACTGGGGCCCCATCTTGTTCTAGCAGAGGACCTGAATATTCCTGGAGGAGTCTGTTGCTTCACTTAGGCCCTTTCTTCATCATATGGAATGGATGGAAGTATATGGGCAGTTACGTGTGTATGTGTCACCGCTGACAATGTGCGTTTGTGTGTCTGTATGTGCACACACTAACGGGTATTCTGGGGATGATTGTGTGTCTGTATGTGCACACACTAACGGGTATTCTGGGGATGATTGTGTGTCTGTATGTGCACACACTAACGGGTATTCTGGGGATGATTGTGTGTCTGTATGTGCACACACTAACGGGTATTCTGGGGATGGCCTGTGTACCCATGACCGTGTATCTGTGTGCATGCATGTGCCTGTTTCACAGCAGCTGTATGTGAGTCTGTGGATCTATGCAGTTGTGCTGTGTCTGAGATCCTGTGTGTCTGTCTGGATCAGTGTGTGTGTGTGTATACCTGTGTGAGATTGTGTATGTACCTCTGCCTGTATATTTTAATTTGGGCTTTTCTGGCTGACCTGGAGGAAGGATTAGCAGTGGTTCTCAACCTATGGGTCATGACCCCTTCAACAAACCTCAGTCTCCAAAAAAAATTTTACATTATGATAACAGTAGCAAAATTACTGTTATGAAGTAGTAACGAAAATAATTCTAAGCCGGGCGGTGGTGGCGCACGCCTTTAATCCCAGCACTCGGGAGGCAGAGGCAGGCGGATCTCTGTGAGTTCGAGGCCAGCCTGGTCTACAGAGTGAGATCCGGGACAGGCTCCAAAGCTACACAAAGAAACCCTGTCTCGAAAAAACAAAAACAAACAAACAAACAAATTCTATGTTTGGGGGTCACCATAACGTGAGGAACTGTATTAAAGGGTGGCAGCATTCGGAAGGTTGAAAGCCAGTAGATTAGAAGGTTTTTACTTATATGCAGAGTGACTGTAGAAACACCAGGACGATATGGGAAAGAGAGGCAGGGAAGGGAAGTGAGAGTGACAGTTCTGTTACTATGTTGAGTGACAAACACTTGTTGTCACTCAAAAGCCCCGGGGGCATGCCACACACCAATGCCCAAGGCTGTCCCTGAAGAGTGAGGGCGCCCGCTTGTCCACCCATTCCCAACAGGCACAGTTGGGCCTGGCGTTTCCCTTCTGCCCTACACAGGGCCTCGGGGCTCCTAGGATAAAGAAAGGCCTCATGCCTTGGGTCTCCAGTCCTAGTAGTTGAAAGTGAGGTTTGTCTAGGCAAAAATGGCAAGAAAGAGGGAACCAGATGGAGTGTCAGCACAAACCATTACACCATATGTCCATGTTAGCAAGTGTGCTGGTGTCCTGTCATGCTCATGGGCACAGGGAGTCCAGAAACTTCTGTCTGTGCCAACCTCTGTGAGTTCACAGAAAGATCAGTACAACAGCAAGCAGCCTGTGGCCCTTGCCCTTTCTTCTTCTCCACCCTCCCCGGCTCAGGGTCTACCAAACTGTGCCAAGCTTCTACAGATGTGACCAGATTGTTCTGGCTCTGCTTTGGGCAGCAGCAGCAGCAGCTCCCATCCTCAGGCGGGTATGGAAACTGGGGTCAGAGTGCAGTGGGTGCAGGGCAGTGGGGTTGGGACTCCTACTGAGACGATATTAAGTCTAGACCCCGGGCCTCCTCTCTCTCAACCTTGTGGCCCCCAGGAGCCTGGACAGTAGCCAGGGAGGCTTTGAATGTCGTTCAGGGGACGTGGACCTTCTATCTATAGGCAATAAGGTGTGCTAGGCATTAGGAGGGGCACACTTCCCACCTCCACCTAGACATTGCCTCTCGGAACAGCACCTCGCTATGATCTGCCTCCTTTTTTCACATGGCTATCTTTACCTTCAGTGTCCAGATTTCTCTCCTGTGAGACACCAGTCTCGCCTAGGATGGATTTATTTGCTCTGACATTTGCAAAGTCCCTGTTTTAAAGTAAGATCAGATTCCCTGACAGCAGGGGATGGAGTTGGATGTATCTTTTAGGGGAATACAATCCTGGGGTAGTGCCTTATCTGTCAACAAGTAGTGTCTGAAACAAGAGCAGACAGAGGAAGCTGAGAGGGATCAGGCAGGCAAACTTTTCATGCATGTACCCACATATTCACATGAGTGTGCGTGTGTGTGTGTGTGTGTGTGTGTGTGTGTGTGTGTGCACACCTGGGTAGTTACATATACACAGGAAGCATCAGCCATGGTGTTACACCCAAGAGGTCTGGCTCAAGTGACTAGCGAATCTCAGCTTACAAGTCGGGCCCAGGGCACAATCATCAACTTCCTCCATGAAAGGGCCACCAAAGTCAAAGCTTTGATCCTCAGAGATTTCCTTAGGAATGTTAAGCAAGGTCAGCACTGACATCATGTGCAGATACACAGAGAGCCTTGGACTTCCAAGGCTACCCAAATGCACAGCTTTGGTTTGATGGAGGACGTGGGGGGGGGGGGCGGTAGGGAGAGGTGTCCAGAACTCTCAGACATCTGGAATCAGTCTGGCTCAAGCTAAACCCTTTTCCCTACAGTTGCCCACTGGAGACCTCCTGGGCCAGGAAGGTGGGTTGGGATGGACAGGCTTGTCTCTCTCTGGTTTCTCTTCCACTCAGAACCTTCTTCTGGCTTCTGCCACAGGACAGCCCGTGAGCTCATCAGGATCACTGTGGAGAGCTGAGATCACGGGGTGAGCCGAGTTCATCCGTACCGCCTTGACCTGTGTGCGCTGTCAGGAACATGACATGCTCCAGGGAATAGGACACAGGTTAGCACTGATAAGACTCTTGGAACCCGTGACATGGCCCACAGGGCCACTCCCTCTGCCCAAGTCTAGACGCTTGTGCTCCCTCCCTAGACCCTCCTCGGACTCCAGGCCTGTCAAGGGCTGGGAGAGCCCCTCTGCTCCCTCCTGTGGGATAGTGCCGTCTTCTCCAGCCTGACTGGCCTCAGAGGTCCAAGCTCCAGGCCTGGGGGGGGGGGGGGCTCTTTGGGCTGCTCCAGGCTTCTCTCATTTAAAAGCAGCTCCCTACCCATACCCCTGAACTGCGTACTGTGGGGTGGAGCCGTTAACAAGCCTTAGCCTCCTGGAGTTGACAGAGGATAAAGAGATCAGAAAGTTCAGGCACACAGGGAGGTTGAGAGCAAGGTGGGAGGGGCAGGGGATGGCCAAAACTCTAGTGGTCAGCAAGGGCTTCGCAGAAGAGCAGGCTCTGGGACGGGGAAATAGGGAAGGCCAGCATGAAGTTGGCAGGCCAAGCTGAAGGGAAGGAACATCGCAGACAGAGGGCAGCAGTAGCAGGGGCCCCAGGTAGGAATTTCTTAACTGGATTTAAGGGGTAGAAAACTGAGGGGCTGTCAATAAAGTGGCTAGGTGTTGCAGGTTCCTATGAGGAAGTAGCTTCTAGAAGGGAGTCACTAGTCTGCTCTAAGCTGTGGAGGGACTGTACATAGTTTGGGCTTTTGAAAGGGCTCTTGCCCTTGTTAAGTGCGTTAGACAAGTGCTCTACCACTGAGCTAGGTCCCCAGCCCTCAAGTACTTCTGGAGACCCACTAGACCTCACTAGATGCTCTTAGGACAGGTCCTGTGCTCAGCTGTTGGGAAACAAGCACACTTGAGTGTCTCCTCCGCCCACATCCCCATGCACACGGCTTGCTCACAACCCCTGCCAAAACCCACAGAATGAAACCAGCTCACCTTTCTTCAGAACTTGTGAATTATATAATACACTAACTCGCCTGACCACAGAATGCTCGAGAACATCTAATAAACATTTAGTCGCAGGGAAAAACACCAGCTCAGAATGTTGTTTGTGTTCTCTGGCTCCTAAAGTGTACCTGGCACCGAGCGGCCACTCAGTTGCTCTTTGAAAAAAAGCCTCCGTTGTTTCCTGGTGACCCTGAGAGGACTTGGGTTAGGTACACATCAGTTGACCTTTCCCCAGGCTCGGGGCAAGGGAACTTGACTACAGAGCTTCATACATTGATTCTCTGGACTCTCTGTGGAGGTTGAGCATCTGGGAAGATCAAGGAACAAGAAAGACACCAGGGAGAGCCACCACCTTGGCTTTCCCAGAACAACAGCCACCTATGGGTGCTCAGAGTGCCCACCCTGCCCGAGTCTATTGCCGGGTCACAAGGCAGCTTCTCATGAAGGCTTTTTTCCCTTGTTTCCAGAGACCAATCCTCTGAGCTCAGATGCCATTATTTACAGAGGCTTTAGATGGGTACCTGGAGGTCATCCCCACAAGGCCTCTGGTTGCAAGCCAGAGAGTCACTCTTCCAGCCCTGTAGACAACCGAACAGCAGACCTGTCTCAGGGAGCCTCTCCCAGGCTTCAGGAATGGCTGGATTCTCTTTGCTTCCAAGGATACCTTGCAGGGATCTTCATTAGCAATAGGCTTTGGGCAATGTGGTTGGAATAGAGATTTAGAGAACACCAGAGGAGCCAAAGGACTGGAGGTGTCCCTGTCACGGGAGCTAGAAGAGACTAGAACTGCCTCTTCCATTCACATTCCCACTGGCAGGTGGAGAAATTGAGACCCAGAAAGAAAGGGACTGTTAGAGTCGCACAGCGTGATCATACTATCCCAGAGTCCACATTCTGGTCAGTTTATACTTTTTCAGGAGTGTTGAGGGCCATCAGGACAGCTCTGAGCAGCTCTGAGGAGGTAACGGGGATGACAGACAGGCCTCATGATTCCCCTGGATTCATTGGGAGTGCAGGTGACAACATATCCCAGCAGCCCTGGGTAGGGGGTCAACAAAGCAGAGGTGAAGTAATGCAAGGCTACGATATAACCCTGTTGAACTCAGCCCACGAGTATATGATGAAGTCCCAACCAACTGTGGCACACTATGGCTATCAATCCTGACAATTGGTTATATTGTCACTTGTAACAATGTGACATTGTGGCTACCTAAAGCAGCTGGTATTTGTGGTGGTGTCCCTGTAACCAGGGGCTTGGGAACATGGCCATTTGTGATAAGTGTTTGTGTCTCTGAGGACTTGTGGCCCGAGATTGTGTATGTATTCAAGAGCTGTCCAGTATTGGGCCTGTGGATATAATCAGCAGGTTATCCTACAAGGAAATTGGCCATAAGATCTTTTACACCTGAATTGTTACTTTAGAGTTGGCCAGCAATTTTCTGCCTGCTAGGACACAGGCCGACTGTGGGAAACTGTTCTTGAAACACAGTTACCCAATATGAAGGGAATTATATAATACACCAACTTATCTGACCACAGAACACTCGAGAACAGCCTTCTAGTCCTAGGGGGAAATGCCAGCTCAGAGTGCTGAGTTTGTGTCCTTTGGCTCCCATACTGCACCTGGTGCTGGGTGACCACTCAGCTGCCCTTTGAAAAATGCCTCAGCTGTTCCATGGTGACCCCGCATAGCCATAGTCATCTTCTAATGAACTTGAACTGGCCAGAAAAGGGTGTGGAAGAAGGGCCTAGAGAGAGTCCTGGGATCTGAGATGAAGATTTGCCACATGAAAATAAATAATAAGTAAGTAAGTAAGTAAGTAAGTAAGTAAGTAAGTAAATAAATAAATAAATAAATAAATAAATAAATAAATAAAGGAAACAGGGTGGTAGTGAGGCAGGTAGATCTCTGTGAGTTGTAGACCAGGAGGCCGGCCTGGTCTACAGGATAGTTCCAGGACAGCCAGGGTTACACAGAGAAACCATGAAAAAAAATTCAAAAAAAAAAAAAAAAAGATTCTACACATGTGCTGTGGTCAGTCTCTATCCTAAGCCAGTTCCAAGGGGGCTCCACTGACTTCATATTCACAGTTTGCTGAACAGGCTAAGAATCAGAGCAGGCCTTCCCACGGTCAGTGTAGCAAAAGGTGCTGCTGTGGACACATTGGAGGGCTTGTATGACCTTATTATATATATATATTTGGGTGGCATGTGGTGGCAGGGTATCCAGACCTGGTCACTTACGGAGCCTACCAGGGCAGGCTCTTGAGGGTGTCCAAGCAACTGGGTGCCCTAAGATGATCTTAATGTTCCCCAGCCTCTCTTCAGGCTCCTTGCTGACCAGCCATCAGCTTCTAGCTTTCCACATCGACTTCTTTGCTGACACAATGTGCCCAAAGACTAACAGACTACCCCTTTTCTGGGGCCTAGGGACCCACGCCAAACTCATTCACACACAGTCCACATATAATCCTCATTCATGTATGTACTGCATTCATTCGTCAACAAGTACTCATTGCATATCCTGGGACAGGATGCAGGGACCAGCTTGTTGCCCTCCAAACCTCCAGGTCAGGTTAATGAAAACACAGCTCAGCAGACCTCTCTGTGGGAAGCTAAGCAAAGAGGAACCTGGGGCTTAGTGGGCTTGTGGCAGTTAGCTGGGGGAAGCACAGAACTGGTGTCACAACCAGTCACTGCATCCAGCCCGATGGACTCTGGGGGTTAGGTAATATATGTGGTGTGGCAGTCCCCTCCTGCCAGCAGGTCCCCTCAGGCTGGGTCTAACATGGTTACCCTGCTGGGCCCCAAGGCCTTCTCTGCCTGAAGTTGAACCCCAAGGCTACAGAGCTGTTCTCACCCCACAGAACAAGACCCTCTCTTGACTGGACCCTGCAAATCAAACCAAGTTGATGGAGTTACTGCTGTGGCATGCTAGAAGCTGAAAGGGCCTCAGCCCATTCCACGAGACCCTTTTCCTAACCTTCTCCCATTGTCTTGTCTTTTAACTCCTGAGGTGACCTCAGGCCTTCTCACCCTTTCCCTCCCCTGTCCTACCCCCCAGGGCTGTTGTCACCACAGGGCTCTGAAAAGAACCTACAAGAATAGAATGGCCAGGATGGGATCCCCTCCCTCCAGTTTTCAGAAGGTCCCACAGAGATAGCTTCCGTGAGCAAGCTCTAACCGAGAGGCCACAGCACAGCCCCTAGCAGGGTGGAGTTATTTTCTTGACACTTCATTTCCAAACAGATCATCACTGCAAACCACCCAAGGGTGCCTTCACAATGAGAAATTGTCATCCAGGAGCTGGTGAGGCGGGTTAATGGTTAAGAACACTTGCTGCTCTTTCAGAGGACCTGGGTTTGGTTCCCAGAACCCACGTAAAGGCTCACAACTACGGTTCCAGGGCATCTAACACCTTCTTCCAGCCTCCAAGGGCACCAGGCATACACAAGGTGCATATACATGCGGGCAGGCATTCATATACACATATATATATGTATATATATGATATCATATATATATGATAAAATAAACTAAAAAAAAAAGCATTTATCATCATTCTGGGAATGTAGCTCAGTTGATAGCCTGATTATCCTGTATAAGGCCTGAGTTCAATCCTGGCACTGCATAAATCAGCATTTAGGTAGAGGCAGGAAGACCAGGAGTTCAAGGTCATCTTTAGCTACCTAGGGAACTAGAGGCCAGCTTTGACTAGAAATCTTGTCTCAAAAAAAGAAAATTAGCATCCAAATGTTAACAGTAGTAGGGTTTGTCTTGATAATATATGGTCATAGGGTCTCAATCACTATTTCTTATAGTTTTTCATGCTCTTATTGTGTGTGTGCATGATATAGGTGTGTAGATACATGTGTGAAGGTCAAAAGACAGTGTTGGGAGTTGGTTCTCTCCTTCCACCTTGACGTGGGTTCTGAGGATCAGGTCATTAGGTTTTCATGGCAAGTGCCCTTACCCACTGAGCTGTGGGGCCCTCCCTCTACACTATTCCAGAAGTACTTGTGCCTGACATCTGTTCTCGGTGTGTGTGCCCAAGCCCCATGATCCCTTAGTGCCTGAAATTGCTCAGATCTACAAAACAGATAAAGTAGAAAGGAGGAGCTGGGAGAAGGACTGAGGATAAGGGATGAAGGTAGAAGAACTGGGTAAAGAAGTGCCTCGCTACACCTCAGGAGCACCAGACTCCCGGACTGCTGAAGGCTTGGCGAACTAGAGCCTTCCGGCTCCCTCACTGCCCTCACCTCTGTGGGTCCCGAAGGCTTCTGGGATGCAGATCCCAGGTCTGTCTTTCAAAGACCTTTGCTCCCTAGGGCTGCAGAGACATAGATAGGCAAGGCCTTCCAGCTGTCGCTGCTCCTCTGTTGACCCCACTATCTCAAAGCCACAAGACAGCTGTGGAGCAATTGAGTGTTGGCGTGCCACAACCCCCAGCTGCTCTTGCACAAGAATCTGTTAATTCAGTACCAGGAGTCCTAATACGGTTCTGGTCTTACTTCCCCCACCAGTGCCTGAGGGAACCCAGAGGGAACTTCTGGAAAGACAGAGCCCACAGAGAGCCCCTTGGCTAGCTGGTGAGTGGGTGAGCGACAAGGGAGAGGCAGGTCTGGCTGGAATCTGACTCGAGCTCTCTGAGGCTTTAGACGCGTCATTTTCCGAGCGCTCCATTTTCTCATCTGCAGCCAACAACTGACACTTCCCGGCTTCTGCCCCCAGGTATAGTTGCTCCAGAAAGGCATTGTCACTTCCACTCAGCCTTCACCCCAACCTTATGTAAAGAAAGTACCAGTCGGGGTTCTCCTGACAAATGGAACTGATGGGATGAAAATGACCCCAGTGACGGCAGAGACTGACAAGTATGAAATCTGTAGAAGAGTAGGTGGACTGGACACTCTGGTGAGACCTCTGCATCCTAGCTGTGACACAAGGCCTACTCCAGGAAGTCTATGTTTGCTCCGGAAGCCTTCAGCTGACTGATGGAGGCCCACCCTCCTTATCCAGAACAATCTCCTTCATTTGAAATCAGCTGTTCACAGGTGTTAGTCACAGTAACATCTAGACTAGCATTTAAACAGTGAGCCCCGTGGCCAAGCTAAGGTCACATGTGACATTTGACCATCACAGAAGTATCACTCACTTTTTGTGTATGAGGAAAGTAAAACTCAGGGCCTGTCCTGACTGCTTGAGGCTGGAGGAAGGAATATAAGATAGGGACACTGGATAGGTGCTTGTAAGAATCAGGCTTAAAATACACATGCTGGCCGGGCGGTGGTGGTGCATGCCTTTAATCCCAGCACTTGGGAGGCAGAGGCAGATGGATCTCAATGAGTTCGAGGCCAGCCTTGTCTACAAAGTGAGTTCCAGGACAGCCAGGACTGTTACACAGAGAAACCCTGTCTTGAAAGACCAAACACGCACATGCTGAGGGGGATGAGACACACCTTTAATCCCAGCATTTGTAAGGCAGAGGCAGATGGATCTCTGTGAGTTTAGGCTAGCCTGGGCTACAGAGTGAGTTCCAGGACAGGCTTCAAAGCTACACAGAGAAACGCTGTCTGGAAAAACAAAAAGAAAGAAAAGAAAAACTGGTCTTGAAGGCAGAGGCCAATAGTCAGCCATACTTCCTTCTTGCTGGCTGTATACAAGTTACCTATCCTGGGCTCTGTCCCATATAGGGACTAATTGTGGCACCGTCCTGTACAGTTGCTTCAAAAGGAACCTGAAGTTGGCAACAGTCACAGCATCTGGCCAAACACTTGAACATATTTGCTAACTGCATTTTTAGCAACTGTCCCCCAACTGTCCTCCCTGACCATACACACCCAGATCTGCTTCCCCTCTGAGTCCCTTATCTCTCCCTCTCCCTGTCTCCCTCCCCCTCTCTCTCTCTCTCTCTCTCTCTCTCTCTCTGTGTGTGTGTGTGTGTGTGTGTGTGTGTGTGTGTGTGTGTGTGTCTTTGAGACAGGGTCTCCAATAGCCCTGACTGGCCTGAACTCACAGAGTTCTGTCAACCTCTGTCTCCTGAGTGCTGGGATTAAAGTCATGCGCCACCACACTGCAGCCTTTGCTCACTCTCTTGGCTTCCCCTCCCTTTTGTTCCAGGGTCCCTCTCTCTCCGCAGAAAGAATGCAGAGTAGGTCTTTAAATGCCTGTGGGATCATAGACCAAGGCCCCTGTTGTGGGTGACAGTCACATCACTTAGGCTAGAAAGACAAGGGGAAATGAGGGGACATGGGAAGGGAATGGAGGGGCTAGCCCCAGAGTCTGTCAAAGCCTTCAGTTCTAGCATAGGGCTGATGAAATGGCCCAGCAGGTAAGGGTGCTTGCCACCAAACCTGATGATCTGAGTTCAATCTCCAGAATCCACATGGTAGAAGGAGAGAACCAACTCCTTTCTGAAAGTCCTCTCATAGCCTCGATATGTGCGCTGTGGTATGTGTATGCCTCCCCCTAAGATAAAGAAATGTTTAAAAAAAAATTCCAGTACAACTGACAGCATTTGCTATGAAGGTTGCCCACACAGAGACAAGATTCCTTTTATACAAAGATATTTAAAAGATAAGAATGCTGAGCTAGCAGTGAATCATGCTAAGGTCGGGGGGGGGGGGGGTGTATCTATGGTCTTTCTCCTTTGCCAGCTGTAATCTGCTGTTTTCTAGACATCTCACAAGAAATGCCCATTTATAGTGAAAGATGGGTCCTAACACCCTTGTGAAACTCTTGTCGCCCGTTGCTTTTATCTTACAAGGCTGTTGTCTTGCCCTAGCCACCTCTAGATCCACCCTATACTTACATTTATCAAAGGAGAGGACAGTTTCTGGTGTGATGCTGTACTCCTTTGAACTCAGAACTCGGCAGAGGCAGATGGATCTTGGTGAGTTCGAGACCAGCCTAGTCTATATAGTGAGTTCTAGGCCAGCCAGGGCTATACAATGAGACCCTGTCTCAAAAAAAGAAGAAAGCCCAGTGTAGTGGCACACATCTTTAATCCCAGCATTTGGGAGGCAGAGGCAGGCAGATCTCTGTGAGTTCAAGGGTAACCTGAAAGCTACACAGAAAGACCCTGTCTTGAAAAAAAAAAAAACAAGGGTGGGGGAGAAAAGGAGGAGGAAGAGAAGAAGGAGGAGGAGAAGTAGTAGAGAAGAAGAAGAAGAAGAAGAAGAAGAAGAAGAAGAAGAAGAAGAAGAAGAAGAAGAAGTTAATAATAAAAAGAAGACGGCAAAGAAAGAGAAGCAGAGGTTTCTTAGCAACCATATGGGAGGGACCTTTAAGAGCTTCCAAGCCATGTATGTGGCTTCTACTAAGAGGGTTAGACATTACTCCTAAGAGGTCCACATCCAGCTGGGGTGTCTCTTGTCTTTCCCTGAGGACTTCTTTTTCTACCAACTCTCTACTTAAAGCTATGTTAAAACAAAGAAAACAACATTAAACTTTCTCCCTAATCTAATTTTGCTTCACACTGGTTTGTCTGTGGAAGTTTCTGTCTTGCCTGGTCCTGCAGCCCGTCAGTCCCAAATAAATACACAGAGGCTTATATTAATTATAAAACTGTTTGGCCTGTTGCTCAGGCTTATAACTAACTAGCTCTTATGCTTAAATTAACCCATAATTCTTGTCTATGTTTAACCACACAGCCTGGTACCTTTTCTCAGTCCAACATTTTCATCTTACTTCCTCTTCCTCTGGCTGAGGACCCCGGCCCTCCTTTCCTCTTCCCACAATTCTTCTAGTCTGGTTGCCCCGCCTAGACTTCCTGCCTGGCTACTGGCCAATCATCACTTTATTAAACCAATACGAGTGACAAATCTTTCTTTTTTTTTTTTTTCCGGTTTTTCGAGACAGGGTTTCTCTGTGTAGCTTTGCGCCTTTCCTGGAACTCACTTGGTAGCCCAGGCTGGCCTCGAACTCACAGAGATCCGCCTGGCTCTGCCTCCCGAGTGCTGGGATTAAAGGCGTGCGCCACCACCGCCCCGGCTGAGTGACAAATCTTTATAGTGTACAAGAGCATTATCCCACAGCACTGGCTCATCCTAAAATTCTTTTCTTCAGCAAAGTCAAGAGTCTCTCTTTAGGGAGTCGAGGTCTCTGAAAGCACTCCGGCTGCTGCCGGCAACGGCATGAGGCTGACTCACAGTGGAAATCTGGCTATAGCTGGTTAGGACTGTCACCTTCCTCCCGTGACATACATCTGTCTTCTTCCTTTGTCTGACTGACTCAAGCTTCTCTGGTATCCTTCATGAGGCTTCCCAGACTTCACTAAATCCTTGGCTCCATTACTCTGTCTTAGTTTGCCTCTCCTTGACCTCGGTCTCAGCTCTAACAAGAATCCACCTTCTACCTCCTCTCCCCCAGCATCCTGGCTCACACCAGGTCTTTTCCTGGAATCTGTCTCCCCAACAGCTCAGGAGGCCATCAGCTAAGGTGAGAAGAGAGATGGTCTGCGCCTGGACACTGAGGGGAAGGTGGCCAACAGGACAGAGGCTTGGCCCGAGGACCTGCCATCGGTGAAATGCCTTCAGTTAAATCCCTGGTTGATGTTGTCATAAATCATGACAGGAAGCAGCTTCACAAAAGAAGCCTACAAGGGATTGGAGAAATGACTCATTAGGTAAAGACACTTACTGCCAAGTCAGAGGACAAATCACACACACACACACACACACACACACACCCTATAGCAAGATCTTGTCTCAAGAAAACCAGCCATGGTGGTGTATCCCGGCACTTGGGAAGCAGGGGCAGAGGCAGGCAGATTTCTGTGACTTTGAGGTCAGCCTGGTCTACATAGCAAGTTCCAGGTCAGCCAAGGCTACATAGCAAAACCTTGTCTCAAAAAAAAAAATTACTTCTTTAACTGGTGAAAACATGAATCACTTTCTGGATTACTTTGAGGATAGTGTGACCTCCTATATTTCTTTCAAGGATGATTTAGAAATGGAAACAATGTTAATAAAGTTGACAGTTTCTTTGGCTAACTGGCACCTCTACACCCTGACAAATGGAACTGATGTCATCTTGAAGTCATCTATTTTTACCTAGATTTGTTTGCAGTAGAGACATCAGTTTTGTAATGTACTTTTTTTTTTCCTGAGATAGGGTTTCTCTGTGTAGCCCTGGCTGTCCTGGAACTCGCTCTGTAGACTGGGATGGCCTAGAATTTACAGAGATCTGCCTGCCTCTGCCTCCCGAGTGCTGGGATTAAAGTCATACGCCACCACCGCCCAGCTGTAAATGATATTTTTATTAATTTACCGTGTGTTTGAATGCATGTGTGTGGAGGTCAGAGGACAACTTGCAGGAGTTGGTTCTCTCAACCATGTGGAGCCTAGGGATTGAGATTGTCAGGCTTGGCAGCAAGTAAGTGCCTTAACCCACTGAGCCATCTGGTTAGCCTGGCATTGCTTTTTAAGCAAAAACAAACAAACAAACCAAAAAGCATGTTATGTTGGTTCTCTAAATATAAACTAAAAACAAAACATAAAAACGAAAACAAAACAATGAAAACAAAATACAACCTGAGCCAAGCAGATCTCTAGGCCATAATTTGTTGTGTGTGGCTGGAGGCCTAGGTTCTGGGGATCTCTGGGACCTTCTGGACATCTCCTGATCTCTAGAACGGGGTTGGAGGTGGGCTGTCATGTGAGAGCCCTAATGAAGACCTGCCTCTAGAGCATTAAAAGCCCTGTTCTGTTGTGGGATGGCCACCAGAGAAGACTGCTCAGACATGTGTTTAAGCCCACAGAAAGTCTCTGTTAGCTGACCCACAACTACACTAGGTGTTTGGGATCCCAGTGTAACCCCGAGCCTTTCTCAGGGAGAGCTTTTAGGCACAAAAACCATATTCTTGGTTGACATACTTCAGTTAACAAGAACAGTAGCTAGAAGAGGAACTACAGAAGCCAAAAAGCAAGTTTAGTCCATTTAGAGATTTCCCCATAAGCATGGACTTTGATGGATTAGGCCTTTGTTTTAGTTTCCACAGGCGGTTCTCTCTGTGTGCTGAGTTTTACAGCCTGAATGGTACTTCAATCATGGCGTCAGTTATGCTAAGGTCTGGGGGCCCTGTTACAGCTTCCCTCCAGCCAGAGCCCCCAATCCCACCCTCAGCTTCATGAACAGAAGTCGGGGCCTGCGCTGCTCCCCCTGCCCCAGGTCAACCAGCACCTGAAGTCATTCCAAGGGCAGGGACACGGCAAAGCAGGTACTCAATCTCTCTCCTCAGTCCCTACATCCCATCTCACACAGTGGCTCCTGAGCCCTGTCACTGTAAACCTGGAGTTCACGTTTCCAGCCCTCCAGGGCAGAGCTGGGCTGCCAGGAAGCCCTCACCTACTTGCACATGTGGGTACTAGTACAAGATGTCCCTCTGGCCCAAAGCTACAACAGCAGCAGCAGCAGCAGCAGCCTGGGCTGGAAGGCTTTCTTTTCTTTCTATTTAGCTTTGCTTTCCTGGAACTGAATCCAGGACAGTGAGCATGCTAGGCAGACTGTCCCCTGCTACCAGGGTCTCCTTGAGGGGAAACTGAGTGGTCATCAGTAAGACTGGCTGGTGAAAACAGCCAGTGGGGCCCAGAGTAAGGAGTGAGGATTCTGGGGCAAGGGTTGACATTTTCCTTCTGCCTTGACTGTGGGCCGGGTGCTATGTGCGGCAGTCCCTGACCGTGACAGTGACGCAGACTGGCTGAGAAAGAGTAAGGTCTCCACGTCATTGCTAGAATGAGGGCTGACCTTGCTTGAACTCCACCGGTTTGGGCACCCATGCTCAGGGTCAGAGCAACGGATAAGAGGAGTTTGTACTGCAGCTCAAGAGGAATGGTGGGAGGACGAATGGGGGGGGGGTAGGGTGGGGAGAGAGAGGGAAGGGAAGGATCCTTGGAGAAGGAAGGACTTAAGTGGAAGCAGCAACCCAGGAGAGGATGGCTGCTGGACCAGCACAGGGCTCACGTAGGCAGGTTGGGTCACTCCGACTTCACAAAGATGGAAGCTGAGGACATGGAGGATCTGCTCAAGAAGTTGAATACTGCAGCACTAGGATCAGAATTCGTGGACTCAGCTTTGTCCTTCGAGATCTTAAACACAAACCATGGGAGTGGCATATCCCAACATGTGGCCCTAAGAGACCCAACACCCACAGCACCAGAAGGGTGGTCTATTTAAAATACAGATTCCTGGTTCAAAACATCGAGGAGCGTAGCCTAGAGACCTGCATTTTGGGCAGAACCTTGGTAGTGATTTTTGGGTTCTGACACTGTGGCTCATTGAAAGCCTCTCTGGTCTAAGCTCCTGCCCCAGCTCCTGACTGTTGTATACAAGTGACTAAGCTTTCAGGCTGACTCACACATCACGCTCCTCTCCCACAGGCCTGGGACTCTCCACTCCTGTTTTTACCCAGCATTCTCCTAGCACCACACAGATCCACCCTTCCAGCCAGCGCCTACTTCTCTTCAGGACGCCTTCCTGGTGGCAGGAGTCTCCCTCCTTCCTGTTGAAGTAATAGTTCCTCTACTTCGGATTGTTTACAGCATCCTATTTCGCTTTCCTTGTGGGTGGGCCTCCTGGCCCCCTAACCCCCGCCCCTTCATTAAACAGGAAATTCCCAGAGAGCTGCCATGAGTTTAAACAATAAATAAGCCTCTGCAGATATGACTTCACCCTGACACTCCTGCCGATGACAAGTGGTGGGGCTGGGAAAGCTTTGCAGATGAGGAAATCAAGCCTTGGCTGTGAAAGCCAAAGCCAACTGAGATTCAGAGCTGAATTTAGAGCTCAGGTTTGCTCTGCTTCACCCCAACAGCTCGCAAGACAGCCAGGCAGCAGGCATTATGATCCCATTGCCCAGATAAGGAAAGGGAGGCCCAAAGCAAACACAATCACTCAGCACCAGGTCTTAGCTCTGAGTTCAAGTGCTGCCCTTCTCTCTTCTCTCTGACTGATAGGTGCTACCCCTTAGCAAGATGGTGGCCAGGTCTCAGACAAGTAGACCAGAGCCCTCATCCCGGCATGCTCACAGTGCCACTCTGGGCTCAAGTGCCTCCTCTGCAGCCACAGACTCACCATGCCAGTCTTACAGCTAACTGGGGATTCAGAGGGAATCAGGAAGTACCTGGGCACACCTCCACCTTTATCATTCTGGACTTTGTTCTGCTTATTGACGGCCAGCTGAGAAAAAAGCAACCAGAATGGTTCTTTCTCCAACTGCAGCTCTTGGCCTGGCACAAGTCCAGCCTAACCCAGTCTGGGGCAAGCTGAGAAGGGTGTGGAATAAGGAGTCCAGGTTGGCGTTCCTGAGAGACTGCCAAGCCCTACCCCTCAGGTGAGGTCTCAGAAGCCTCAAAGGAGGCAGGATTCAGCTCTGAACTCTAGGTGAAGAACCAGCCTGCCTCCATCTTAGGCTTAAAAGCCATCTTTTAGTAAAGACAAACTAAGTTCATTCCTGTTTATGATTAAACCTGTTTCTCAAGGATTGGGCTGTGCCCCACCTGTAACCTTACCAATAGATGGTTCTGCTCTGCCTATTCCAGGAAATGGCAACCATATCATTGGTTCAAAAAGTTATAACCATCTTGCAACTCTATTTGTAATCTAAGAAATAAAGCTTGCTCGAAGATCAGAGGACAGCCGTAGAGTTAGACACAGAGGTCAGGCAGCGGTGGCACACACCTTTAATCCTAGCACTCGGGAGGCAGAGATCTATCTGGATTTCTCTGAGTTCAATGCCACACTGAACTACACGAGATTAATCCAGTCTAAAAAAAGAAACAGAGCCAAGCAGTGGTAGCATGAATCTTTAATTCCAGCACTTGGGATCACACACCTTGAATCCCAGCAGTAGGAAGGTTGAAACAGGAACCTCACCTGCCAGGGCCCCACAAGCTGTTTTCAGCAGCGCCCTTCCATGACAAGCTCACTAGCCAGTCTTACTGATGACCACTCAGTTTCCCCTCCAGGAGACCCTGGTGGCAGGGGACAGTCTGCCTAGCATGCTCACTGTCCTGGATTCAATTCCAGGAAAGCAAAGCTAACGTAGAAAGAAAAGAAAGCCTTCCAGCCCAGGCTGCTGCTGCTGCCTGCTGTTGTAGCTTTGGACCAGAGGGACATCTTGTAGTAGTACCCACATGTGCAAGTAGGTGAGGGCTTCCTGGCAGAGAAAGGAATATAAGGTGGGGGGAGACAGGAATTCACTCTCTTGCAGAGGCTCTGTCAGGCTGAGGAGTTGGTGAGGTAATAGGTGGTAGCTGTGGCTTGCTCTGTTTCTCTGATCTTCAACTTTCACCCTGATATCTGGCTCCAGATTTTTATTATAAGACCATTTAGGATTTTATTATAGGACCATTTAGGTCATGAGACACAACCCTTTGTTTCAAAAGTTTGTTATGACTACCTGTTGTTATGACCACCTTAGGACCACCTTGCAATCATGTCCTTGTTTCAGTAGGTCATTATGACTACTTGTTAGGCTTATGTTCTGCTCCTGTAACCCCACCTATTTTTTCTGCCAAATTCCCCATTTGAAAACCCCCTACCCCTGAGCTATAAAAACCTTGTCTTCCTCAAGTCCAATGCTGACCTCTCAAACCTCGATTTGATGGGAGGCAGACCATGCACACGAATTAAAAAAAAAAAAGCTTGCTTTAATTAATTGCTTGCTTTAATTCATTTGGCCATGATGATTTGGGATTAACACAGGATGGAGGACTAAGCCATTCAATTGGTGTGTATCACGGCCAGCGAGGACTTTGGACAATGTTCAATGTAGAATAAAAACAAGAGCTAGTTCAGTGTTGCGGCACATTATGTAACCCCAGCATTTGAGACAGAAGCAGGAGAATCTGGGAAAGTTTGAGGCCAGCCTGGTCCACAAAGCAAGACCACGACTCACGAAAACAACAACAACAACAACCAGGGTCTGGATGTAGCTCAATTAGCAGAGTTTTTGCCACAAGACCCTGGGTTCAATCCTCGGTGCTATATACTCCAGGCATGGCGGCTCATACCTGTAATTCCAGCACTGGGGATGGGGAGGTGAGGGGGGGGAGGTGAGGGCGGGGTGGTAGACGCAGGAATTCAAGGTCATCTTTGACTATGTAACAATTTTGAGGCCAGCCATGGATGACTGACTACATGAGACCTTGTCTCAAAAACAAGAACAGTAACTTACAGCTGTTACACCCCGTATCTGTGTGTCATGTCACTCTCACATCTGGATGGCTAGAGCTGCGGAGCTATGGGCCCCATCTAGCCAGTTCCTCAGTTCCCTCTTCTCTTCAATTCGGACCAGAATGTGCCACCACTGGGCTCCATTCTGCTGCTGCTGCTGCTGCTGCTGCTGCTGCTGCTGCTTCAATCCAAGACACCCCAGCATATCCTCACCAGGGCCATCCATCCAGTAGGAAAGGCCTGTCATTGCCACAAACAAAACTAAGCCCCTAGTTGATCAGATTTTTAAGATCCCTAACGCCTTCCTCTAAGTCCAAGAAACCCTCTTACTAGCAGGTAGGTTCCTGCGTGGTTGGTTTACGCCCAACACAGTGGGGCGCAGGGGTCTGACGCACAGGGCTGTTCGTGGAAGATGACAGAGGGCCGAAGGATCAGGTCCAAAAAGGGACTTGCCCGCCCACCGCCTTGCCCTTCTGATCCTGGAAGCGTAGGCCTAAGCCACAGCCCACCAGCTGGAGCAGAGCCCACAAGGAGAGACGTGCCAGCCTGCCCTGCCGACCGACAGCGCGCATGCGCCCGACAGGCCGCGCCCACGGCGCATGCGCAGCGGTCACTCTGGCTCTATATTAGGGCCAAAGCGGTTGTGTCCCTAGGCTGCTATAGTGGGCAAGGGCATTGGTCCGTCTGCTTAGCGCCCTCCTCTCGAGTGCCCGTCGCTGCCCCGTCGAGAGCCCGCGCAGGTAAGAGCCCGCTCGGTGGTCGCGGGAGGCCGGCGCGCCCCGCCACCGCGGCCACACGCCACATCCCCCTCCGGCCCCCACCTTGGCTCTGCGTCCACCACCGCCGCCCTCTTCACCTCTTAAGCTACCCCAGAGGCCCCGTTCCGTCCCCTCCTGACATTCGGCATTTGACAGGCGGCTTCAGAATCTCCTTCCTACCCTTGCCATTCTCGAGCTTGCGACCCCGGGGAACCTCTGACTCACCGCTGACCTCCTTCCAGCAGCCCGACTCTCTGGACTGGCTAGCCCTGCCCCTGTCCGAGTCAGCCCCGACCCTACCCTGCTTTCTGCCCCCTTTCCGGGTTCCAGCTGTAGGGGCATGACCTTGTCTTGGGAACTCAGGGCTGGTCTAGACTCTTCCCCCTTCCTCGGGTTGGTAGGATCCCCAGGGGCCCTCCCTACCTGGATAGGTGACAGTGACAGCTTCCCGAGCCTCGCTGGATGTGTGCTACGGTGTCTTACCTACATCGGGCACCCTTCGAGGAGCCTCTGGACTCCCACACCTATTCTGCTTTGTCCTTCGTCTCTCCCATCCCCTTGGTTATTAATCGGCCCTATTTACTTTGTGAAGTTGCTTTGAGCGGGGACGGGGGTGGGGGTGGGGGGTGCTTTTACGTAGAGGTGGAGGATGAAGTGACCTGGGTTGAGTATGGCCACCACTCTTTCACTGAATCCTGTGCCGTGTCGTTAGTTTTGTTTCTTTGTTTTTGTTTTTGTTTTGAGCGAGATGTATATCTGGGGCACCCTTGACATCACTCACCATGGGTTCTTCTACAGGAGCCAGCACCTTTTCAGACATGGAGACTGTGGTTCGACGATGCCCGTTCTTATCTCGAGTTCCTCAGGCCTTTCTGCAGAAGGCAGGAAAATCTCTCTTGTTCTATGCTCAAAACTGCCCCAAGATGATGGAAGTTGGAGCCAAGCCAGCCCCTCGAACCCTGTCCACTTCAGCGGTACACTGCCAGCAGATCAAAGAAACCCCTCCAGCCAATGAGAGTAAGTAGGGTTAGCAGTGAGGAGCACCTCCTCGGTGTATGGGCCACTCTGAGGGAGGGATCAGCACTGTGTGTGTGTGTGGGGGTCATCTTGTGTAACTGTCCCCCTGACTCAAGGCTTAGGATTTAAAAGTGAAACAATACAGATTTCTGGATTGCTGGGTTCTAGTGTTTCCTCATTGTCTGGTACCAGCAGTCACTAGCAACCTTTTCCTCCATAAAGGTTTGGCCTTTGACTCGAAAAGTAGTGATTTTAAAATCTGTTTAGTATTTTGAGGCAGGGTCTCACTTTGTATCATAGGCAAGCCTGGAACTCACTACGTAGCCTGGGCTGGCCACAGAGATCATGACCCTGCCTCTGCCTGCCCCGTGCTGACATCACAGACCTGAGCTACTGCTGTCGGGTTTTGTTTTTATTTTTTAAAAGATTTATTCATGCCGGGCGGTGGTGGCGCACGCCTTTAATTCCAGCACTCGGGAGGCAGAGCCAGGCGGATCTCTGTGAGCAAAAAAAGAAAAAAAAATTTTTTGTAGAATGCATATAACATAAACCATTTTAGCTTTTAATTTTTTCCCAGATGTCCCTCCAACTTGTGGCAGTCCTCCTGCCTCAGCCTTTTAAGTGTTGGTATTATGAGCATACACCACTACAGTGTCCATTTTAACCATTCAAGTGTGTGACTCTGTAGTATTACATACATTCATGTTGTTCTGCCACCATCCAGTTCCAGAACATTCTTCGTCTTCTCAAGCTAAATCAACTCCCATACTCCTTCCCCCAGTGCCTGGCAGCTGCCACTCTACTGTCTATTCAGCCTCACTGCTCTAGGTGCGTTATGTAAGTGAAGCTTGGTGTTAGTGATTGTAATGCATCGATCCGACCCAGACAGCTAAGTTTTAATGAGCAGACCGGCATGGTCTTGGTCAGGTTCTGTCAGGAGAGGGGCTTTTCAGAGTCCACCTAATCCTCGTGAGCCTTTCCCTCCCAGGCTTCCCTTGGGCGTGACCCTGTAGGAAAGGAACACTTGTTATGTAAGTGGGCCTGT
This sequence comes from Peromyscus eremicus, assembly GCF_949786415.1. Taxonomy (NCBI): domain Eukaryota; kingdom Metazoa; phylum Chordata; class Mammalia; order Rodentia; family Cricetidae; genus Peromyscus; species Peromyscus eremicus. The sequence goes on along the minus strand of NC_081422.1, from coordinate 100,569,831 downwards.
CCAGAGTTAGTTGTCTTTTCTCACAGTGTCAGTAGTGGCCATGTTTTGAGTTAGAAGGCTCATTTTCCCTTCCGTTGTCTAGACTTTCCATAACAGATCTGCATTACTTATAAAATTAAGTTAATTTCAAAATAACATCTCTCGACTTCCCTTTATAGAAAGTGTTATGGAAACTGTATTGAGACACCTCATCCAAGTTGTAGAAAGAGCAGCCCTGACTCATGGGGTATTCTAAAATGATGAAGGAAGACTTTTCTAGAAGGAAGGTGGTGAGCATGTTGCTCAAGGGATGGAGGAGTGACTGTAACCTAGAGCACAGGGCCAGTCAGTTGTGTTACGTCAGCAGCTTTCCTTGATGATCTTCCCCAGGAAAGTAGGTGAGCTGTGTGACGGTGACCTGGGTCTTTTCCAGGCACACCAAGAGTTGGAACCCGAGGGGACCATGTGAAGGTCTAAGTGATAGCTATTTGTTTGTTTGTGTTTGTTTTTCAGAAGTATTTTTAAAACGGATTGAGCTTTATTAGGAATCTATTTAGAAAATATCAAGGGAAGGCTGGAGAGATGGCTCAGAGGTTAAGAGCAGTGGCTGCTCTTCCAGAGGTCCTGAGTTCAATTCCCAGCAATCACATGATGGCTCACAACCATCTATCATGAGATCTGGTGCCCTCTTCTGGCCTGCAGGCATACATGCAGACAGAACACTGTGTACATAATAAACGAATAAATAAATAAATCCTTTTAAAAAAATACAAAGAGAAAATAACTGTGTGACTGCTTCCAGGTGCCTTAGAGAACATTACTCTCCTGAAATATGCTAAGTGTACATGAGGTAGAAATTACTGACAGTGATCTAAGTCAAGAGCTTTGGGGGCTAAGCACACACATAATCCCAGCACTTAGGAGGCTGAGGCAGGAGGATTGCCAAGTCAAGCACTCTGGCCTGCATAGCAAGACCCTGTCTTAATAAATGAAAAAAGTATGTTGGGTTGTCTGAAAGTATAAAATAGTGATATTGGATTTATAAGGAGAACGCCTGTGAGTTTGAGAGGTAACTGGGATGGGCCAGCAAACCCTTCAGAGGACCTCCCTTATGGTGAGGCAGGTGAGAACAGATATTAGCAGAGTTTAGCAAAGGTAAGCTTGAGCATGGGTTATGGACTGGAGTGAGTATAAAGTTGGAGGTGACGAGACTCAGTGACTTGGTATGATGCCTCATTCTTTCCATTTCCTTCCGCAGAAGAGAAAACTGCCAAAGCCACAGTCCAGCAAGCTCCTGACGAACCCCAGCAGACTCCAGATGGCACACAGCTCCCGTCTGGACACCTGTCACCCGCTACAAGCCAGGGCTCTGGGAGCAAGTGCCCTTTCCTGGCCGCACAGCTGAGCCAGACAGGCAGCAGTGTCTTCCGCAAGGCCAGCCTGGAGCTTCAGGAGGATGTGCAGGAAATGCATGCTGTGCGAAAAGGTACCAGAAACAACTCTGGCCAGTGGAAAGGGAGCCTGCCATTTTGCTCCTGGGACCTCCAGTTTATATGTGAGCTATTACTAGGCCAGCAGAGGAATAATGGCAATACCTTCCTCTTTTAGTAACAAAGGGGAAGGAAGCTCCTCAAGCTAGACAGTCAGGACTGTATTGCAAAATGTGGGACTTGCTTTCTGGTGAGGTGTAGGAGGTAACCAGCTTCCCACGTCATGCTTACTTTCTGGAAATAACCTGTAAACTTGAACAGATGCCAGCATTCCTTTGTCTCTTTAGTCCTTCCTCCCCTTTGGTAGGATAGAAGGTAGAATTACTGGTATTACTGCAGTAAGTGCTAGCCTGGGACTCCCAAGCTGTGTGTCCTACTGATAGTCATGGAAAGGCAACCTTAACTTCATCTGAGCTCCCAACAGCCTCTAAAGGCTTCAGCATGCTGAGCATGGCACACACCTTTAATTCCAGTACCTGGGAGGCAGAGACGGGAGGGTCAATGTGAGTTTAAGGCCAGCCTGGTCTACATAGCCAGTTCCAGGATAGCCAGGCCTGCATAGAGAGACCCTGTCTCTTTTGTTTTGTTTTGTTTTGTTTGAGACAGGGTTTCTCTGTGTAGCTTAGCGCCTTTCCTGGAACTCGCTCTGTAGCCCAGGCTGGCCTCGAACTCACAGAGATCCGCCTGTCTCTGCCTCCCGAGTGCTGGGATCCGCCGCCGCCGCCGCCGCCGCCGCCGCCGCCGCCGCCGCCGCTGCCGCCGCCGCCGCCGCCACCACCACCACCACCTGGATGAGAGACCCTATCTTAAAAAAAAGAAAAAGAAAGGAAGGAAGACAGGCTGGCTCAGCAAAAGTTACTTTTTATCCAAGAAGTATCAGGAGGGAAGTAGGCTGTGTAGATCCAGGAGACATCCATCCAGTCAGCTGGGGAGCCTCAGGCTCTAATTCATGTCCGATAAAACTGGCTGGTAACTATGAAAACACAATAGCACTGAAGCCAGGTAGTGCACTCCTGTAGCTCCAGCACTAGACTAGAGGCCGGAGGGTCTTGAGTTCAAGGTCAGTCTGGGCTACAATAAGACTTCATCTCAGAAAGCCAAAAAGAAGCCCAGGACCAAATGCCAGGAGTGCACTACCTGGCTTCAGTGCTATTGTGTTTTCATAGTTACCAGCCAGTTTTATCGGACATGAATTAGAGCCTGAGGCTCCCCAGCTGACTGGATGGATGTCTCCTGGATCTACACAGCCTACTTCCCTCCTGATACTTCTTGGATAAAAAGTAACTTTTGCTGAGCCAGCCTGTCTTCCTTCCTTTCTTTTTCTTTTTTTTAAGATAGGGTCTCTCATCCACACTGAAGGAAGAGACATTCTGTATACTCTGTTAAAACTAACTTTGGTTATGATTGGCTTTTTTTCATGAAGTAAGCAATAGGCTATTCTTTTTGTTTTTCATTTTGTTTTGAGACAGGGTCTCACTATGTAGCACAGTCTGGCCTCAGATTTACAGAGATCTGCCCGACTCTGCTTCCTAAGTGCTGGAACTAAAGCCATGTACCAAGATGCCCAGACAATAAGCTATTAAAAAAATTAATTTTAATGTTTTGCCTACATGTATGTCTGCACCAAAATATGCCTAGTTCTCAAGGAGGTCAGAAGAGGGCATCAGATCCCATAACTGTAGTACAGACAGCCGTGAGCTGCCATATGGATGCTGGGAATTGAACTCAGGTCCTCTAACTGATGAGCTGTCTCCAGCTATGTCCACCCACCCCCATACGCTATTTTTGACAGTATGTCTAGAGGGTGTTGTGAACTAAGAGTTAAAGTCTATCTTTTATGCCTCTTTTGCGATAGAGGTTGCCCAAAGCTCAGTGACCCCCAATGTGATCAACATGAAAGCTGATGGAAAGGACCCGAGCCAGCTTCTGAAGAACTTCCAGGACATCATGCGAAAGCAAAGGCCAGAACGAGTGTCTCATCTTCTTCAGGATAACTTGCCAAAATGTGAGTCTTCTTGTTTGTGAGTTAAATGTGTATCAGAGTAAATGTGAAGTTACATAGTGAGGTGAGACCTGGAGGCCTGTGGCCCTTGCTTGAGTACTGTTGGGCATAGTGCAGTGACTGCCACTGATCATTGGCCTTTCTCTTCTGTTACCCATCGCCTATGTGCTGGACAGTGTGCCCGACACGTGACAAGTACAGTCTTGTTCACGTACTAGGACATCATTCTAGTCCTGAACCTAGTGCCATGAAATGGCCAAACTGAGATTTGAACTCAGGTCTCTCCTTCCCCAAACCCGGATATTCTTCTTAAAAGGCTATACTGTCTTTTATTGGTTTCCATTTTAGCTGTTGCCACTTTTCAATATGATCGTTTCTTTGAGAAGAAAATTGATGAGAAAAAAAACGACCATACCTACCGAGTTTTTAAAACTGTGAACCGGAGAGCACAAATCTTCCCCATGGCGGATGACTACACGGATTCCCTCGTCACCAAAAAGCAGGTGTCGGTCTGGTGCAGTAACGACTACCTGGGCATGAGTCGCCACCCGCGCGTGTGCGGGGCAGTCCTGTAAGTCCTTGTCAGCTTTCAGACACCACTAGCATTATTGGGAAGACTAGATGGTTTATACAGCTGGACGTTTTATGGAGACTATTTAGTCACTGAAAGTGTGCCACGGTGATACACTACCGTTCTCTGTAGAGACAGCTCTCTCCTTCCACCTTTACAGGAGTTCTGGGATCGAGCGCAGCTCACCAGGCTTTACAGCAAATCCCCTTTGCCTGCTGAACGAACCATCTCACTGGCACAATATTCTTAGCCTTTGACTTTTTTAGAGACTATTGTGAAGATGTGGATAAGGCTATTTCAATAGGACGTGTTTAAAAGGATGAAGGTCTCAGCTGGGCGGTGGTGGCGCACGCCTTTAATCCCAGCACTCGGGAGGCAGAGCCAGGCGGATCTCTGTGAGTTCGAGGCCAGCCTGGTCTACCAAGTGAGTTCCAGGAAAGGCGCAAAGCTACACAGAGAAACCCTGTCTCAAAAAAAAAAAAAAAAAAAAGGATGAAGGTCTCATCCTTGTCCTTCAGGGGGACCATCCTGAAGAAAGAGAGAGTTGTTCATCAAATTATCCAAGAGGCTTGCTACAGAGAGTCCCACGTGAGGTTGAGCAATAGCATACAGTGTGTATGTGTCCTAATGTGTAACTGCTTTGCGGCCTTCTAGAGTGGGCTTTCTCTTAACGTATTACTGGGCAATGATTATTCTCAGAAAAAAGAAGCCTTAGTTTAAGTTACTCTGCTCCAGTGCTGGGGTTGTAGGAATGTAAGCCCCCTGGATTTTAAATGAGTTCTGGGGCTGGAGAGATGGCTCAGAGGTTGAGAGCACTGGCTGTTCTTCCAGAGGTCCTGAGTTCAATTCCCAGCAACGACATGGTGTCTCACAGCCATCTATAATGAGATCTGGTGCCCTCTTCTGGCCTGCAGGCATACATGCAGATAGAACACTATAAAAATAATAAATAATAAACAAATAAATCTTAAATAAATGAATGAGTTCTGGAGATCCGAACCCTGGAGTTACTGGTATTTTATTTTTAACAGGGAGACTGTGAAACAGCATGGGGCTGGAGCTGGTGGAACCAGGAATATTTCTGGCACCAGCAAGTTCCATGTGGACCTGGAGCAGGAACTGGCCGACCTCCATGGCAAAGATGCAGCACTCTTGTTTTCCTCCTGCTTTGTAGCCAACGACTCCACCCTCTTCACCCTGGCTAAGATGATGCCAGGTAAGGAAGCCCAGTGGCAGTGCCCTGGCACATTTGAGGGTTCTGCATGGTGACGAGAACATTGGCTGCACAGAAGGCCCACTCCAGGTCAGCCTGGCAGCCCTGTATCAGTGCACAGGTCGCTGACTGCATGCTCAGGGTTCCAGCAGAACGTGATCAGTGATGACCGAAACACGGTCCTGACTCAAGTGTCCTTTGTACTCTGGGAAGTCCCTTTAGCACACGCTTCATTGCATAGTCATAGCCTCACTGAATTTGAAATGAGGTTCATATATATATATATATATATATATATATATATTTTTTTTTTTTTTTTTTTTTTTTTTTTTTTTGAGACAGTTTTTGTTTTTGGACATAGTCTCACTGTATAACCCAGGCTGCCCTCAAACTCTTAGTTCTCCTACCTCAGAATGCTGGGCTTCTGAGTATATGGCATTGTGGCTTTAAGGATTGTTCTCTACAGTTTTTGTGTTTTGTGTTTCATGGTGCTGGGATGGAGCCCAGAGTGTCAGTTCATGTGAATCTTGTGCTTAGCTGCTGAACTCCATCCTAGCAGCCATGGGGATCTCTGCCTCTGCATTTCCCCAGAAGAGAAGCCGTAGCTAGTTCTGTGTCAGGACAAACACTGGCTCCCGGTGCTTTCCACAGTGAACATTTTCAGGGCATTGTCAGCAGGAAAAGGTCTGTTGTATCTGTCCAGGATGTTGCCTCTGCCACTAAGTAGCATTTTTCTCATGTCAGGCTGTGAAATTTACTCTGATTCTGGAAACCATGCCTCCATGATCCAAGGGATTCGCAACAGTCGAGTGCCAAAGTATATCTTCCGCCACAATGATGTCAATCATCTCAGAGAGCTGCTGCAAAGATCTGATCCCTCAGTCCCCAAGATTGTAGCATTTGAAACTGTTCATTCAATGGACGGTAAGTCTACACAAAGACTAACCTGAAGCCTGAGATGCAGAACCAGACTTGAACTGTTTCAAAAGTATGGTGTGTGGGCCCTGGGGATATATAGCTGGTTATCAAGTTTCTGCTTAACTGTGTATAAGGTCCTGCACTTCACTCCAGAAACAAACAAAAATATGATGTTTCCTTTGGGTTTTGCATTTTTCTCTGCTGGGATTCTGTAATTGGAAGACATTATATGGATGGGGTAACTGGGTTTTCTGCTCTGGCTGTTGCTAGACTCTATGACCTCAAGGCAAACGAGAACTGGGGGAAGCTCATTTTCCCTCCAGTACTAAAAATGACCCCACAGAATGTAAGGTTTGCTGCACGGTGGTGGCGCACACCTTTAATCCCAGCACTCGGGAGGCAGAGACAGATGGAGCTGAATTCAAAGCCAGCCTGGTCTACAGATCAAGTTCCAGGGCAGCCAGAGCTACACAGAGAAACCCTGTCTCAAAAAAACAAAAAAAAGAATGTAAGTGCTTTGCTTTGGCTCTAACCATGATTCCTAACATTTTCCTTGACTCATTAGGAGCAGTATGCCCACTGGAAGAGCTGTGTGATGTGGCCCATGAGTTTGGAGCAATCACGTTTGTGGATGAGGTCCATGCGGTGGGACTGTATGGGGCTCGAGGTGGAGGGATTGGTGATCGGGATGGAGTCATGGCAAAAATGGACATCATTTCTGGGACACTTGGTATGTGTGCTTTGTAAATTTGGCCCTTTTACACTGAACTTAGGATATATAGCAAGGCCAATGCCTGGATGGTCTAACTGGCACTGGGATAGGAAGCAGGGTGGTAACATGTAAAGCCTGGACTGTTTCTCTTTGGGGTGAATTTTGTTGTCATGGACAGGGTCTCAGTCTATAGCCCAGGCTGGCCTCAGGGCAGCCCTCCTGTTTCTGGTTCTCGGGTGCTGGGTTTGCAGGGGTGCTACCATTTCCATCTTGCAGTGAATTTTCTCATCCTGGTGAATGCTAGTGCAGCTTCAAAGCAGCCCTGGGGACATGGAGGGCCACAGACTCCCACAGCTAACTATGACAGAAATTACATTTCTTGCCATCTGAGCTCATTCCAGCCATACTTGTGGTTCTCACTACATGCTGTGACAAAAGCCTTCATTCTGTGCTGCTGAATTCAAAAGAAGAGAGCGCTCCCATGCTTTTCTCTGAGGTGTGGGAAATGCTCTGCTCTGTGCCTAGCACAGGGAGTGAGCAGTCCAGCTGTCCCAGCCAGTCCTCTCTTCATGCTGGCACCCTGAAGTCTGGCCTGCAGTCCTGGCTGTGGAGCTCCCTAGCTGTGTGTGACCTTGGTTTAGGAGCTGACCTTTCCATACCTGTTGTTCTTTCCCCATGGATATGATGGAAATAGCAATAGGCTCCACATCAGGATTCCTGTAGAGAAGACAAATGAATTGTTTATAGATCATTACTACAGATGTTGCCTTTGCCTGTGAGAACCATTGAGAGGCTGTAGAAATTTGAGAGGATTTTTTTGTGTGTTTTTTTTTTTTCTTTTTCCTTAAACATTCCAAATTTGTTAAGGGCAGTGAGAAACCCACGTAGCAGTCAGTGAATGCCAAGTTAAAGCCTACACTTACTTAGTCAAGGACCAGCAAGCAAAACCCAGCATCCTCCAGGCCTGTCAAGGGAGTGAGAGCATCCCCCAGACCTGGAGATGCCAGAGGAAAGCCACCTATTCAAGTGCCCAATCCCAGTTTGTGGTGTAGGCCTGTTGGAGGTATGGTACAGTGAGGTGGAAAGTGCTAGGTGGAGAAATTTTCCACTATAGGAGTTTGAACCTACTTAATCCTCTTGTGGTTCAGCAAAAATGTTCACTTCGGAACAGAGAGTTAAGGCTCCTGAGAACCCTCTGGGGTTCTTAATCCTGAAATTTGAGATACAGATTATACAAGGGCATTGGCCAGAATTGAAAAATAAGCCTGGCCCTGAGTCAGCCCTAACAGGTCTGAGTATTTGTATTTATCCAGCAAATGCTGATTGTCAAGAGTCTCCCATTTGCTTGAGTAGCATGTAAGGTCTCGGTACTGCAGCAGATGCTTTAGCCGGGTGACTGCTGGCCCAGTCAGTGCCTGGAGGCTCCCTGGTGCCTCGGTGTACCTACTGCTGTTGCCAGCCTAACAGAGCTCCTCCTTCCAGGGAAGGCGTTCGGCTGTGTCGGAGGGTACATCGCCAGCACAAGTTTGCTGATTGACACCGTGCGCTCCTATGCTGCTGGCTTTATTTTTACCACCTCCCTGCCTCCCATGCTGCTGGCTGGAGCCCTGGAGTCTGTTCGGATCCTGAAGAGTGCTGAGGGCCGTGCCCTTCGCCGCCAGCACCAGCGCAATGTCAAGCTTATGAGACAGATGCTAATGGACGCTGGCCTCCCGGTCATCCACTGCCCCAGCCATATCATCCCTGTGCGGGTAATGGCCTGTCTGTGATTGGACTCCACATAACGTGACAGTTCTGGTTCCAACTTCCTGAAGTTGGGCCTGGGCAGGGTGATTGCTAGGGCTGGGACCACAGCCAGTGGCCCTCTGCCATGTCTGTCTTCAGCAGGCTAGAAGAGCACAGCTTCCCTCTCCAGAGCACTAACCTTAATGGGGTAGACACAGAACGTGCGTCTGGAAAGCTTTAGAAGCCTAAGCAGGGCAGCTTTGAAGTGTGACTTTCCTCTTAGTGAATTTCAAAGTAGATCTTGCATTCCTCTCTACAAATCATCTCTCTGTTGATGTCACTGTTAATGTAAGAAAACAGCTAGTATAACCAGAGCAGGGCAGTCCCTCCTGGGAACAGGATTTGCTTGAAGAAAAAAAAAAAAAAGCCCCTCCTTGACCATGCATGGCCTGAGAGGACAGGCATGTGACATTTCAGTGTTGAGGTCCACCCTGCAGATGCCAGCTCCCTTAATTACAGGTGTGCAGGTGGGGCTGCCTGTCTCCCCTAGGCTTGCACACCCAACTTCAGTCTGGCCCTGAGCCTAAGCCTCATTCCTGGACACATGTCTTGACTGTCTCTGCCGTATTAGCACGTCTCACTCTGACCCTGCTCTTGCTGTGATGGAACTTAGGTCGCCGATGCTGCTAAAAACACAGAAATCTGTGACGAACTGATGAGCAGGCATAACATCTACGTCCAAGCCATCAACTACCCAACGGTGCCACGTGGGGAGGAGCTCCTGCGGATTGCCCCCACCCCGCACCACACACCGCAGATGATGAACTTCTTCCTCGGTGAGTCGTCGGTGCAGGGCTTCAGGGGAATCTCTCACCTCACTGTACCGCACCTCTAGTGAGCCGCGTGAAGCCTGCACAAGGCCCTGGCAGTATTTATCCCAGTGCTTCAGGCGCACATTGGTTTCTTCCTGTCCCGAGTAGCTAAGCATGTCCTCAGCTGGCACATGACACAACTCTAAAATTAGACAGTAGTGACTCACTTGACAGTGTGCACGATCCGTTGGGAAGCTCTTAGGAAGCCTGCCCCGCCCCGCATGCCCTCTCTCCATCATGTGGATGCAGGGGTGTGGCTGTTGAGGGGACTAGAGGCCTCTGACAGCACAAGTCTGCCCTGGCCTCTAGAATCCAGCTCATATTTCTTTGCACTCTCCCCTTCCTGACATCAGGTCCTTGAACTAACTCATTCTGGTGGCTCTGGGCTGCTCCCCACCCACCTTGTCCACTCCAAAGGTGGAGACTGAAGGGGCTTTTAGCTCTAGGTTATCATTGCCTCCCAAGTCGGCGTAACTTCCAAGGACAGACTTTCTGTTCAAGATGCTCAGAGGACTTTTGTATGGTTTTGGTGCTGGGGTTGAACTCAGGGTCTTGGCGTGCTGAGCAGGCATTCCACCTCTGAGAACCGCTCCCCCAGACCCCTGAGGTACTCAGGTTAGTGTACCCGACATTGCAGCAGCTTCCTAAAGCTGGTTTGTGAAGAAAGACCCAACTCTGGGTTGTGTTTTCTGTTTTTAGTCTTAGAACTGTGTCATTGAGATTAATTCACATACCGTAAATCGTAAATTTTACCTTCTTTTTTTTTTTTTTTTTCTGAGACAGGGTTTCTCTGTGTAGCTTTGTGCCTTTCCTGGAACTCACTTTGTAGACCAGGCTAGCCTCGAACTCACAGAGATCCGCCTGCCTCTGTCTCCCAGTGCTGGGATTAAAGGCGTGTGCCACCACCGCCCAGCTTAAATTTTACCTTCTTAAAATACAGTATTAAAGGTTTTTAGATACATTCACAGTGTGGAGAAGCCTTTACCTTTGCCTCTAGAACATTTTCATCACTCAAGGATGAAGCTACACACTCACTAGCATTTGCTTCCCTTCTACCCAGTCTCGCCCACCCCTGGCTGCTCCTTCTCTCTGGACATTGGGTGTAAGTGGGACCGTGTGAATGATACATGGTCCTTTAGGCTGACTGCCCACAGCCAGTAGCCAGTGTTTAGAGTTTTGTTCATGTTGTAGCATTAATCAGTACTGCTTAGTTTATATACTTACTTATTTCTAAGACAGAGTCTAGTTGTGTCTGCAGCCTGGGCTGGCCCCGAGCTCACAGATCTCCTCTCTCACTCTTGTGAGTGCTGGCTCTGTTCTTGTCATTGCCCTGTATTGGTCCGTGTGTGGGTTTGCCTCATTGACGTACGCATCAGTGCATGAACACCGAATGCTCCCACTGTTGAAGTCTTAGGAAGGGGGCTGCTGTGAACACTGGGGTGCAGGTTTCTGTGTGGATTCTTTTGAGCAGAACGTTCCTATGGTGCTCAAAAACTGTCTTTTCCCACAGAGAAGCTGCTGGTCACGTGGAAGCGAGTAGGGCTGGAACTGAAGCCACATTCGTCAGCAGAATGCAACTTCTGCAGGAGGCCCTTGCACTTTGAAGTGATGAGTGAAAGAGAAAAAGCCTATTTCTCAGGCATGAGCAAGATGGTGTCTGCCCAGGCCTGACTGTGACTCCAGTTACTCACCTAACCCCAGGCCATTACCATATCCAAATAGTAGCCAGAATTGTCTTTATATGTGAAATAAATTATATATTAAATCTTAATCTATAGTAAAATCATAGTCCAGAAAATAAATTCCTGTGTGCTAGGTGTTTCTGCTGCTGACTACTAAATGGAGAAATAACTGTCATCTGGCCTGTTCTGTAGCTGTATAAACTGATGTCTGCAGGGCCTTCTGCTCTGCTCGGATCTGACCAGCACGGGCCTAAGCCTGGAGGTAGACCAGATGGCACCCCAGTAACTGCAAGCAGTGATACCACCTGCTGCCGGTTTCCCTTGAAACTTCCTGCCTCAGACCTAGAAGGGGGTCAGTGTTCCCACAGCCCTGTCACAGCCCTGTCCTTCCTGCTTCCCTCAGCCACTGCCTCAACCTCACACTTCCCCTGAAAGCCAAGCCTGAGGGAGGGCCCATCTGTGCTTACTGAGTCTTGCAGCCTGCCAGCTCCCCGACCCCTAGTGGTGTCCTTTGCAGAGAATGTGGGGGGCTTTGTGCCCCTCCTCCACCCTCTGCATTTGGGTTTGGGTCTTGCTGCTTCCTGCACATTCTGAAGCCCCCTGTCTTGTCATAGGTTTCTCCCCCTCTGCTGACCCCTTATCCCACAGACCTGCAGCAGGCCTCACCTCTGAGCAATAGCCACGTCACCCAGGCTCGACCCCCCCACAGCTGCAACCGTCTTTGTCCTGTCTTCTTTGCACAGCCCCTGCCACCCCTGTTCCCTGTGGGGGTTGCTTTCTGCTTGCCACATACTGCCCGTCTTGCCAACCCCAGCCACTGGCTCTGCTGCCTCTCGTTAGATCCCTCAGTGGTGTCGAGTGGTTGGCCTCGGGTTTTTTACAGCTTTCCCATCCAAGTCTAAGCTGTGCCATTCACTGCTCTCAGTGGTGCTCCCCCTCAGCTGGGTGCTCCTATGACTGTAGATGGTCCTGCTTCACTCAGTGCTCCACCTCGCAGGGTGTAGAAAGCACCCTGCCCCCGCACCCCCACACCTCCTTCTGCACATGGTCCTCACATCATTGGCTCAGATGATCCAGTGTCTCATCTGGAGTCAACTATGTTCTCTTACATAACAGCAGCAAAACACATCTTAGGCCAGGCCACTACTGCCCTCATCCTCCTTGGCCTCCGCCCCAAAAGCAGTCGGAGAGGTCTTATAAAAACACAGACCCAGGCTGTGAATGAAGCTCAGTTGGCAGAGTGCTTTCCTAGTGTACACAAAGCCCCTGGATTTGATCACCAACATCCCATAAATCGGGCATCACCAGTGTCACGTTCCTATGATCCCAACACTGAGGAGGTAGAGCAGCTGCATAGCAAGTTCAAACCCAACCTGTCCCCAAAAAAACCATGTTCCTCTCATACAGAAACCTCCCGAGTCTTCTAATTGTGGTGAAAGTCCTAGACTCCTGTGCATGGATTGGGTTCCTGACAAACGCGCCCCGCTAATCATCCCACCCTTGCTTGTTCACTCTGCTTGTAGCTGGGTTTCACTTCTGTGGCCAAGTTCTCTCCACTCTAGGTCTTTTCTTTGCTTAGACTTTCCTGCTCTGGGTCATAGTAGAGTCACTCTTGATTCAAGACAAGGCTTTCATGCAGGGTGTAGTGGCACACGCCTTTGATCCCAGTACTTAGAGGCAGGGCAGGCAGTTCTCTGTGAGTTCGAGGGCAGCCTGGTCTACAGAGTGAGTTCCAGGACAGCCAGGACTACACAGAGAAACCCTGTCTCAAATTAAAAAAAAAAAAAAAATCAGGTCTGGAGAGATGGCTCAGCATTTAAGAGCATCAGCTGCTCTTCTAGAGCCCCTGAGTTCAATTCCCAGCAACCACATGGTGGCTCACAACCATCTCTAGTAGAATCTGATGCCATCTTCTGGCATAAATTCATACATGCAGATAGAGCACTCATATACATAAATTAAATAAATCTTGAAAAAAAATCCTAAGGACACCTTCCCAGGCATGCTAGCCCAGGCACCCCCTCTGTTGCTAAAATTCCTTCCCTTGGAGAAATGTAAACAGCATCCAACCCCTCCTCCTACAGTCCCAATGACAAACCAAGGTGTGTGTTCACCAGAATTCACTATGGGGAAATAATGAGTTCATCAGACTTCCTTACAGGGCAATTGTCTTAGTTAAGGTTTTTATTGCTGTGAAGAGACACCATGACCACGTCAACTCTTATAAAGAAAACATTTAACTGAGGTGACTCACAGTTCCAGAGGTTCAGTCCATTATCATGACGGGAGCATGAGGGCGTGCAGGCAGACATGGTGCTGGAGCGGAGAGTGCTCAATCTTGACCAGAAGGCAGCAGCAGGAAGTCGACTGACAGTCACACTGAGGGAAGCTTGAGTAAAAGAGACCTCAGAGCCCGCCCCTACAGTGACACACTTCCTCCAACAAGGCCACACCTCCTAATAGTGCCACTCCCTTTGGAGGCCATTTTCTTTCAAACCACCACAGCAATGGATGAAAGTTTATGGCCAGCCACACTGGGAGGACTACACCCAGCTAGGATGACTGTTCCAGGCCTGTGAAGATGGAGCCCCCTCCCCTCATCCTTCTTCACCTCTATCCTTCAGCCCTTCCCAAAGACCCCCAGGCCATGTGCCATTAGGGCAGAATTACATACAACAAGTTAGGAGGTGTCTTAATTAGGATTTCTATTTCTGTGAAGAAACGCCATGACCATGGCAACTCTTATAAAGGAAAACATTTAACTGGGGTGGCTTACAGTTCAGAGGTTTAGTCCATTATCATCATGGTAGGTAACATGGTGGCATGCAGGCAGACATGGTGCTGGAGGAGGAGCTGAGAATCCTACATCTTTTTTTTTAAACCTTTTTAAAAAAAATTATTTACTTTTATTTCATTTGCATTGGTCTTTTGCCTGCATGTATGTCCGTGTGAGGGTGTCAGATCTTGGAGTTAGAGACAGTTGTGAGCTGCCATGTAGGTGATGGGAATTTAACCCAGCTCCTCTGGAAGAGCATCTTAACCACTGAGCCATCTCTCCAGCCTCTGAGACTCCTACATCTTGATCCACAGGCATCAGGAAGTGAACTGAGACATGGCGTGGCTTGAGCACATATGAGACCTCAAAGCTCATCTCCACAGTGACACACTTCTTCCAACAAGGCCATACCTACTCCAACAAAGCCACACCTCCTAATAGTGCCACTCCCTATGAGCTTATGGGGGCCAATTACATTCAAACCACCACAGAAGGGGTGGCTGGATTCTTGGGTAAGGGTCCTATTGAGACCCCCTACACCCTTTTCGAAGAGTCAACAAGCCCAGCTCTAATGCTCTCCGGCCAGCAGGTCCAGCTCAATTCCTGCAGATGGCAGCCATTTGACTCAGAGAACAGTCCTGTAAGTAGCCTCTGGAACCTCCACACTTTTCTTGGCCTCCTGCCTTGGTGCCCTTCAACACCCTTGTCTCCACACATGGTTGCTCTCTCCCTGTTGTAATATTCCTTTCCTCACCCCCACCCCCGAGATAGGGCTTCTGTGTAAAGCTCTGGCTGTCCTGGAACTCTCTCGGTCGACCAGGCTGACCTAGAGCTCTGAGATCCGCCTGCCTCTGTCTCCTGAGTGCTGGGATTAAAGGTGTGTGTCACCACCACCTGGCTGTAATATTGCTTTGAGGACAGGTGTCTTGTCTGTTGCTTAAGTTTTCCTGCCTGGCCCACAGTCAGGGCAAATCTCTCTCACCTGCCAGTCCCACAGCCTCAGACCCGACCAAGTAAACACAGAGACTTATATTGCTTACAAACTGTATGGCTGTGGCAGGCTTCTTGCTAACTGTTCTTACAGCTTCAATTAATCCATTTCCATTAATCTATACCTTGCCACATGGCTCGTGGCTTACCGGCATCTTCACATGCTGTTTGTCATCGTGGCGGCTGGCAGTGTCTCTCTGACTCAGTCTTCCACTTCCCAGCTTTATTCTCCTCCTTGTCCCGCCTACACTTCCTGCCTAGCCAATGGCCAATCAGTGTTTTATTTATTAACTAATTAGCAACACATTTGCCATACAGAACATCCCACGGCACTTGTCTTCTCCATTCTGTCCCCTCCAAGTCCAGCACAGAGCCCAATATTCAGTAGGTGCTGAGAAAATATGTATTGATTGAATGAAAAGGAGCCCTAGTGACGTCCCAATCACGTAGACAGAACAAGTGAGCGGAGGAAAGGCCAGGCATCTGGAGATGAAAATCCTGTCTGTCTCACAGCTGTAGACGGGACACCTGCATGTTCTCACTGGGCAGGGTTATGCTGAGACCCACAGGTCACATCCTTTGTTTGAGCGCATCGTGCGGAGCTTGGCTGTGGCATGGTCCCATCAGATAAAGGCGTCATACCCAGACAGACCACTGGGTATGAGAGAAGTCACATCACCTCAGAACCACAATATATTTCCTTCCTGACTTCCCGGCTTTGCTGCCTCACCAGCTTCCAGAGCTACCCATTGTCCCTCACGTTCACACGCCTAGAAAGCCCGCCACCACCTTTCCTTCAAGTGGAATTGTTTGTCTGTGGCAGGCGGAGTGTCTGAATGCTTGGGAGGACCCGCTCTTCCTTCAAAAGATGGAGCCAGCAGGGTTAACAAGGTCTGTGGGTCTGTTTTCCCTTCCTGTTTCTTGAGGTTATGAAAACACAGGATGGAACAGTCTGCAAGTAGCAGATGGGACACGTGACTGTTTAAAATTGACAATTAATAGCTTTTCTAAGCCAATCTAATGTGAAACTGTATGATGCCGTGAAAGTTTTGTTGGCAAGGATGTTTAGATGCTTAGGACACAAAGTGAGTTGTTTGTTAAAATCTCAGTAGACCAAGCTCAGTAAAATACATGTCTTGTGAGCATGAGGCCATGACTTGACCCCTGACCCACTTAAAAAGGCCACTCTTGGTGGTGCATTCCCAGAATCCCAGTGCTGCGGAAGCAGAGACAGGAGGACCCATGAGGCTCACTGGCCAGTCAGTCTAGCTTAAGTGGTGAGCTTCAGGCCAAGAAGAGACTCTGATTCAAAGGAGGCCAACAGCATTCCTGAAGACAACACCTGGGGTTGTCCACTAGCTTCTGTGCACACCCCCATGTATACTCACACATGCCCACATACACAACATACAAGCGTGTATAAAAACTCCTAGTATGCAGACTTTCCTCAGGCTGACCTTTTCCTCCTGTCAGCCTTTCCTGTCTTGTGCCTGTAGTTCAACTTGTTTGGTCCTCACTGCTCCCCAACATGAGGAGGCAACGCAAAGGCCCACAGATTCTCTCACAGAGAACTTCCCATACCTCCAATGCCCACCTTCAGACCTTGTCAGCGACCTGGGCAGGGACTCCTGGCCAAGAGTGTCATTCTCTGGGAGGAAAGAGAAATGCCGGAGCCCTATCAGTTGATGGTTCCAAGCATCAATCCCCATTCCCAACAATGACAGCTGAGGCCTTTATACATGTCATCAACACAATAGCTCTGGCCAATCTCTTCAGAGATGAGCAAACTGAAACTTCCAATAGGACGGTTGCCTGCCCAAGACAACCCAAACGGCTAGAATGCAGTCCCTGGTAACCTGACCAGCGTCCTAACTCTTTTCCTGATGTGGCTGAGCCAATAACAGTGTGGAGGAGAGAGCCAGAAGCCATCCGGAAACTCTGCTTTTCACCACAGTGCAGCAGAGTTGGTCCCACCTAACCTCACTTGGTGGAGCTCTGCCCCCTCCAGTCTCACAGACTGCTCAAAGCTTCCTGTGAGGTGAGTGGGCAATTGAGTAGCCACACATTCTACCCGGAACTGCCGGAGAGCAGCCTTGCTGTCCTGGGACATTGGCCCTAGGCCGGAGCCTGCTTCCTACTTTTGCTTCGGGCTGTGGTTGAAACAATCAGAGTCACTCAACAGGGACTTTCCCAGGCTTTCAGGCTGCAGAGGAAAGCTCTTGTTTTGTTTTCTTTTTCCTCAGGCCACCCAGGACAGAGCCTGCATGGGACTCCGTAGGTCAGGGACTGTCCTGTCTTTCATCTGAGTTAGATAAGAGGGGACATCACGTCAGAAGGCCCTATGCTTGAGTCAGAAAGAAGTTGTAGCTCAATGGTAAAGTACCAACATCTACAAGGCCTTGAGTTCAGACACCAGTAACACACACACACACACACACACACACACACACACACACACACACGTAAAAGAGGAAGATGGCCTGTACTTCTTCCTTCATGGCTGTGCCTGGAGATGCCCGGGAGAGGAACAGAGCAGCTGACAAATAGGTTGCAAAATCAGCAGTTCGTCTGTGGCTAGCTCCAACACTCTCCCCCACCCCCAAGTAGGAGGCCCTGAGTGGCTGCTGGCCTGAGCCTGCCAAACCAGCTCAGTTCTCCTCCACCCCTCCAGACCCCAGCTCTAGGAGGCTGTGTGTTCTCTGCTGCTTCTCAGAGGCTGTGTTTGGGTGTGGTGCTGAAAACAGCAATCTCAGGATCGGGTTCCTGAAGCTTCCAGGTACAACACTACCCACAAGCTCAATGGACATGTTGAGTACAGACCCTATCCACCAACACCAACTGTGTTCTGAAGACTACACTGTACCTAAAAAATTAGAAACACAGATCTGGGAGTGATGGTCTACACCTTTAATCCCAGGACTCAGGAAGCAGAGGCAGGGGATCTCTGTGAGTTAGAGGCCAGTCTGGTCTACAGAGTGAGTTCTAGTACAGCCAGGGCTATGTAGTGAGATCCTGTCTGAAAAACACAGACAGGAAGGAAAAAAAGAAAGAAAGAGAGAGAGGGGGGGGGAGGGAGGGAGAAAGGAAGGAAGGAAGGAAGGAAGGAAGGAAGGAAGGAAGGAAGGAAGGAAGGAAGGCAATGAGACAGTCCAGTGGGTAAGGCTCCCACAATAAACAAATACATAAACACAGTAAAAACGTTTAGGGGCAGTTAGAAGACCCATCTGGTTAAGGCCCTTGTCTCTGTTGACACAAAAACACAACTCTGGACTTGAAGAGGATTAGAGAGTTTATTCTGGAGCCAAATGCCAGTGACCATGGTCTGGGAACACAGATTTAGGTTACTTCAAACTCCATGTTCCAAAGTGGTAGCAGTTTGATGACGTTCTTATAGTAACAGAACAGAGAAAATCACAAGTAGAAACCAGGCATAATGGCCCACACCTTTAATCCCAGCACTTGGGAGGCAGAGGCAGGTGGATCTCTGGTGTGTATTGAGTGTGGGTTCACACACCTTAAGGAAGAAATCTTTTGCCTTTCCAGGGGCAGGGGGATCAGTCTCTCCGGACTGACTCACTTGTAGCTTAGCAAAGGGCTTTTCTTATTGTTCTCCAATTTACACCTTTAGCAAGTTAATTTTGTATCCCAAAACCTCTTATCTAAGCTCCCCAAAGGGACAATGCCAAATGCAAATTGCCAGTTAAGGACTATCACAGTTTCCCCGGCTTGTTCCCCAACCAAGCTTTGCATAGGCTTTGCACCTTTAGACAAGATTCACATAGAAGGTACTGGAGACAAAAGGTAACAATCACAAAAGACAGATCAAAGCTAGGTGCGTTATAACACTCCAGAATCAAACCAGCTGCAGCTCTGCAGGAACTCCCAACAGATCTCTGTGAGTTGGAGACTAGCCTGGTCTACAGAGTGAATTCCAGGGCAGCCAGGGCTACACAGAGAAACCCTGTCTCAGGGAAAACAACAACAACAACAACAACAACAACAACAAAAATCCCACAAAAACACTGCAAGTCGGGGCACCTTTCAAATACACTGGTCGAAACATTAAGTAGATGGGTTCAAGCAAAGTAGAGGGCGGGTGAACCTCAACTATAGACCTCAGTTGCTATCTGATAACATTCTTAGCCTTTTGGTTGGTGGGGGAAAAAAAATCTATGTTTTTGTTAAATGAACACATTTATCTGTTCGGTTAGACAGAGAGACAGGTAAGGAATGGCCAGTCAGAAGGCTAAGGTAAGTTATAATTTATTAGAATTGTAGCCCAAGATAAATTGTAATTAGTTTTTGGGCCCGCAACAGTCCAACCTCCACACCATGACTGACGTTTTAATTAGCCTCTCAGAAGGCTCAGTGGGAGGTGCAGCTTCTTTCCTGGAACTGACTTACATCTCAAAAAAAAAAAACAACAACAACAACTGAGTTTAGTCTCTGGACCGTGCATGGTGAAAGGAGAGAACTGACTCCTTTGTCCTCTGACCTCCACAAGCCAGTCATGGCCCTCGCACCCTCCCCCCATTCATACGAAATAAATGCAAATTTATTTAAAATTAAAAAAAATAAATTCTGAGCAAGGTAGCACACACCTTTAATCCCAGCACTTGGGAGGCAGAAGCAAGTGGATCTCTGTGGGTCCCAGGCCAGCCTGGTCTACATAGAGTTCCAGGTTATCCAGGGCTATGTAGTGAGACCCTGCCTGGCTTTAAAAAAAGAAAGAGCTGGGCAGTGGTGGCGCATGCCTTTAACCGCAGTGCTCATGAGGCAGAGGCAGGCATATAGAGCTCTGAGTTCAAGGCCAGCCTGATCTATAGAGTGAGTTCTAGGCTAGCTGGGGCTGCACAGAGAAACCCTGTCTTGAAAAAAAAAAAAAAAAAAAAAAAGGAAGAAAGAAACATATGTACATAGTCATCTTGATCAGATGTGACTAGGCCTCAGCCTGTAGCCAGGTGGTAGCTCACCAGGTGTCTATTGATGTCTATACAGTGACCTGGCATGACCCTCTAGATGCAAGTGGGAAGGGGTGGATTCTGAGTTCATCTTAATAGGTGTGTTCAATCTGTGGCCCAAAGACTGATGGACCCATGGACAGCTGTGATGCAGCCCGACACAAAACCATCCGCTGAATTTTTTTGTTAGGTTTTTTTGTTTTGTTTTGTTTTGTTTTTGGTCGTGATTTGTTCTGTGTTTTAACTCATCGCACAGATCTCACATGTGACAATGTAGGTGACAATGTTTGTCATGATGTCCAAAGGGCTGGGAAGGTAGCTTGTTTGCAAGCATGGTGACCTGAATTTGATCCCCCAAACCCACGTGACAAGGCTAGGTGTGGTGAGTGCCTTTAGAATCCCGGGGCTGGGAAGCTGGAGAAGGTGGACAGTTGGGGGCTCTCTGGCTGGACAACATAGACTAATTGGTGAGTTCTGGGTCAAAGAGAGACTGTCTCAAAAACCAAACGTATAGCACTAGAAGAATGATGTGTGAGGTTGACCTCTGGCCTCCAAATGCTCATGTACAAGTGTATACACACACACACACAGGTTGAATACACCTTTGATCTTCTGTGGCTCTCAGCTCCTTGCTGCTGCTGCTGCTGCTGCTGGCACTGCTGGGACTCTAATCAAGGCTGGCCTTCTTTCTCCAGCTTAGGCATGGCCACCCGAGCGTGCAATCATCCCTCTTTTCCTACACACCTAGTAGTGAGCACAGCCCTGCTTGGGAGTTTTCTCAGGACCTTGCTGAGGGCAAGACAGACAGAGAGGTGCTGACACAGGCGAGCACAGAGGGCAGGGCATTCAGAGAACAGCTTTAAAAAAATAAAATAAAATGAAGTCAGACCGGGTCCTGTTCTCTGGGAAGGATCAAGTCCACATTTGGTGATTATCTTCAGACCCTCCTGGAAGATGCCTGCGAAGAAAATTGCCCTTCACAGCCAACCTTAGTTCTGTGGGTCCCGTTTTTATCTATCTTCTCTCTCTTTACTATGCGGAGATACGGAGAATTTTCCCATCTCTCCTCCCACCCACACCGCCCAGGAGCCCAGGGGTGGTGGTTTGGCAGCATGTATTGAACACCTGCTGGATACTCGTGGAGTAAAGCAGGAGAAGGACAGAGCAAGGCAGGCGGAGCACCCCGGGTGGCCAGGCGTGAAGGTGCCGCTGTTCCCATTTGTTGCTCTGGGCTATTCTGCTGTGGGTCCCCGGCAGAAGTTCCGGTTATAGAAGTGGCGGTTGTCTCTAGTCAGGGCTGTGCTCAGTTGGGCCCAGAAGCTGCCCTGCCCGTTGGGCTGCTGGGGCCAGAAGAGCACACTCTGGCGGCAGAGGCGCTGGCGCAGGCGCACGTAGCGGGAGCGGTGGGCATCGGGGCGCAGGATCACCAACACCACCACATCCTTGCGGTCCTCCAGCAGACGCTGTTGAGCCAGCAGGAAGCTGGTGCGCAGGAGGCCACTGACCCGGTCCGTGTGGGCCAGCACAAACAGCGTCTTGCGGCTGCCATAGATGGAGGCCCAGAGATTCTCGAAGAGCGTCTGGCCCGGCAGCCAATCGCGGTCCTCCAGGCACAGGCGCAGTGCTCGGCGCCCGCGCCGCTCCTCCAGCCGCACCCGCAGCTCGTTATACACCCAGTCGGCAACCGCGCTCTGCGCCTTATCGAACACTACGAAGGCATCGTAGGGCAGGGCTTGGGCGCCGCGCCGACCCCGGGCCAGCAAAGGTATCCATGCCAGGCACAGGTGGAAACAGTACCAGACGTCCCAGCCGCAGAGATGCTGCAGTAATGGCACCGCCATGCCCACAGCCACAGCCAACAGGGAAAGGCCAAAGCAGTCCCAGGAGAGGACCTCATCCAGGCACAGCCGCAGGTCCTGCGCGAAGATGCTACGGCCCTGCAGCTGGCTGGGACTGCCACACCGCACCTGGTTGGGCAGGCCGGGCACCTTAGTCTGCACCTCCAGCAGGAAGTCCACAAAGGCCGCCCCGCAGGCACAGTGCAGAGGGTTGCTTCTCACGTCCAGCATTGTCAGGTTCGGCACTATGGGCCCAAACCAGGAGCGATCCACTGTCTTGAGGTAGTTGTCGCTGAGGTTGACCTCTTTCAGCTCCACAGCCAGAGCAAAGAAGGCTGGGGCCACAGAGATAATACTGTTGCTACTCACGTCCAGCTTCTGGAGCAGGGTGCCATTAGGCAAGGTGCCGTTGGTCAGGGCCTTTAACTGATTTCCTGCCAGGTCCAGGACTTTCAGGTTGGGCAGGAAGGTGAGACTGCTCCAGTTAAAGAAAGACAGGTAATTGTCACGGAGGTTCAGAATCCTCAGGCTCTTGGGGAGGTTGTCGAGGTACTGGGGCAGGAGGATATGCAGGCGATTCTGAGACAGGTCCAGCTGGTACAGGCGACGCAGATCCCGGAAGAATTGGAGGTAAAGGTTCCCCTCACCCCACATGAGGCCTACAGCATTGCCACTGAAGTCCAGGGACCTCAGTGAGTTACTGCGAAGATGTGAGGACACGCGGCTGTGGATATCGTTGTGTGCCAGGCTAAGGTACTGCAGCACGGACAGACGGGACACAAAACTGAAGTTGTGGCCGATACCCTGCATGCTGAAGGGCTGGTTGTTGTAGCTCAGGTCCAGGGCCTGCAATTTTGGGAGTTCAGTGAACGAGCGCCCGTGGTACAAGTCCAGCTTGTTATGGGAGAGGTCTAGCACCCGCAGATTGGTCAGCAGCAGGAACTGAGAGCCATTGACAGCCTGTGCAATACTGTTGTGGCTCAGGCTTAGGCACTGGAGGTGGGAGAGGTTGATGAACATCTCTGGCTTGACTACCACCAGATTGTTCCGAGACAGATCCAAGGTAAACTTGAGGTTCCTGCACCTGACCATGAAGTTCTTAGAGCCAGGGGTGCTCAGTAGAGTTGGGGCAGGAACCCCAGACCACAGACTCTCCTGCTCCGCACCATCTGCTTCTTCAGGGGGTGCTGCTGACATTACCAAAGACTCACTGATGCGGTTCTCTGACAGGTCCACAAAACGAAGGTTTGGGAAGGTACCGAAGATGCTGAGCTGGGCCTGGTTGATGAAGTTCATCTGCAGATGCAGAGTGTGGAGGTGGGGCAGATTGGTCAGCGGCCTGAGTGTGTTCTTGTTGAGCAATCGGAAGAAGATGCCGTTCAAGTTCAGCTCTTGCAGGGACACCAGACTCTCGAAGGACTTTGTCAGGTGGCGCTTGGCAAATGATATCTTCTTGCAGTAATTGAAGGACAGGTCGAGCTTGCGCAGTCTTGTCAAGTTCTGAAAGGCCATAGTTTGGGTAATGCTGTCATAGAGAAAGTTCTCACTCAGGTCCAGCACTGAGAGGTTGACGAGGCCTTGGAACCAGGAGGAGTTCAGCGTGTGGAGAGAACTGTCCTTCAGCACCAGGCCTTCGAGGTGGCTCAGGTGATGGAAGGTCTCAGGATGCAGCTGGAGGGACTCTTGTCCACATTCTGTACAGGGGTTGAAGGCATGGTCACAGCGGCGACAGTTCCCACCCACATCAAGTACCCGCAGGGAGGTCAGATTGGCGAGGTCTTCAGGTGCCAGCTTGACAATGAGGTTATAGGACACCAGTAGGTACTCCAGGCTGGGGGGCAGTTGGCGGGGCACCTTCTCGAGTTTGTTATACTTGAGTGACAAATGGGTGAGATTGCTCAAGCCCAGGAGAGCACCCGGGGCCACCTTCACTGACTCATTGCAGGGGTTCTTGTAGTAGCAGTTCCCATCCATGAAGAGAAAGCGCAGGTTGTACAGGCCGGCAAGGCTGGTAGAATCTAGTACCAGGATGCTGGTGTGGCTCAGGCTCAGGTTCGTTAGGGAGCTGGGCAGTGGGGGTACAGTGGTGATGCCATTGTAGCTCAGATTCAGCTCTTCCAGTGTACGCACAACCACGAAGGTGTTGCGCTCGATGGTCATGTGGCAGGGGAAGTGCATGGGGCTGAGGCCAGCGGGCGGGCAGTTCCATTTGAGGTTCAGGTGCCGCAGGCTGGACAGGTGGACGAAGTCGGAATTATGCAGGTGGTGGATGCGGTTGGAGATCAAGGAAAGGCTGGTGATGTTGGAACGGGCAGCTGCTGCAGAGAAGCGAGGCACAGACTTCAGGAACAGCCAGTTGCAGTCTACCAGGCCACGAGGCTTCAGCTCACAGGGCAGGAAGGCAGGCAGGGTGCCCAGAGCCAGAACCTCGGCCAGCACGGCAGCTTGCACCAGGAGAGACAAGGGGTGAAGGGTCCTGTGACAGAGAACCTGTGAGAGCCAGGGCTGGGTGAGTGTCTAGCGTTATCCTGCCCTCCCTCTCCTACCCTCTCTTCCTCACTGGGGCGTTCTTCAGGGCTTCCAAATCCTCTCCAAGTGCCCCACCCTCCAGCCTCCTTCCAGCCCGCTCAGAACCGCTCCTTGGTTTTAGGCTCAGCCACTGACTGACTCAGGGCTAGGGCACAGAACCAGGATTGGGCCTGAAATCCAGACCCCAGACTTGGAGCTTTTCGCTGGGAACACAACCCACAGCAGGGCCAGGACAGACTCCAAAGGGCCCACTGGGCCTCTCGCACTTTCTCTTCCTCTCCTCTGGGGCCTCAGCTCTTTTCTCCTGAACACAGCAGCTGCCGGGGCTCTGTTCCTCCAGCCTCCCTGAAGCTGGGCTCCACTCCTTGGACAAAGTGCGGAAGGCTCTGAAGCCCCCTGAGGTGTAGCTGGCTCCTCGCTGGTACAAACTGGCTTTTTTAGCCTCCATCCGCTTCCCCAGTCTGACCTGAGAACCCTCAACCTGCTGAGAACCAGCAGGCCCAGAGGGAGCAACGGGCAGCGGGTCTTCCACGTGCAGGTCAGCAGCCACCACTGACTGAGGTCCCAGGCTTCAGCCTCCCTACCCACGTAGCAGGTTCATCCCTCCCTGCTCAGAGAACGACTTTGGCTCCAATTTCCTTAGGGATCCATGAAAATCCCGGGGGCACCGAGTGGACTGTCTTTTCCACTGTGACCATTCTAACATCATCCCCCTCCCATGATACCCACCCCCGGGGGAGGGGGGCGTTAAGAACTGCGGTCCTACCATGTTGGGGAATGGAGTCGTCTCTAGAGGCTCCGTCTGACAAGCTGGGCGGCAGAGAAGGATGTTCCACCAGGGTCCCTTACAGAACTGAGGAAGTGACACTTTCACTGCAGCCTGATAGATACTTTATCCCTACCCGGGGAGGGCAGGTGGTACCATGAGTCACGGGTCATTTGCATAGTCAGATGGCAGGCAGGCAGGCTTCTTCACCCCTTCCTCTTTCCATTCTCTTCCTCACCCCACAGTCAGCCATGAGGGCCTCACATCTGTCCCCTGGGAGGTATGGGAAGGAACCAAAGCCCAGAGTCCTGCCCAAGGTCAATGAGAAACCAGGGTCTAAAGTAGCCTGGCAGGGCTAGGCTGAGCGTTGACATCCACGTGGAGGGTGTCACCTCACCTTCATGCCTCAGTGTTTGCTCCGTGGGTACGCCCAGGGCAGGCTCCCCAACCTGCTCCTTCCCCAGAACTCTGGGGAGCCTCTGCGAGCCAGAGGCTGGAGCCAACATCTGCCTTCACCACTGCAGCAGCCTCGACATCTCTCCTGCTCTGCATTCCCAGTTCCCCCAGTAGCCCATCAGACCCCAGTGGCTGGTCCAACTGGAACTCTGGGTGAGCTTGCTGTTGTGTGACACGATTCCTGGGGAGATGTGTGCAGATGTGTACTCACCCGAGGAAGGCAACCAATGACAGACCAAAGCTGAGGACATCACCCAAGTCCAAGTTGGCTAGCCAGTGAGCTTTCCTGGAGTTACGGGCAGAAGTATGGGTGAGGGCTCACTTAAAGGAGCAGACATGACTCAGACACAGTTGCACCACCAAGAGCCCACCCCAGCATGGATTCCACAAAGGCTGGAAACGTGCAGCTTCATGGCACAACTTGGTGGCAGCTCAAAATGTTAGAGAGGTAATTTTCTAGGCAGCTCAGTTGGTCGGAGCTTTTTCCAGGCACCTCAGCCGGTTTCTGCTTCTTTCAGGTAGCACCCCTCCCACCCCCCCTCACCCCTCCCCACCCCCACCCCCACCCCCCACCCCACCCTGCTGGTCTGAGAGTGCCTCTCAGCAGTCTTTACTGTCAGTACAAGCTTGGGGAGGGAGGGCCTGATCACTTTCAGGGACTTCCTGAAGCTTTTCAGTTTTTACATCCTGAGTTTTGAGGAGCTTCCCTGAAGGATGGGACGGTCCGCCTCCCTGCACGTCTATCTGCCTGCCTGAGCTGACATCATCTCTAACATCACCCTGGTCCTGCTCTCTCTCATCTCCTGCAGCCTATTCACTGTAGCTGTAAGTTTCTAGGGTCCTGCCTGGCCCCCTGCAGTCCAGAACACTCTCTCTCACTGAAGGTCCTGCAGCCACTTGGACCCAAGTAAACACATAGAGGCTTATATTATTTACAAACTGTATGGGCTATGGCAAGCTTCTTGCTAGCTAGCTCTTATAACTTAACCCATTTCTATTTTCTGTAAGTTGCCACGTGGCCGTGGCTTACTGTGGCTTACCAGTACTTTCACATCTTGCTTCTTCTGGCGGTGCTGGTGTCTCCCTCAACTCCACCTTTCTCTTTCCTGTCTCTCTCCTTGGATTTCCCACCTGCCTCTAAGCTGCCTTGCCATAGGCCAAAGCAGCTTATTTATTAACCAATGGGAACAACATATATTCACAGCGTACAGAAAGATATCCCCCAGCAATTCACATTGAGCCCCTGGAAAGGCCTTGTGTATATGTGTGTGTGTGTGTGTGTGTGTGTGTGTGTGTGTGTGTGTACACCTGTATGTGTTGCCTGCACCATTTGCAAGCCTAGTGTCTGAGGAGGTCAGAAGAGCATGTCAGATCTCCTGCAACTGGTGTTACACACAGCTGTGAGCTGCCACGTGGGCGCTGGGAAC
Organism: Peromyscus eremicus; assembly: GCF_949786415.1. Classification (NCBI taxonomy): domain Eukaryota; kingdom Metazoa; phylum Chordata; class Mammalia; order Rodentia; family Cricetidae; genus Peromyscus; species Peromyscus eremicus. The sequence continues at coordinate 100,542,924 of NC_081422.1, read as the reverse complement.
TGAACCCAGGTCCTCTGGAAAAGCAACCAATGCTCTTAACTGCTGAGCCATCTCTCCATCCCTTCTGTTCAAAACTTCCATTCTGGGTCCCTCCTCTACCCAGATCCCTCCATAACTGTCTGAAGTCCTAGTCACTGTCCAAACAGTAGCCCAGGCACTATGCTCCCTGTCATTCCATTTCTCCCGGTCTGCTGACAGCCACCCTGGCTTCTTGTTGTTTGGATGTATCTGTGCATTTTCTAGCTTCGGGGCCTTTGAACATACTCTTCCCTCTGCCCGGACACTCTCTTCTCCAGATTCCCCACATGGTCCATTTTATTTTCTGCCTTTACACACTGCTCATATCATCCTCTCTTCCCATGGGGCCGGCCTTCCCTGACCTTCTCATGAACCTCTCAGCTCAGCTACACACCCATGCTTCCGGCACCACGAGGGTGATGCAGGAGAATGAGAGTTCAAGGCCTGCCTGGGCTACATAGTGAAACCCTGACTCAAAAGAAATACAGACATAAGTAAGCCTGCCAGCCCAGGGCTGGCTCGCCTGAGCACTGTGGCCTGCTGGTTCTCTCTTTGTATAACCTTTTTCAAATGCTGCCACACCATGCCACCCACCCTTCATGCTCTGCTGGGTACCGTCTTACTCTCCTGTTGGAATGTTGACTTCTTGAGGGTAAGAACTTCCATCTGTGTCTGTGGCACTGCTCAGTATCTGCTGAGGCTGTGTCCTGCCCACAGCACTCAGCCTTGGTAGTCAGGGTATCTTTGAGTGAAGTTTGAATGAATGAATAAATAAATGAATGAATGAATGAATGAATGAATGAGAGAATGAATGATGGGCCATTCTCCTGAAAGGGGCAGGGTTCTACATCAGTCTCCTGGCTCTGCCCAGACCCTCATCAAAGTGGATCTCATAGCAGGCAGGGTCCGCGGTGCCAATGGTCTGGCTGGCTTGGCAGCTTGAGCGCCATCCATGTTATATTCTTGCCTGCCTGAGAACCAATCAGTATGTGGGCTGAGTCTCCTGTGGCTCCTTGCCAGCGTCCCAGCTTTCCTACCCATAATCCTAGGAGCTTTAAGAGGGGTTCAAAAGGGCCCCTGCAATGGGACAATGCCCTGATCTAGGAGAAAGGACAGTGTCCACTCAGCAGCTGCATGTTTCTCCAGCCCTCCTCTCCTGGGCCAGGAGGTGTCTACCCATTCTTCAGAGGCATAGACTGACCCCTGGCTTCTGCTGAGTATCAAACTTGGGCACTTTCCCAGAGGCCAAGTGACTCCTCATGGACCACAGAGTCAGGTGCCCACTTCCACTCATCACTCTGCATTCCTTGGGGATAGGAAAGCAGGCCTGAAGAGGGGCACAGGGATGCTAACAACATGGTCAAGGACACACAGGATTGGAGACTACAAGATACAGGTCTCTAGAATACCCATTATAGCCTTGGTGCTGTGAAAACCCAGCCAGAGAGCCCTCACCCAGGCTGGTACGATCAACAGTGCCTTCTTAGGATCCAAATGCTGGCACACGCCTTTAATCCAGGCACTCAAGAGGCAAGAGGCAGGTGGATCTCTGTGATTTATGAGGCCAGCCTGGTTTACATAGCAAAGCTCCAGGCTAGCCTGGGCTACATAGTAAGATTCTGTCTCAAAAAACAAACAGTGCAGCCGGGCCGTGGTGGCACTCACCTTTAATCCCAGCACTTAGGATCTCTGAGTTCAAGGCCAGTCTGGTCTACAGAGCTAGTTCCTGGACATCCAGGGCTGTTACACAGAGAAACTCTGTCTTCAAAAACCAAAAACCAAAAACGAACAGTGCCTTCTTAGGAATCCATCTCCTCATTCCCCCAATCCTACATTATTGTAGGGGAAGTGTGGACAGGAAGCTAAGAGTGTCTGTTATAAAGCACTGGGGACTGTGGATGTAGCTTAGCTGCCACACTGCTTGCTTAGCATTCACAAGGCCTTGGATTTGATCTCCAATACCCCATAAGCCAGGCAGTGGTGCATGCCTCTAGAGGTTCAAGATCAGCCTCAGCTACAGAGCCCACTGGAGGCCAGCCTGGGGTACATGAGATTCTGTCTCAAAAATCCACCCAACACGGGCAGTGGTGGCACACGCCTTTAATCCCAGCACTCGGGAGGCAGAGGCAGGTAGAGCTCTGTGAGTTCGAGGTCAGCCTGGTCTACAGAGTTCCTGGACAGGCTCCAAAGCTACACAGAGAAACCCTGTCTTGAAAAACAAAAACAAAACAAAACAAAACAACAACAAAATCCACCCAACAAATGAATGAAACAGAGACAGAGGCAGGTATGGTGAAGCATGCTGGTAACGCCAGCATCAGGGAGGCTAAGGCAGGATGATTGTCTCAGTCACTACATAACAAGGTCCTGTCACAAAACACAACACTAAACTATTAAAGATGGAAACGTGGCCGGGCGGTGGTGGCGCACGCCTTTAGTCCCAGCACTTGGGAGGCAGAGGCAGGTGGATCTCTGTGAGTTCGAGGCCAGCCTGGGCTACCAAGTGAGTTCCAGGAAAGGCGCAAAGCTACACAGAGAAACCCTGTCTCGAAAAACAAACAAACAAAAAAGATGGAAACATGTGACTACAGACGGGGGCACAGGGCCATGGAAGCAGAGAAGCAGGGTCTGGGTCTTCAAATTCGGAGCTAAGAACACAGTCAGCCCTGCCAAAGGCCAGCTGTCTGTACCATGGTGTTAGCCTTGTCCGGCCTCCAGATCTGTACAAATAAATGTGCAAGGTTTTTCTTTTCCTTTTTCAAACAGAGTTTTGCTCAGATTGAGCTCAAACTACCTCTTTTTTAAGCCACCGAGTTTGTGGTAACTTGTCACAGCACCCACAGGAAACAGAGACACCCAGATGTCCATAACCTCGTGGAAGTGTGTGGGCCTCATGGGCAGGGCTTCTTCCCTCACTCTCAAAGCATCTCCCATACGTCTGAGGCCAGGCGCGCTTGGGTTTCACCCTAGCAGGTCAGCAAAGCTCCTTCTGAACAGGGAAAAAGCCAACTTTGCAAACAAAGGCACCCAATTCACAGAGTCAGGCTCAGTATTGATTTAAAAATATTTTATTCTTTAGAAAATACAGCGTTCAACCGTCCCTTCCTGTGACATCTGGCCCCTGCCAACCGTCCCCACCCTCTGTGGCCAAAGGCTTCTGGACTGAGCTGGGACCACAGCATCAGATCTGGAGGCTAGGTTCCTGCCAGGCCCCCCACTCAGACCCCTTCAAAGAGCCAGGTAGGGTTCCCCAGCCACCCTGTGCACACAGATGAGAGAAAGGGACAGCCACGGGGCAGGGTCACAAAGTGCTGCTGGTCCAATGGCCCTTGAAAGTAGCAAACACCTGTTTCAGCCACCTGCCCTCCTGTCCCATAGGAACCAACTCCTTAGAGCCCAGGCGAGGGAGGAAGGAGGTGCAGGAGCGGTAGGGCAGCAAGCTGGCAGGCAGTCCACGTGCCCGGCCCTGCTTCCGGTCCACACACCTAGCTGTCATCTCCATTCTCGCCGGGGCCCCGGATGAGGCGCTTATGGCCCCGCTTGCCGCCAGGGCCTTTGGGCTTGGCGAATGCCTGCTTGAAGGCATGCTGCTTGGGATGCACCTCGTCGTAGAGGAAGTCGGCTGTCAGCTCTGCCCCATCACCAATCTCAATCTGCACGGATCAAGACAGAAGCCATCACTACGCTGAGGCTCCAACGCATACCACTCTTGGTACGTCTCACTCACTGAGTCACCCCTGACATCTATCTTCTCTTAGGTCACCACGGGATATGGAACACAGGGCCGTTACCCTGCTGGCCCGAGTCACCTTCTCCCAGTCACCCGAGACCTAAGGAAAGGAGGCTGGGCTTGTGTGTGTCTTGGGCTGCCCCACATCTTCGGCTCCCCACCCATCCAATACTGCAGCAATGAATGCCATGTGGACTTAGGACTCCAGGGTCCCACACGGAGAGTGGGGTGATGGGCCCTGGGAACAGGCTATACCTTCTTAGCTATCTCCAGCTGGAAGTCTTGCTCTACAGAGTCGAGGAGGCGGCTCTTGCAGCTGGAGTAGAGCATGCGCTCCTTAATGCTGCACTTGTACCCCGGCATGGAGTAGATGAACACTGTGGAGGACGAGGAGGTGAGTCCACGCAGGCTGGGGCACCTGCACACCTCCACCCCCACAGCAGGACCAAGCAGTGGCTTGTCATTGCTGCTCCTGGCCAGCACAGAATTGAGGTCCCTGTCATTGCTACTCACCCACAGATTCAAGGGAGTCACCCTCATGGGTATGCTTGTACAGGAAGAAGTGGTAGCGGGCAGCATCTCGGGGAACCCGTGAGGGCAGCTGGGTCACATTTGTGGGCTCTGTGTGTACCAGCTCAATGGTCTCCCGTTCCAGGTCCAGCTTCTGAGGAGGAGAAGGGGCGGTGTGAGGGCACCACTGTACCCACTAAGAAACATGGCTTGTAGGCAGGCTGGAGTGTTTGGGGGTCCTTCTCCCTGGGGTCCCCTTCCCAAGGCTGGACCTCAGGCTGCAGGGGTTACTCTAAAGAGACCTTCCAGGCCTGGCCCTAACTCTGCCCCTTTGAAGGTTCAGCTAAGGATGAAGCCCCCTCAACCCAGATCCCCATTTGGGGTGGTGTGGAGGACCGTGACCTCAACAAGACATTGCAATGGTTCCATCCTCAGAGGCAAAGCCCCAGGAAAGTGGAAGGGAGAGCCAGCCTGTGTGGTCAGAGGAGGCAGAAGAGCCGTGCCTGGGAAAGAGGTAGTCAAGGGAGTTACAGAGGAACTGTTTACGGGGTGTCTGTTGTGGCCAGGGCTTGGGGGCAGGGAGAGGAGAGGAAAACAGTATGCTCTTTAAAAAAAGAAACAAGGGGCTGGAGAGATGGCTCAGAGGTTAAGAGCACCGACTGCTCTTCCAGAGGTCCTGAGTTCAATTCCCAGCACCCACATGGTGGCTCACAACCATCTGTAATGAGATCTGGCACCCTCTTACTGTGTACATAATAAATAAATAAAATCTTTAAAAAAAAAAAAAATAAATAAATAAATAAAAATAAAAAAAGAAACAAGGAAAAAAAAAAAAAAGGCAGAGGCAGGTGGATCTCTGTGAGTTCAAGGCCAACTTGGTCTACAAATTGAGTTCCAGGACAGGCACCAAAGCTACACAGAGAAACCCTAACTATCTCAAAACAACAACAACAACAACAACAACAACAACAAAAGAAACAGTCTTGTACAGATTAGGTTGATCTCAAACTCCCCATGTAGCCAAGGATGATGACCTTGAGCTCTGATGCTCCCGCCTCTCTCTGCCTCCTGAGGGTTGAGATTCCAGGTGTGTGCCATCACACCCAGTTCTATGTGCTGCTGCCGAGGATCAAATCCCAGTGTATGGCAGGCAAGCGCTCTACCAGCTGAGCTACACCCCCAGTCCAAGAACAACACGGATTAGAGGAACCGCTCAGGAGATGGGGATTGGGCTCTGTGCCCATTTGCAAACATAACCAGGAGTAGGGGAAGCCCACGGTGCCTGGCCGTGTGTCGTGGACACGTGGCACGCCTGTGCACCCACCAGCTGGATGTAGTTGACGGTCCTCTGCTTGAGTTGCTGGAGGGCCCGCTGGGCCTCAGGCCGCAGGGGGAAGGCCAGGCCCTGCAGGGTCTGGTGCTTGCTTTCCACGCTGATCTCGGTCTTCACCTGGGGATGGGGCGACCATGAAGGAAAGCCTTACTACCCAGTTGCAGCCTACCGAGTTTAGCGACTCCCAGCACATACCCCTGCACACCCACCTCGTTGATTCGGATCTGCTGGAGCTCTCTCTCTGCCGAAGTAAGTGGGGCAGGTGCCGCACAGGATGACAGGTGTTTCTGGTACCCAGCCAAGGTGAGGTCGTCCTGTGGGGCAGGCGCAGAGGTAGAAATGGACACCCAAGGCAGGCAGGCAGAAGCCGCTGTGTATCTCAGCTTGTGGCTCCCGGACTCCCCGTCCCTCCATTTCTTTTATTTGAGACAGCATCTTATGTAGCGCCAAAGCCAACCTCAAACTCACTACATAGTCAACAATGACCCTGAACTTCCGATCCCCCTGTCTCCACTTCCTAAGAGCTGGGAATCAAACCCAGGATTTCATGCATGCTAGGCAAAACACTGTGTCAACTATGGTGAGTCCCGGTCCCCAGTCCTATTTTTCACCCTGAGCCTGGCACGGACCCTCTGGTCCCCATCCTGCATTCTGCCTTGGGTAACTAACCTTTACTGTCCCGAAGAGCTCATCCTTGATGTGGCCGCCTCCAAACTCCTTCTTCACTGTGGCTCGCGTGGCCGCATACAACATCTTCAGCCGCACCTGAGATGGGGCAAACTGTGAGGCCCCCCCCCCCCCCCCCCCGTGGGCCAAGCTGCCAACTGGAGCCAACTGGAGCCCCAGAAGAGGGAGGCAGGGCACGGAATCAGGTCATCTCACTGTTCCCACACACCCAGCAGGGGGCGCAGCAGAGCTGTATCAGGCAGCTTTCGCCACTAGGGGGAGCCTCCACCCAGCTCAAACAGCCCTGAGTCAGGCTGACAGGCTGGTCGAACAGACAGGGTTTGGGGCAGACATTCCTTCCGTTAGCCTCCTTGGGCCAATCTCTCATCTGTTCTCCCCACTTCCCACTGGCCCCAAGCAGGGAGACGGGCCGTGGTGCCCAGGACTCACAGGTGAATTATCAGGTGACCAGGCCAGGAAGAGCCACTCGAAACCCTGGGCATTCTGCGAGTCAAGGCGGAAGAGGAGGTAGCAGGGCTCCTGGGCGTCTAGCAGCGGCAGCACAGCCCTGTCGTAGTCCTGGTCCCAGCGTCCCACTGGCTCCTGCGAGGCACCGAGCACGAGCTGCTCTGGGGGCAGAGGCCGGGTGAGCCGAAGTGGCACATCCTACCTCCCCTCTGCCGGTGGACCTCTGTCCTCTGGACGTAGCTTTCTGAGCGATCTCAGACCTACTTGGCCACTTCACCCCACTCTCCCAGGAGCCCTCAAATCCCCAAAGTATGAAGTTGGATTCTGAGTGATGAATAGGAGTGAATGAACGAGGTCACGTGTGCCAGCTGCAGGTGGCTTCCTTTGCACACACCCCACACTTGCAAACGCTTGTATTCACGTACACTCATGTATTTGTGCACACACACACACACACACACACACACACACAAAGGAATACAGCTGTGTGCCCACTGCCAGCCACAGTGCGGTCCCCTCAAGGCACTCCTACACTGGGGCTGCCCAGTGCATGCTTCACTGTGTATGACTTCTTGCTCTCAGCTCCCTCAGCCCCCGGCTCTGATGCGCCCATCAGGACCAAGTGCTAGGGGAGAGGCTCCCAGCCCTGGCTTCAGCCCTCTCCCTCAAGGTGAAAAACCAATAGCACTCAACTACTTTTTTAAGGCAGGGTTTTACTACGCAGCCCCATTTGACCCTGAACTCCTGATCCTCCTGCAGCGGTCATCAGCCTCCTGAAGGCTTGGGATTGTATGTGTGCATCACCACGCCCAGCTTCTGCTTGTGGTTATTTTTGATACGAAGTCCTGCTATATAGCCTACACTAGCCTCAAACTTCCAATCCTCCTGCCTCAGCTTTCCAAGTGCTGGGATTACAGGAGTGTCTCACCCAGTTTAGCTAACAACCAACTTATTTTTTATTTATTATTATTATTATTATTATTGTATATGCATGACATATATGAGTATGGGTGTGTGCCTCTCACAGTGTGAATGCAGAAGTCAGAAGACAACTTTCAGGACTCAGTCCACTGTAAGTTCCAGGGACTGAACTCAGGTTGTTGAGCTTGGGCACTAAATTTTTACCCACTGAGACATCTTGCTGGCCACCTGGACCTGACCGGCCTACCATCTCTCTCGCCAAGTAGGTCATCCAACCACAGTTTCAGGCTGAGACCTTTTTGGGACACCATACGTGTACTTGGTCACGCAGGCCAACCCAGAGGAAGAACTGGGCAAAATCGTGATCATAGCTGGTCCATGGTTGATCGTAGCTGGTCCCTGCCAGCACTTCACCAGATCCCACCAGGTCTTTTTGATAGGGTCAAGAATCCAGCTGCCAGGCTGGAGAGATGGCTCAGCGGTTAAGAGCACTGACTGCTCTTCCAGAGGTCCTGAGTTCAATTCCCAGCAACCACATGGTGGCTCACAACCATCTGTAATGAGATCTGGTGCCCTCTTCTGGCTTGCTGTCATATATGCTGTATACATAATAAAAAAAAATAAAATAAAATCTTAAAAAAAAAAAAAAAAAGAATCCAGCTGCCTAAGAATCCAACATGCGAGGCCACCAGTCCAACTGCCTCTGCAGGCCCTGGCCTCTTTCCCTGCCCACCCAGAACTCAGATGGGAATCAGGGTTGAAAGTTAGTAGCTAAAGCTGGGCGGTGGCGGCACATGCCTTTAATCCCAGCACTTGGGAGGCAAAGGCAGGCGGATTTCTGTGAGTTCCAGGACAGAGAAAAACAAAAAACAAACAAACGAAACAACCAAAAACCAAACCAAAACAAAACAAAACAAAAAAAACAAAACAAAAAGAAAGTTAGCAGCTATAGGCTGGTGAGGTTGGGGAAGGGGACCAAACACAGTATTGTTTACTTTATTGTTCATATTTTTTTAAGGTTTTACTTACTTATTTTATGAGTGTTTTGCCTAGACTTATGTATGTGCATCATGTGTGTGCCTGGTACCCAAGGATGCTGTGGATATCGCTCTTTGTAAACAAAATGCTGATTGGCTAGTAGCCAGGCAGGAAGTATAGGTGGGACAAGAAGAGAGGAGAATTCTGGGAAGTGGAAGGCTAAGGCAGGGAGACGCTGCCAGCCACCGCCATGACAAGCAACATGTAAAGATACCGGTAAGCCATGAGCCACGTGGCAACTTATAGATTAATAGAAATGGGTTAATTTAAGACAGAAGAACTAGATAGCAAGAAGCCTGCCACGGCCACACAGTTTATAAGCAATTTAAGTCTCTGTGTGTTTACTCGGTTGGGTCTGAGCGGCTGCAGGACTGGCGGGTCAGAGATTTGTCCTGACCGTGGGCCAGGCAGGACTGGAGAAGACTTCAGCTACACACGGAAGTCAGAAGAAGGTGCTTGATCCCCTGAACTGAAGTGACAGATGGTTGTGAGCCACCATGTCGAAGCTGGGCTGAATCTGGGTCATGAATGCTCCTGACTGCTGAACCATCTCTTCAGCCACTTGTTCTCATTTGTAAGCCAGAATGTGTGAACAGGTGAGATAACTCAGAGGTAAAAGGTACTTACCACCAAGCCTCCTGATGACCTGAGTTCAAACCCAGGGATACACACATGCACGCACACATGCACACTAAATATAAATTTACAAATAAACCAGAATTTGGGGGCTGGAGAGATGGCCCAGCGGTTACGAGCACTGGCTGCTCTTCCAGAGGTCCTGAGTTCAATTCCCAGCAAACACATAGTGGCTCACAACCATCTATAATGAGATCTGGTGCCCTCTTCTGGCCTGCATTGATACATGCCTGGAGGATACTGTATACATAATAATTAAAAAAAAAAAAACTTAAAAAAATCCAGAATTTTATTTTTATTATTATTATTATTATTATTATTATTATTATTATTATTATTATTTGGTATTTTTAGACCAGGGCTCATGCAGCCCAGGCTGGCTTCCAACTCACTATATAGCCAAGAATGATCATGAACTCCTGATTCTCACAACTCTACCTCCCAAGGCTTCATTTTTCTATTTGGAGACAAGTCTATATAGTCTAGGCTGGCTTCAAACTTGAGTTCCTCCAGTCTCAGCCCTCCCAAGTGCTGGGATTATAGGCATATCCCATCATTGTGGTGACATTTAATTTGTGATGAAATGTGATATTTTATTTGTATGTTAATAAATAAAGTTTGCCTGGAGATCAGAGGTCAGTGAGCCATAAGCAGAGTCAGGTGGTGGTAGCACACACCCTTAATCCGATCACATGGCAGGCAGAGTCTCTGTGTGGTCAAGGACACAGCCAAGCGTGGTGACACGAGCCTTTAATCCCAGTACCAACCATAGAAACCTGGAGGTCTGTATAGACAAGCAGTGATGAGGAAGTCATGTGGCTGGGCTTAGAGCCAATGAGAAGGCAGAACAGAAGGGCAATAAAAACACAAGTCAGACAGGAAGTAGCTCTCTCTGGGGAAGCTACTGCTGGTGGTAAGCTAGAGCTTGTTGTAGCTATTGCTTTGATCTCTTTGGCTATTTCCTCTGTATTTGGCTCTGTGTTTCTTATTTACTAAGACTGTTTAGAATTTCATCTGCACATCATGCCAAGCTATCACAGGAATTTTACATATGAAGTGTAATTTAGGGCTGGAGAGATGGTTCAGCTGAAAACACTGACTGATCCTCCAGAGGCCCTGGCTTTGACACCCAGAACCCACATCAGGCAGCTCAAGCTCACGACTGCCTGTGACTCCACTACCAGCAGATCTGATGCCCTCTTCTGGCTTCGATGAGCACTGCTGCGTTCACATCAGACACAAGACACAGACAGGTTTTTGTTGTTGTTGTTTTGTTTAAAAAAAGAACTAGGGCGGTGGCACACACTTTTAATCCCAGCACCCAGAAGGCAGAGGCAGACGTATCTCTGTGAGTTCAAGGCCAGCCTGGTCTATACAGAAAGTTCCAGGAGAGCCAAAGCAACACAGAGAAACCCTGTTTTGGAAAAAACAAACAAACAAAAAACAAAAACCCAAAAAAACAAAAAACACAAACCAAAAATGAACTATAATTTAGTTTTTATAGAAAAATCAGGTGCTCCAGTCATACTCAACTAGGATGTGAAACCCCTACCCCAGGCATTCCCAGGTACCCCAACACTTGGAATGCAGACTTAGGGTAAGACTTTACCTAGAGGTTCCTTATGCGTATGGGGATCATCTACAAGTGTCATCTTACCTGGGAGGTTAAGGCACAGAGTCAAAGACCTCAAGCGTCTCTTTAAGGGGGGGAAGCCCCAGGAGGCCTCATTAGTCACCTACCATAACAACCCTTACCCAGCCTCTGAGGGCATCTGGACGAAGCCCAGCCTAGCTATGGCCCTAAAGCCTGAGATGAATTCTGGGTCTGGCAGGCCCTGCTAAAGTCAATGGACACTAGGCTCATTCAGGGTGCCCAGTGCCAAAGGGCTCACAACAGCACGACTCCTGAGAATGCCAGGATCACACCTCATCCCCTCATCTACACCCCTCCCTGCCGAGGCAGCCGCTGGGCACAGAAGGGAGAGGGGTTCCTTGTCTCCCCACCCCCATTTCAGCCGGACAGATCCTCCGTCTTCTTGAATACTTCTACTCCAGGCCTTGTCTCAAGCCCCACACACACCCTCATACCTCTAGTACTGCCTGGTAAAAACCTTGGGTCCCACAGTCAGTTCAAGGCCCCGTCAAGTACAGAATTACTCTATCCTGTTTTCAGAATGAGCAAGACATATGTTCTTGCCTCCCAGTCTGGAAAATGTCCTTGGCATCTTAGTCCTCCCACAGCCAGCAGCCTAGCCAGGTCCAGCCTGCTGACCATACACACATAAGCATATATGCGTACACGCAACATACATACAGTAGGTCTCACTGGGTCCCTGCCATCTATCTGGCCCAGCACCCTGACAAGGCCCATCTCAAAAGCCACACAGCCTCTAGGTACTGAAGCTGGACACGACCACAGGACAGCTCTGCACAAGAGAGTGACTACCATCCCCACCTGCAGGACTCCCATGAGGCTCCTGTGAGTGGCCCCATCCCATTCTCAGATGGAGAAAATGAGGTCTAAAGGGGGCCGGAAGCTAACACCCATTGTTCCTATCCCCAGAAGCAACTGGGTTCAGCCTCCATCCCATGCCCCAGCGTGTGGGGGACACTCACCGTCCTCAATGACGACTTTGATGAGTCGGATGGAGCCAGCCCGGGCCTTGGCAAAGAATTCCTTTAGCTCTTCAGTGGCTACAAGCACAAGAAACATAGTTGTTGGTGGTGAGTAGGCAGAGTGGGTAAGGATGAGTTTGGGTCTGCTGGTGTCCCGTGGGGTCTGATGGCTGGGCTGGGAAGTGGGTTAAATATGGCTCCCCCATGTGACTGGGAACCTGAGATGGCTACTGAACACAAGCTCCCAAATTTAGCTAGCAGGAGTGGCAGGCAGATGGCCTGCTGGCTGGGATCGCTCTGCTGACAGGAAGGGCAGGCAGGAATGGGGCAGTCCACTTGAAGAGGGAGCAAGTTCTAAGACAAGTCAAGCTGGTCAGAGTGAAGGGCACCCACCTGTCCCCTGACCACAGGGTGATCCAGCAGTAGATGAATCCCACTCAGCGGGTCAATGTAAGTGGACACGCTCATTTAGACGGTCAAACGCACGCACGCACGCACGCACGCACGCACGCACGCACGCACGCACGCACACAGCTGCAGTGTGTCTACACCGTATGTACAGGCAATATAGACAATTTATACAGACATGAGTGTAAATGACACAGGAACGCATTTGGACTCCAAGCCCCCAGCCAGTTTGTACCAAAAGAGGGGCCCACCAGACCCAACATAGCCCTATCAAGGGGCAATAAAGCCTCAGCTCCCAGGCAGTTAGGAAGGCTTCCTGGAGGAGGAGTGGTACCTAGAAAGGAGACTCCATCTTGGAAACTGGGCAGCAGACCCGGAAGGTCACTAATGACTAAGGACACAGTGCCAAGGTGAGGACCACGGTCAGGGCTAGGGGACCATGAATCATCTCAGCTCTACTAGTGGTAGTAGAGAGGGAAAACACAGTCCAAGTGTGTAAGGGACCTGCTTGGGTCTCTGGGTGAGTGTGACCTTGGGGCTGTCAGGGGTCAGAAGAATCCCGGCAGGAACACAGCTGGAGAGTTGAGATCAGAGAATATTTATAGGGCCTGGATTGGGCAGCTGATGGGCAGCTTAGGGGCGGGGTAGAGGGGCTTTAAGTAAACAAACTCTCAGGCATGTCCTCAGGTGCTCCCCGTTTACCCTGCAGAGTGACCTTGTGCCTGAATCTCAGGTTGTATACCACCATGAAGGTCACTGTGTGGCCAGGGGCCTAACGAAGTCTAAGAAGCCCCGGACAGAGAAGCGTGGCTCAGTACTATACACAAGGAGACACAGACCCACGGGGCATGCACAGCTAATAACCATCAGTAGATGCTGGAAGCTTCAAGTCTGATCTTTGGGGCTCCAGCTCCCTCTGAGCTGTGTGACCTCTGACCTCTCTGAACCTCAACCTCATCTATAAAACAGAGCGAATTCCCTCAAACTCAAAAGTTTATGGTAAGGAGTACATGGGAGAAGGTGCTAAGGAATGGGACTTCTGCTAATAATTCTTTTCTTGATCTAAGGTTGACTTTACTGCTCCTCCTACCTGCCTAGACCTGGCAAGAGAGGCCAAGAAGCTCCCCAGAGGGAGGCTGACAAGCCCCTTCTACTGTTACCAGAGCAAACTGAAAAGCCAGCAGGGAAAGTGACATCCCTTCCTACCCCACCCCAGTCACCATCAATAATCTAGAGGCCAGACCTGGGACACCTGAGCCCCTGTCATCAAAGATTCATGCCTCCCTGCCCCCACCGTGCCCACCTCCAACTCCAGCAAGCCTCAGGTTACGGTCCTCCTCGGGCCTCACTCTTGAGGTCACCGGGCCTTCTCCTATGGCCGGGCCAAGGCTGGCACCTGATCCTCCAGGGTGGTCTTTCCTGCTATCTCCAGCAAGCCCCAGAGAGATGAAGGTGCACACCCTCACAGGCAGGACAGCGGGAAGCTCCCCTAGCAGGCCTGTCTCTCAGCACTCAGCACAGGGAGCGAAGGGATAGGACAGAGGGTCTGTCGGCAGTGTGTGTGTGGGTGCGAACTTCTTAGCACCTCCTCCCAGTTGGAGGCAGCAGCTGGGACCAAAGAGGAAGGAAGGGGCAGGCCAGGCAGCGGTTCCCCACTTTGAAGCTGACTCGGGAAACCTGGCCCCCCATCTCCAGGAGAGGATGGCCCACCTGTGGGAGGCCATCCAGGTCCCTGCATGCTCAGGACAAGCAGGATGGGGATGCGGTGGGGGCGGGGGCAAGCCTCTGAGGGCTATCCATTCACCAAGTAGCCACAACCGCAAGCAAGGATTCAGGCGGTCAGGCGGGTCGATGGTGGCAGCCCTGGGCAGGGGATCATGATGTGACAGGGGTGGCTGATGGCCAAACCAACAAGCTGTCTAGGCAAGCAGCCTGGCCTTCCCAACTGGCCAGGAAGCAGCCCTTCCAAGCCAGTAAGACCAGGTAGGGCCAAAACACCTGGCTCCCCGCTAGTGCTTCCGTTTTTAGTCTATCTAAGGAGGAAACTGGGACTCTGGAGCGGAACTGTGGGTGTGACACTCTGGGCTGTAGAAGCTTCCTGTAAATGAGGGTGGAGACAGAAGCTCTCCTAGAAAGCCTGAATCCTGACCCTTTTCTCTGCTTCGAGCTTGAAGTTGGGACTTTTGCAATCCTGGTTGGAGCAGATCAGAGTGGAAAATGGAAGAAGTCAGAGGCCAAGGTCAGATGAGCAACTCTCCCCATTCTACTTAAGAAGGGGGGGCTCTATGCCAGCTTTTGTCCAGCCTAGTGCAAGACTTTGGGGGTCCTGGAAGGAGTAAAGGTCAGGATATCCTTTCCACACTTATACACAAGCTCATGTCAGTCATAAGACACCGTGCAAGCATCCACGATAACACACATACACTGAGATGTGCCTGAACTGTGCACACATGCAGACTCCAATAGATGTGTGCACGCTGTCAGGAAACACTGATGATGTCTGAGATGGTCCATGCCACCTACAGTGTCCAAAACCAGCCACTAATGCATGCACACCAAGGAGCCTGGATAGACATAACCAAGTCGCATATGTGCACACGCAGGACTGTATACAGAGAACATGTGCACATGCATGTACACTTTTCCAGATGTGCACATCCGGGTACACCCCACCTCCAGAAAAGAACAAAAATACCCAGACGGGTACACACAGGCACATCCGCCCCCAGATGAGTACACAAGATACTTCCACCCTTGCTGTGTGCATTCATGTGCACCCACTCTCGGCTACGTACAGCCGTCTGTACTCCCCAAGATGCGTCCATCCCAGGGACTCGCGGCTGCAAAGGAGAACAGGAATTTCCCTGGAGGGTGCGAGGAAGAGGAGGATGAAGGGACCAAGCGCGCAGACCAGGCGCGGCAGAGCCCTTGGGCCCCCTGTCCGCCCTCCATCCGCCCTCACCATGGATGCCGGTCTGGTGCGCCATGGCTCAGCGTTCGGCTCGCTCGTGCCGTCGGACCGCTCCGCTTGGTCCTGGCCCGGCTCGACTCGGCTCGCCTGGACCCAGAGCTCCGGAGGATGTGGCGGCGGCGCCCAGCTTCGCGCAGCTTCCCGGGCGGTGCCGCAGGACCCGCCCCCAGCGCGCTCCGCCCCCGGAGGGCGAGGCCGGCAGAGGCGGGCACTAGTGCCGCGCGTGCGCGCAGCGGACACCGGGGTCCGGATGGCCGTGTGCCGCCCCGCTACCACCACTGTGGCACAGAAGGGGCCTCCGGGTGCCCGAGGGGCGTGTGGGCGGGCGCTGGTAGGCCACAATCCAGGAGGCCTGTGGGCGGATGCGCGCTTGGGTGTGGGAGGGACTGTGCATTTGCCTCCGAGGAGGTTTGAGAGTGGGGGCCGATGCAGGCGTACCCCAGTTTGTGACACGTGAGGGGAGCTCAGTGTAGGCGGGCGCGCGCGCGTGTGTGGTCGCGCTCGTGGGTGTGGGTGTGGGTGTGTGGGTGGGTGGTCTTGATGCCCAGACTTCTTCACAGGTGGAAGCCTAGACTGACCAGTCATCAGGTGCACGGTGAATGTGGTAGCTGGAGCCATACGCTGAGGAAATGAGGGGGTGAATTTTGGATCGAATATGGTAGGAGAGACGGAGGTGACCTAGTAGAGTGGTGGGAAGTTTTCCAAAAAGAAGGTGCATGTGCTAAGGCCCTGTGGTTGACCGGAGCTTAATCTGAGAAACTTCCCAATTCCTAATGAACTTGTCTCCATTATCAGAGGCCTTTCCTGCTGCTAATGCTAACAGTCATTTTGCTGCTAGTATTCTTAATTTTTTTTTTTCTTTTGGTTTTCTGACACAAGGTGTCTCTGTATAACAGTCCTGGCTGTCCTGGAACTCGCTCTGTAGACCAGGCTGGCCTGGAACTCACAGAGATCCACCTACCTTTGCCTCCTGAGTGCTGAGATTAAAGATGTGCACTAACACCGCCTGGCATAATATTTTAAATAAAGATTTATTTATTTATTTTATGTGAGTGCTCTATCTGTATGTACGACTTTATGCCAGAAGAGGGCATTAGATTCCACTAGAGATGGTTGTGAGCCACCATGTGGTGGTTGGGAATTGAACTCAGGACCTCTGGAAGAGCAGCCAGTGCTCTTAACCACTTAGCTGAGCCATCTCTCCATCCCCAGCAGCTAGTGCTCTTAGCCATCTCTCCAGCC
Organism: Peromyscus eremicus; assembly: GCF_949786415.1. NCBI lineage: Eukaryota > Metazoa > Chordata > Mammalia > Rodentia > Cricetidae > Peromyscus > Peromyscus eremicus. The sequence goes on along the minus strand of NC_081422.1, from coordinate 100,526,367 downwards.
CTGAAGCTGGTTATTTAAAAATAGATAAATGGGACTGGACATATGGCTCAGTGGTTAAGAGCATTTGCTGCTGCTCTTGCATAGGACCCATGTTTGGTTCCCAGCACCCACATGACATTTAACAGCTCACAACTGTCTGTACTCCAGCTCCTTCTGGCCTCCTAGAACTAGGCACAGATGTGGTGCACAGAGGTACATTGCTGGCAAAACACTCAGACACACAAAAAATTTAAAATGAAATAAATACTTTAAAACCCAAAAATAGATGAATTAATAGCCTGGCACTGGAGAGATGGCCCAGTCATATGCAGGCATACGAGTTCAGATTCCCAGCGCCAGAATGACAAAACTTGGCCTTACCCCCGGGCCGGGCAGGGAGACCAGGGGGACTTCGAAGAGAGGAGTTCAAGAGACAGGCATTCAATACCTACCTGGAGCTCATTTGCCAGCCAGCTCAGCTAAATGGAGAGCTCCAAGTTGAATGAGAGAATTAAAAGAAAAAAAAAAAAAAGATAGAGACAGATGGCCGATGTCCACCACTGGGTTTTACATTACACTGGAACACACATGTGCACACAGCATATGTATGCACCACACACACAAACAAAATAAAAAAGAAAACATGGGGTTGGGGATTTAGCTCAGTGGTAGAGCGCTTGCCTAGCAAGCACAAGGCCCTGGGTTCGATCCTCAGCTCCAAAAAAGAAAAAAGAAAAGAAAACACAAGCAATAACTAACTAGTTAAAACAACCTCCTAGAGCTGGGATACAGCTCAGCTAATAGAGTGCTTTTCTAACATGTAGGAAGTCCTAGGTTCTATCCCCAGCATTGTATAAACCAGGTGTGGTGGCAAATAACGGTAATCCCAGCACTAAGGAGGCAAAAGCAGGTAGATCTCTGTGAATTCAAGGCTGTCCTGGTACACACAGTGTGTTCCTGACCAGCCAGGGCTACACGGTTAGATTCTGCCTCAAAAACTAACAAATAAATAGAAAGAAAAAAAAGGTTCAAGACTAGCCTGGGCTACATAGTGAGTTCCTGGCCAGCCTGGGCCACATGGGACTATGTCAACAAACAAGGAATCAGAAAAACAAAGTCAAACAAATGAGAACTGGACTGTATTCGGAATTTTACTTAACCTGTAGGCAAAAATTTTAAAACTTTGATAAGAACTGTGATTGTCAAGGATGGGTAAAAAGGCTATGGAAGCTTATGTAAAACAGTGTGATGACTGATCTTGAGTATGAAATTAATTATCTAGGAGCGGAACCTTTGAGCTTTGTGAGGGTATTTCCAGAAGAGTTTCACTAGGAGGGAAGACCCGCCCTGAATGTGGGCAGCATCCTGTTGGCTGGGGTCTAAATAACTAGGGAAGAATCACTGGGGTCTGAATAACTAGGAAAGAGTCACTTGTGTCTGAATAACTAGGGGAGAGTCACTGGGGTCTGAATAACTAGGGGAGAGTCACTGGGGTCTGAATAACTAGGGAAGAGTCGCCTCTTCCTGGCAGCAGACACACTGACCAGTTGCCTCTCATTCCTGATTGCCCTGCTTCGGCCCGCCTCCCCGGCATGGACTGAACAAGATCTTCCTCCTTTAGGTAGTTGCTTTTGCAGATACTTTGTTACAGCAAGAACTAAAGAAACTTAGGCAAACGGATCCTATGTATCCCTCTCTTTGGTTGGAAGCAGTGGGGTCGGGTGTCTGGCTATAACTTTCTCAGACTTTGCCCCTTACTCATGCCTGGGTCAGGCCTTATCTCCATTAGCTCCTCATACCTAGGTCAGGCCTTATCTCCATTAGCTCCGTGCTCCTATGCCCTGAGTGTGGCTGTTATTAGGTGGGCTTAGTAGGTTACCCCCCCCCCCCCCCCCAGTTACTAGGGCAGCTCTGTTCCCTGGGACCCCTCCTCCTTGGGCAGGAGGAAATGCCAGCAGAGGAGGGCTGCCTGACTGAAGGAAGTGAGACCTACTAAGCACTGACTGGGTTTAGGAGCAGAGGCAAAGGTAGATAACGCCTCATCCATCCATCCTTGGGCCTTAGAGATTTTAAGTTGGGTTCCTGGAGAAAAGAGGAAGAGAAATCTCTTCAGTGGTGGTCTGACTCAGCTGCACCGTCATACTGCAAACGCTGGGCATCTGATACTTCCCCTCTGTGGGCCTGAGCCCTCCATATGAAATGGAAATTGCAGCCTTGCCGGCGGACACCTGGACTTAGGTGACAAAGTGACAAGTCTCTGTTAATGTGCAGACATGAAGGGAGACACTGCTGCTAGCCCCCAACAGTGACAGCTACCTAGAGGTTAACCGACATTCTGAGCCAGAGCAAGTGTAGTACTCGGGAGGCAGAGGCAGGGGTGCCTAGTTTGAGGCCAGCCTGGTTTACAAAGCAAGTTCTGGGCTACATGGGGAAAGCCTGTCTCAAAACAAAAGAGATGTCAGTGAAATTTTTTTTTTTTCTTCCTTTTTTTGGTTTTTCGAGACAGGGTTGCTTCTGTGTAGCTTTGGAGCCTTTCCTGGATCTTGCTCTGTAGCCCAGGCTGGCCTCGAACTCACAAAGATCTGCCTGGCTCTGCCTCCCGAGTGCTGGGATTAAAGGCGTGCGCCACCACCGCCTGGCATCAGTGCAATTCTTAACACTTCCCTCAGCTCAAGGTTGTACCTTTGACAAACTGGAAAAAGGAACTACGCTCCCCTTTAAATTCCCATAGAGGGGAAAAAATTCCCATAGGTTCCTCTTGTCACACGTCGCTCACAGTCTAGGGAAGATCTTGTACTGTCCAGAGAAGCCATCTTGACTGTGGGGGCAGCCATTTGAGGATGAGGACCAGGGTGAACAAAACTCTAGAGCACTCTGGGCACGCTCTTAGTCTGTGTGTGGTCTCACACCTCCAAGGACGGACTGTCTCTGTCCTCCCCTTGCATAAGACGGTTGCTAGCAGCGCGAGGCTGAGGCTCTGTGTGGCACTCGCCCAGCACCCACTGGAGATGACTTCACGGTTCCTAGAGTAGAGGGGAGGGTTTCCCCACTCTGAGTCCCACAGGTTCGGGTGAGCCTTCGTGCCTGCTCAGTGCCACTCTCGCCTGGCCTCGGTTTTCCTGCCTGTAAAGTGGGGTGGGTGAACGCGTTGCCTTCTTCCAGGGGATGGCTGTGTTCACTGGCCGCACACCCGGGGGCGGGAGAGCCAGGAGGGGCGTGGCCTCCCAGCCCAGGCCCCACCCCCAGGCCCGCTTCCTCCCTGGGGCGGGCGGGACCCTGGCGTCGCGCTCTGCGCCGGCAGCCCCCGGCCGCCACGCAATGTCCGCCGGCTGGTTCCGGCGCCGCTTCCTACCCGGGGGTCCACTTCCAGAGCCGCAGCCAGCGGGGCCGCGCTCCAGCCCTGTCCCCTATCACCGACCCCGCTTCCTGCGCGGCTCGGGCTCCAGCCCTGGCGCCCCCGACGCCTCGCGCCGCCCGGACTCCCGGCCCGTGCGCAGCCCGGGGCGGGGCCGCACGCTGCCTTGGAACGCAGGCTACGCCGAGTGAGTGTCCTTACCCCCGCGACCTCTCTCTACCCCCTCCTTGATCTCGTCGGGTTCTGTGCTGACCTAGAAAACTGGCTGAGTGTGGACACTCCCGCTAACCCGCTTCTTGTCCTCACCCCGGGACTGTTGACAACATTCCTCCTTTTCCTACTCTGGCCTTTTCTTTTGGAGAAGGTTGGAGGTCCCGGGAGGGCTATCCCGCGTCTGGACCTTCCTTTATTCCGGCCTTTGGAGATGTGTGTCTCGCCTCGCACTTCACTCTGGATTTGGCCTATGCTCTACGGGATAGGGTTGGGACAGAGATGAGACCTCACAAACCTTGGGTCAGCCCAGTGTCTCTAAAAGGGCCTGGGCTCTGATTTTGACCCTAGCGACAAAGCCACTGAACAGTTACAAAACTTTCATCATTGGGGCTGTGTAAAATAACTGGCTTGCAGAGCAAGCGTGAGGATCAGAGTTCGGATCTCCAACAACCTTGTAAAAAGCTGGGCGTGGCAGTTCGGGCCTGTAGTCTCAGCACTGGGGAGGCAGATGTAGGAAGATACAGGACTTGCTGGCCAGGCAGTCTAGTTGAATCAGTGAGCCCCCGGTTTAGTAAGAGACTGACCTGTCTCAAAAAAAAAAGATGGAGCACAATAGAGGGAGAATCCCAATGTCCACCTCTGGTCTGTGCACACACATGCACACTCACACACAAAATAACTTCAGAAAAAAAAAAAAAAGAAAAGTTGTCTAGGTGTGGTGTCAGGGACAGCACCCAGAAGCAGTTGTCCCGGGTGGAGTCTCTGTGCCACAGTGACATAGATGAGACATCACTGGTGATTTCATGGCCTCAGGATTATCAACGCAGAGAAATCTGAGTTCAACGAGGATCAGGCTGCTTGTGGAAAGCTGTGCATCCGGCGATGTGAGTTTGGGATTGAAGAAGATCAGGAGTGGCTGACGGTGTGCCCAGAGGAGGTGAGTACAGCCCTGCCTGAACCCCACTTTCAAGCTAGCGCCAGGATGTGCTGGTGGAGCCTGACAGCCCTTCCTATGCAGTTCCTGACAGGTCATTATTGGGCACTGTTTGATGGGCATGGTGGACCTGCAGCAGCCATTTTGGCTGCCAACACCCTGCATTCCTGCCTGCGCCGGCAGCTGGAGGCTGTGGTAGAAGGCATGATGGCCTCTCAGCCCCCTATGCATCTCAGTGGTCGCTGTGTCTGCTCCAGTGACCCCCAGTTTGTGGAGGAAAAGGGCATTCGGACAGAAGACTTGGTGATTGGGGCCCTGGAGAGCGCCTTCCAGGAATGTGTGAGTGGGGCCTTTGGAGAGAAGGGATGTTTTCCCCTAGGGACTTAAGAAACTGGGGTATAGCTGCATACCATAGTCACCCCATTCTTTGGACTGTGGCGAGAAGGTTGTATGGATTTGTTCTTTCCTAGCCATAGCTCTGTGGTCTTCAGCTTAATCCTCCATTTATCTAGTTCCCATTGTGTGCTAACTGCTCACCTGTGCTGCCGTTGGCCCTCAGAGCAAGCACTGGTTTCTCTTCCTATTTCGAATTATACTTCCCTTGTGTGAATTCTCTTTACACAGGAATTCAGGAGCTAATGGCCAAGCTTTTGAGTTGGAGTTTGTAGGCTTGCTTGTGGGAATGCAATTGTAAGGGGTGGGGGGGCTGGAGATGGCTGCCAGTTTGGGCCACAGCTGTGATACCCTTGGTTTGCTCCAGGATGATGTGATTGGGAGAGAGCTGGAGGCCTCAGGCCAGGTGGGTGGCTGTACAGCCCTGGTGGCTGTGTCCCTGCAGGGGAAGCTGTATGTGGCCAATGCTGGGGATAGCAGGTGAGTGGACCTTGGAGGGTGGGCAGGGTAGTGGGCAGAGGGTACCAAAAGGGGTTGAGACAGTGGAAGAAGGGTTAGAAATGAGGGGGACTGGCTGACCAAGATGTATTTGTACTTGGCATAAGCCAAGTGTAAGAGTGGACATGGATGCCAAGGCAGCCAGGGGCTACAGGGGCCATGCTAACGGGCTGCACCTTTACTCTGTAGGTCTTAGGCAGTCATGGAGGGATTTGAACAAGGGATCAGCATGGCCACAAGTGGCCCCTGGTGGTTGAAGGGTGCGAGGAGGGTGGCCATGGGTGAGTATGGAAGTTGTTTCATAGACCTCTTCTCCTTCCTCCAACCTGTTTAGAGCCATCTTGGTGCGGAGAGATGAGATACGGGTGCTGAGTTCTGAGTTCACCCCAGAAACAGAGCGGCAGCGGATCCAGCAGCTGGTAGGTGCCTTGGCAGAGGGACCCCCAACTCCCTGTGTCGAGGGCCACATAGGGCCCTGGGAAGGAAGCCTGATCTCAAATCGACGTCCACACCCTAGGCCTTTATCTGCCCTGAGCTTCTGGCTGGCGAGTTCACCCGACTGCAGTTCCCTCGGCGGCTGAAGGGGGATGATGTAGGGCAGAAGGTTTTGTTCAGGGACCACCACATGAATGGCTGGTGAGCTGCGGGCATGAGGGACAGGGTGGGAAAAGGTCCAGGCTCATCTGTATGGCCTCAGGCAGCCGCACTTGGGCAAGGTGGGCATGTGAAGGCGTGGTAGCCGGGTTTGAGGATGGGAGAAGCTGCAGCAGGGTGCGGGCCTTTGCTGACTCTAGGTCTGCTCCTGCAGGAGCTACAAACAGGTGGAAAAGTCTGACCTCAAGTATCCACTGATTCATGGACAGGGTAGGCAGGTCAGTGACCCCTGCCCAAGAATCCCTCTTTATTGCTCCCTGAAGGTGGGAGCCCTTTGTCCCTTACTAGTGGGTGTGGCTGGTATCCTCCGTTCCCTCAGATGTTTCCCCCTTAGAAGCCCCCGTTCACTTCCCGTTTTGTGCTCAGGAGAGCTGGACCCTGGGCATGTGCTTAAGCTCATCACTATCATTGCATTCCTCCCTTTCCTCCAGGCTCGGTTACTAGGAACACTGGCTGTCTCCCGAGGCCTGGGAGACCATCAACTCACAGTCCTGGACACCAACATCCAGCTCAAGCCCTTCCTGCTCTGCATCCCACAGGTGATAGCACAATGTAGCCCACCCCAGGTTCCAATGCCCAGGAGGGGCAGAAAATGAGCCTTGTAGGAGCTAGGGAGGGAGCACTGAAGGAGCCTCAAGCTTACCTTGCAGGTGACTGTGCTGGATGTGGACCAGCTGGCACGGCAAGAGGAGGATGTGGTTGTCATGGCAACTGATGGGCTCTGGGATGTCCTGTCTAATGAGCAGGTGGCACAGCTTGTGCGGAGCTTCCTCACTGGGAACCGAGAGGACCCACACAGGTACTGTAGCTGAGGGGGACCTGACTGGACAGTTTGGTCCAGGTAGCTACAGCTGTGAAGACAGCACTAACTCAGGGCACGTTGTCCCAAGGGAGAGGGGATACGATAAAAAAAAAAAAAAAAAAATCTAAGTCTAGTCTGGTAATCTAGTTTACGGCCCTTAGTTGTACCACATTTAAGGGGTCTCCAGGTGTCTTGTCCTGTAAAGTAAGTTCTGGCCTTCTGCTTTATCTCCAGAGTACATCTTCAGTAATGTCTTTACAGGTTCTCAGAGTTGGCCAAGATGCTGATACACAGCACACAGGGGAAGGATGGTGCTGCTGGAGAAGGGCAGGTGTCCTACGATGACGTCTCTGTGTTTGTGATTCCTTTGCACAACCAGGGCCAAGGGAGCTATGGCCACTGAGGATCCAGATACCTGCACTCTATGACCTCTTCAGGACCAGTGCAGTCTGAGCATACGTCCACTGTGGCCAAGAGCAGGCCCTGTCTGGTCTGTCCCCAGCCACAGCTCAATGTTCTTGCTTTCTGCCTTAACTATTTGTTTCAAAGAGAGCAGAGGGTGGACAGCCTAGCCTACCAGGTCGCCCCTTCTGCAATGGTAACATCCTTCTGGCAGAGATACTTTACAAAGTATGGTATCTGTTGGCTCCTCAGCAGCCTAAAGGATTTAAGGTACGAAGATGCCTTGGGGAGCAGGCAGCTAGCTCATTTGGTTCCGACCCGTGAGTCATTTAACCATCTGCCCACACAGGTGCCTTCTTGAAACCTCTGGGCAGTTTCACATCTGCTGGATCAGCTGTCTTTTTTTTCCTCTTTAAGGTAGGGTCTCTAGTATGTAGTTCTGGCTGTCCTGGAACTTGCTATGTAGACCAGGCTGGCCTTGAACTCAGAGATCACCTGTCTCTGCCTCCTGAGCACTGGCGTGCACCACTATGCGTGGCTGGACCAGCCATCTTGAAGACAGATCCTGCCCTGCTCTCTGCCCAGGGAGGGCACAGATCCCAAATAAAGTTGCGAGAGCAAAACAGAGTGAGAAGCTTCCAGAGTTGGCTAGGCCAGTTGTCACTGCCTGGGGCTGCCAGTGATTGCTTTTCCCCGGTCCCAGGCCTGCCTTGTACCTATGCCAACAGTGTCTGTTTGTTTCCCAGAACTTACTCCAGGGGCATCTACTTCTCCGCTAGCCAGTTCTCCTTGTTTCTAACCCTCCACTTTGCCTAGCATTGTCCCCTCCCCCTCTGCCACTCTCCTGCCTACTCTACCCTGCCCAGCCTCCAAGGGTTCACTCCCCTCTCCCTCCAGCACTGGCCAGATAGAGCTTTCCCTGTGGGACTCAGTCAGCCCCTGATATTAAATGTTGGCATAGAAAAGAGCCTTGTGAATCGTGAGTTGCTCACAGCTTGCTCGACACATTTTGCCGCTTCTTGTGGCCTTTCAGTAGATTCCTTAGTTCCACTTTGGAAGCTTGCATATAATCAGGGCTGTTTCCCATGCTCAGCCTCCTCATTGTTGCCAGGGGATGAAAAGACATTTAATACCTGCGAACTCTGGACTGTAGGTACCACAAGGGCGGCCTTTCCACTTCTTAAAATTGTTTTGCAAGAGTTTCACTATGTAGCCTTGTCAGTTCTGAAACTGTATTGTGGTCTCAACTTTGTGATCCTTTGGCTTCTGCCTCTAGAGTGGTTTCTCACTGTGTAGGCCAGGCTGCTCTGAAACTTCCATAGCCTGAGTCGACCTCAGTCTAAATACTGAGATTACAGGTGTGGCCCACTACCAGACTCCTCACTTACTTCTGAGTGACCTGGTGCTTTACATTTTGAGTTAGTAAGGGCTTTATGAAATTTCACTTTTCATCTTCCCCTTAAGACTTGCCAGCCTAGGCCAGGCAGTAGTGGTGGTGGCAGCGGTGGCACACGCCTTTAATCCCAGTGCTCATGAGGCAGAGGCAAGTGGATCTCTGAGTTCAAGGCCAGCCTGATCTATAGAGCGAGTTCTAGGATAGCCAGGGCTGTTACAGAGAAACCCTGTCTCAAAAAACCAAACCAAAACCTGTCACCATCTAGAACTTATTCTGTTGAAATACAGTATTCATTACATGAGCTTTACCTGACTCACTCCTAATATTAGGATCAAGGGGGCTTCAGGCAACACACAACTCTGGATTGCAGCTAGAAAGCTTGTGTAGTTAATTCACCTGGGATGATCAAACCCCACTTCCTCATCTTAGATTTCATTTCCTGTATGCTACCCAGGGAGGACAGGACCGAACACATTGGTATTTCCCATTTCCTGTGTAACACATAGACAGACCACCAGCTCGCCTCTAAGCCCCAGACAGGTAGCTGGCAGATGCTAGTGTCAGTGTCTAAAGCTGCTGAATTTGGCTTCCTCTTTCTTCAGCACATCCCTCCACACCCTTTCAGCAAAGTGCAGGCAACATCCTGTGCCTGCCTCTTGCCCACACCAACTGCTGAGCCAGCTCGCCCCCACACCTTCCTGCCTGTTCCTCTTGTTCACACACCGAGGGAGTGGGCACACCAGGTCTCTATTGCAAGCATGTTGGAGTAGCAGCTGCAGCAGGCTTTGATTACATTTGTGACTTTTGTGGCATGTATGGAAATCTAAGGACAACTTTCAGGCAGTGGGTTTTCTCCTGCCACCATGGGTTCTAGGGACTGAACTCAGGTTGTCATGCTTGTGTGGCAAGAACTTTCAGTTGCTCATACATCCTGCTGGATACTCCCACCAGGCTTTGAGGGATCTCTTAAGAGTAGACCAAGCAGGAAAGCCTGGTCAACTAAACCAAGCCATGTTCTTCCCAAATGGCAGGCCAAGGTTTTTTACCTATTCCGATTCAGTCACGGAAGCAGAAAGCAGGTCCTGGAGTGGCAACAATTCCCAATGCATTAGCCAAGCAGGTGGCTCACCGGGCAGACAGCCGATTCTGCTGGATGCAATGCTCACCTTACAACCAGGGCCCTAGGATGCCAACCTGGTCAAAGTTTGAGGTCAACAGCGAAAGGCAGACAGTGAGGAGGTCTCTGAAGAATGGGTTTCAGTCAGGCTCACCTCCAGTCACTCATTACTGGCCCTGTGGTAATTTAATTGGAGTCTGGGGTTAAGGGATGGGCCCAGGGGGTTCCTGTTGCCCACAGGCCTCAAAGAGTTCACACAACATTGCAGGCAGCTCCCCCTGAGCCAGAACATTGGAACAACACATCTCTTCTGATGTGAAGCAGGCAAATAATGTCACAGAGACTCAATGGAAGAGACTGTAAGCCATAAAATTCTGTTTAAGACTGGTAACATGGCAAAAAAAAAAAAAAAAAAAAAAGTTTATGTTAAGTACAAAAGGGACATAAAATTGTATGTACAGTAGGATAACAACTATGTAAACACACCAAAGTCTATGCACAGAGATATCTAGAGGAACATTTAACATCAAAATTAACAGTGGTACCATTTGGGTGGCAAATTGGTTCTTAAAAATCCCCCAATTTTCCTTCATAAGCAGTAGTTGTCAGTTACAGCGGGGAATAATTCATTAAAAAACCCCAGTGGCTGGTGGTTGAACAGTGCAGTGTCAGCTGCCACACACAGAGCAGTGGCTCTGGCTGACATTCAGAGGACAGTGAGTACATCCCACGGACACACCCCCAGACTGCCATTGCTTTCTCCCTCTTGCTTACCCTGTGACCACATACAGAATCCTAAGTTCCAGCTGAATCTTTCCCTCCCAATTCAGAACTCAGCTCTGCTGCCACAGGGCCCAGCAGAGGCTGTGAGGCAGTGTATGTCTTCCAAGAACATGGTGCCTCAGCTTTGGACACTCATTAACTCAGTTTCTCTGTGACCAGGCAAGCTGCTCTACTTTCAGGTTATGCAGCCTTACTAATCCAGAGTTACAGACCTTTGCTCTCCACAGATCCTCCAAACATGGACTCTTAGATCCTGAAGGTAGGCAGTAACATCTCCAATCACCTGGTTCCTATAGTCTATCCACTCTGAGAAGGCAGGACTGCTCAGCAACACTTAAGAGACTTCAGTGAAGGTGGCCACCTTTTCAGTTGGAATAACAAGTCAAAAAGTAATTGCTTAAAAAATAGCGTTAGCGATTCGAAGCCCATGCCTGCTTCTGAACAGAAGCAGTGATGGCCTGACCGACACCCTCGCAGCTGGGTACTCATGGGCAAATCAGCCTGTTGGGTCTTGATTTCTGGAGCTGCAGGGGTACTGCTCGCTTATGTAAATGTCTGACTACCATTTGTTCTCCTCTGAGGTGGCCATACTGGGAAGAAAAGGTCAGCTGCAGCTCTTCTCAGTCTGGTCCTAGCCTTCTCTCAGGAGAAAGCAAGAAAAAGGGCAACCAATGCCGACACAACAGGTGAGGAGTCCTGACAAACTAAAAACACTGGTTCTAGCACCCTGTCCCCAAACGCCACAAGCCAGGCACAGAAGCCATGCAGAAGTGACTGTCACACATATACAGGTGCAGACAGAGCATAATCAGGCAAAAAAAGATTCTAATACTGTAGAGAGGGCCCCGAAGTGTGGCTTGAAGAGCACAAGGGAGTTATCCAAGGCTCTCACTTAGCTGCCATGAAAACAGCAAACACTAGAAGCTCTGCTTCACGTTGTCTCCCGAAGGTTAACAGAGTAGACTAACACTTGTGGCAAACACTACCCACAAAGAGTCTTTCTCAGCTGCAGGGTTCCCTCTCCTGCTGAACTCTTGATAAACTAGATGAGAGAGAATTTAATTGGACACGCACACTGTGCTCAAATACAAACAGATCAAGGGTCATATATAAAAAGGCTAAATATAACATATAACACAGGCCTAGAGCCAGCTCTTGGGGAAGAGCTGGGGAAGAGGGGTATCATCTGCTGACTATGTACACAATTCGTGGTGGGCAGGGAAGGAAGGCATCAGTGTAAACAACTCAGACTCATTCCACAATACTGGCCCACAGGAAAACGTGATGTGACTCAGGTACAAAAATAAACTCCTACCTTGCTTTTGTACAAGCCAAGCTCGGTAGGATCCCCACAAAGACTGTGGGGCTGTCTTGATGGGGGAATTGCACCAGGCTGTTAAACCTTTCAGCTCTCAGAATTTACCTGCTATTCCCTTCCCTCCCTTTCAGACGCTTGGGCCTTTTGTTGGCCAACATCCAAGCCCAAGACCTGCCCCACCCACCTACACAGGAATACTGTAAAGCCTCCTGACAAACAAGGTCCTTCTCTTTGTCCCTTTCTTTGACCCCAAGGTACATGAAGACTTATTTTTGTAAATGTTTGGCACCTAAGAAACATGATGGTTGTGGAATAATGCCACAATTACACAGGGAGACCCAGTAACAAGACATGCAGGGTGAGGGCAAGAGGTGCTGAGCTGCCCTAGCATTTCAAAACCAGAACTGTGGCTTCCCATGCATTTCTGGGGTGGGAGAAGGATGTGCAGAAATTGGTGATGTCACTGGCTCTTCAGCAGCAAATATATTCAAAACTGAAGGGGCTCAAGGGCCCCACTGTAACCTAATCATAAGTAGTCACCCTCTGAAGAGCTTGGTGCACTGAGAGCTGGAAAGGCTGAGTGCCAACTGAATCTGCAGCACCAAGAGTCCTTTGGAAGGCGCTCAGCAAAGTAATTCTTTAGAGCGGATGGACAGCACATCCCTGGGAAGGCCATGTGGAAAGATGTTCTCCAGTCCAGTCAAATGATCCAGTCAGTCCCACTGTCACCTCAGTCACCTCTGACTTTTTCCTGTTGGACGCCCTCACTGTACAAAGAGCCGAGCAGTGGCAGGATCAGTCATCAATGGTGGGCAACCAGAAGGCCTGGAAGGAGAACACAAATCAGCTTTTTAAAAAGCCAGGCTTCTCCTCACTATGGAAGGTTGTTCTTCTCCACCTCACAGCATCAAGGAGGCCAACCCCAATGATTAAGGAATTACGGTCTGGTGGCCCTTACTCCTGATCAAACCATTGTTTCTACTGAGCCAGAAACACTTTGAAAGTTGGTTCTGTTTATTTCCAACATTCACTCCTGTGGGTAACCTGGCCTCATAGCTAATCTTAAGGTGGCCTCAATCATACCCTTTCCTTCCAGAATCTGAGAAGAAAGAAGGTTTGGATGAGATGGTTTTGCTGCCTTTGAGAGCTGAGTGGCTTTCTGGTTTTACATGATCTCAAACTCACTATGTAACCAAAGATGACCCTGAACTGACCTTCAGGCCTCTGCCATCCAAATGTTTAGATTACAGGTGTATACCAACACATCCAGCTTAGTTTCCTTCTGGCCTTCCAGTACTGGAAGACTGAAGGCAGGGCTTCATCCATGGCAGGCACGTGCTCTAAGTTGTATTGCCAGCCACTGTTGCCTTTCTTCTGATACTATCTTCTTGGTTTCTAAAAACAAGAACTGGGCTAGAGGTAACAGCTCAGTAGTAAAGGCCCCAGGCTCAAGCCTCAACCCCAGAGGAAGAGGGAGCACTAGGCTCTGGATAAAAGCAGGAGTGAAACACTTCATCCAAGTTCCTACTTGAAGATGGACAGACTTCAAAGGAAACTAGAGACCAAGAGTCACCTATTTCCCATCTCCAGTTAATTCTGTTTTCTGATATCGCGTGCGTGCGTGCGTATGCATCATGGTACATGACTAATGGCCAGAAATCAACTTTTGAGAGTTAATTTCCTTCTTATGAGTTCCAGAGATAAAACTCAGGTTGTCAGGCTTAATAGTAAGTGTTTCTATACCCTCAGAACTCTTTCCTTGTTTTTAATTTGTTTGTGTTTGAGACAGGGTTTCATATAACCCAGGCTGGACTGAACTCCTGGTTCTCCTGCCTCTACCTTCCAAGTGCTAAGATTAACATGTCTGCTACTAAGTCTGACTTTTGACCCCTAGAAACCACATGGTGGAAGGAGAGGACCAATTTCCACAAGTCATCCTTTGACCTCTACATGTGTCATGGCACATGTTCAAGAATACACAAAATAAAAACAAAATCAAGTTAGGCATGGTGGTGCACACTTTTAATCCCAGCTCTTGGGAGGCAGAGGCAGGTGGATCTCTGAGTTCAAGGCTGCCCCGGTCTACAAAGAGTTCTAGGACGGCTAGGTCTACACAGAGACCCCCGCCTCAAATAAACAAATAAAATACACTAAAAATTAATAAAAACAACGGAAATTCATAAACGGATAGTTAAACCACTAGAAGAATTTCTGAGGAGTTCAATGGAAAAGAATGGAGGCATGGTGGCCCACACTTCTCATCTCAGCTCTCAGGAGGCTATACGACAGGGAGACTAACTGGAGTACATGGTCAGCCTGGGCTAGAGACCTTACTTCCAAAAGCCAAACCAAAACACTATTTAAAACTCCTCAAAGAATGCACCTATAAAAGGTTGGTCAGAATATTTTAAGGAGTAAAATTAATGCCAAAAGAACCTAAGTAGCTTGGGCCTAAACATAGCGCCAGAGCAAAAACTGCTCTGCAAACCTCTTCAGAAAGCATGGATGATCCCATCTTACTGGAAGAGGAATAAAAGTGAAAAATGCAGCCTAGTTAGGTATCTCATGATGTGGTGGTGTAACAGGGAAGCCACCACTTCTGAAACATGAACTTGTACTATGTGGATAGAACACACTTTGCTGTCCGAGGCACCCACCACCCCAAATCAAGAGGATCCTAATGGAAAATATCTCTCACTCTTCACATACCATGTTGGAACAGGCGCTGGCAAAGGTCATGAACTTGGGGTTGAACTGCAAACAGGTAATGGGACCCGTGTGTTTACCATCCAATACAGCTACTTTTATACCACTCTCTCCATTCCAGACGTGGATCTTGCCATCTTCTGAACCTAAACAGAATGATCGAGACAATAACACTTCAAGAGACAAATAAAGACAGGTGAGAAAAAGATAGATTGAGATCTAGAGAAAAAGTTTCAGGACACATCACTCAGCAGAAACTAAGAGCACAATGGAGGAAGGACACTGGGAATTGATCTTGACCTAATTATTTGTTCCCTTCCCTTCTCTTGAGGGACTTATTTATTCTCTTTGTAGCCCAAGTCAGCCTCAAACTTCTAACTTTCATATTGCTGCCTTCCAGTAACAGCACCCAAGTGCCGGCAATTAGAATGGATGTGCAGGAGCGCTTCACTATTCCTAAGTCATTCCCCCTCATACCTTTACATTTCTCATCCAGAAAGGGAGCCAGTATCATTAGTCTGCCAACATCTGGAAGGTCACACCAAGTTATCAATACAATACAGTAATGCTTTTTTAAGAGCTTAATTCTAAAGCTCATGAAGGGAAACCCAGTACATTGCCAGTTCCAATAAAGAACCCTGCCAGTGTGATGGCACACTTCTGCAATCCTAGCACTTGGGAGAATCAGAAATCCAAGGTAATCCCTGACTACATAACAACTTCATGGTCAGAAGAGTTACATATAATAAACAAGACTATCGAAAAACAAGAAAAATGAGCAAACAAAGAAAGCCAGAGAGATGGCTCAGAAGGTAAAGGTGGCCTGCCAGGAAGTCTGGCCACATGAGTCTGACCAATGGAACTCCAATGATGGAGAGAGAAAACTGACTACCTAAAGATGTTCTCTGACCTCCATACATGGCACTGCATGTATGCTTATGTACACAGTAAAGGGAACTACAAAGTCTGAAGGTGCTATACAGAAATCTGAAAACATCTATTGAACAGCATTTTAGTTACTTTGCTTGAAAACATAAACAAATGCACAGTACCAGAGAAATAACAAGGAAAAATGAAAGCAGCTCACCAATCATAATAAACTGTGAATCTGGAGTAAATGAAGCTTCGAGTGTAACAGCTTTGCTGTTAGCATAACCCTGAAACAAAGAATGGTTCTCATTATAGGGCCAGTAATAGAAACAACTGCATAGAAATACCATCCCAACACACAAGCCCCTTTCCGCCAAAGGTCTTTCAATGTGCAGTGTTACCAAGACCAAATGAAAAGCAAACTTATGTCATTTGTAAGAGGTGAATGACTGCAATACAAAGGAGGTAAAGTTCGTGTGCAGGAAGAAAACATAGGTCCATGCCCCATCACTGAGTCAAGGATAACTACTGATCTCCACAATCCAGCTAACAGCATTCCCAACCCAGGCCTTAAGAGCAAGGAAACAGCCATTCTTCAAAGCTGCCAGCTCACCCCAAACGTGTGCATCACCACACCCTTGAAAGCATCAATAAGACGGATGAAGCTGCCGTTGGTGGAAATGAGTATGAGTTTGCCATCATTGCTGAACTTAAGTCCTGTCCACTCACAAGTCCGATCATACTGCATCTTAAAGGTTGCAAATGGTCCCTGCAAAACACAAAAATAGCAGTCCCCAGGCTCCACACACATCACTACTTTCTCTGTTAGAACTTCTTTTCTATCCACTTAGAGTCTTTCTATGTGGGCAAGAAAAGGATAAAGCACTGCTCACTCTGCCACTGTTACCCACACTTGCTCCTCCTCATCACAGAAAGGCTGCCTTTTTATACAGGGTCTCACTATGTAGACCAGGCTGGCCCGACAGAGATCCACCTGCATCTGCTTTGGAGTGTAGTGTTGGAATTGAAGATGTGTGCCACCATGCCTGGCCTAGAAAGGGTTCTCAAACATCCAACTTGCCCTTAAAATTTCTGCAACCTTAATATAGCTCAAGGATTCAAAGATTTACCTTATCAAAAGAACGAAGGTCATAAAGTTTGACCATTTCTGAGTTGACACCTGCGGCAAAAATTAACCCTTCTGGATCAAAGGAACAAACTGGTTTGCCTTGTAGATGCATGAGGCCCTAAGAAAAAAGAGGACAACGAGTTAATGAATGAAGGAGCCCACCACTCAATCACTGACTTTTTCCAGTGCAAACAAGGAATAGGAACTGCATCCAGCCTACCTACAAAACATTAAAAGTGAACACACAAAACTGACTAAAATGTAAAAAGTCACTGTATGATGCATTTCTAATCAGCCTTAACTGTACAACATTACAGAGTTCAAAGAGAAACAAACCCCTTGAGGCTAAGGTTCTAGGCAGTTTTTCAAGCACTAAGCCACATTGCAATGCAATCTGCTCTGGAGTAGATCTGCTTACCAAGCAGTAGCCAACTGGTAAAAGGTTTTGCTGCCACATAAGACTCTGGGATCCCAAAATGGAACCAGTGTTGTCTCCCTTAACTGAGAGGGAGAGCTGATAATGCTTTCCACAGAAAATGCTCAAAAATGTAACTGTGAGGTACCATTCATTACCTGGCAGTTAGGAGACCGGAGATCCCAGAGTCGAATGGTCTTATCAAGAGACCCAGAAATGAAAGTGTCATCCACAGGTGACATGGACAAGGCCACCACCCTGCAATGTATCAAGATAAATAGGAGTTGAAGCAAAATATGAGCAAAAATTGGATGTGAACCCTAAACCACTCTGCCTGCCTACATATACTATCTTAGGAAGCATACACAAACTTATCTGAAGCAATCAAAAGTAGCTAATTAAAAAAAACCTAAAGCCTCTGTATAAAAAAATGCATGGTCTCAGGCTGGAGCTATACAGCTCAGTGCTAGTGTTAAAAACAAAATATGTCATTCTACTGAAAACGAAAAGCACAGTGAGTTATTAGTTCACACCACTAACGGCTGTCATAAAAGGATTGCTCAGTACTGTAAAGAGGAGCATGGTGGAGAATTAGAACAACTGTATACACCACTGATGAAATACGTGGTACAGATGCCCTACAAAAGACCTTTTCAGGCTGGGTGTGGTGGTGCTTGGGAGGTAGAGAGAGGCAGGTGGACCTCTGAGTTCAATGCCAGTCTAGTCTATATATTGAATTCCAAGCCTGATCCTCTGACCCCACCACAAAAAAGCCCAAATCAACCAACCAACCAAACAAACCATACTTTTTCTGGAAAGTTATTGACTCAGAAATTCCACTCCTAGGTATATATACTTTAGCAAACTGAAAATGCCTACACCAAAATGTTCAGGCTTTTACAGTAGCATTCTGAATGGGAATGACCCAAATGCTCACTAATTAACAAGTCAACAAGATGTGGACTAGCCATATAACATGACACAATATTATTTGAAAAAAAAAAAAAAAAAAGAAACTAAGTGCTAATTCATATGACAACAGGGATAAACTTTGGAAACATCATGCTACATGAAAGTAGACACACACAAAAGGTCATATGTTATCTGACACCATTTATACAAAATGTCCACTATAAGCAAATCTAGAGACATCACTTAGATGAATGGCTGCTAATGGGTACAGAGTTTCTCTTAGAGAGATGAAAATACTCTGGAATTATACTAGCAGTGATTGCCCAACTACATATATACATACATACAATCACTAAATTGTACTTCTTATTTTGAGATAGGGTTTCATATAGCTCAGGCTGCCATAGTAAAACAGAGAAAGCATAATGCATATGGACATGCAATTTTGTCACACTGTCTAGTTCAAAAGTTCACAGGTCCAAGTGGATACAAAAGGCTCTGTGCTGGTAAGTACAGGGAACATAAGAACCCAACCCCTGGCCCTAGGGAAACTTACCTGCCAGTTCACAGGGTGCCAAGACACTAGAGCAAAAGTGAATAAGCTGGCCCATGTTTGGCTCACACAGTAACCAACACTTCCTGTCTTCAGCAGCACAGAAATACCCTGCCCACTTGTAAGTGCAACTTCTTTACTGAACTATTATTATTTTTTTTTTGAGAGAGGAGTTTGAGACAGGGTATTAATATGATATGCATCCCAGGATGACCTTTAATTTACTATGTATCTAAAGCTGGCTTCCAATTTGTAACAATCCTCCTACCTCAGCCTCCACAGCACTAGAATTACAAGTACATACCACACCATGTTCATCCAGAAGTACAATTTTTTTTTTTTGCTTTTTGAGATAGGGTCTCTCTATGTAGTCCTGGTTGTCTTGGAGCTTGCTATGTACACAACCAGGCTGGCCTGGAACTCACAGAGATCTGCCTGCTTCTGCCTCCTGAGCGCTGACATTAAAGGTGTGCATCATCGAGTCCAGCAGAAGTATCACTTCTGACAAGCAGCTCTCAGCCATCTCTCCTGTCACCCTTCAGGCATGACATAGCTCTCCTGAAATCAGGGCAGCTGGGCCTGCTATTGTGGAGCTCTCAAAAGACCCTGATCCCTTCCAAGGACAGACAGGGAGTTAGCCACTTCTTGGAAGAGGAGGGAGATGGGTTTAGCTGCCATTTAAGTTGTCCATGCTCCTACAGATGACCAGAATTAAACTTACTGGTTCACAAAGTTAAGATTTGGATGGAATCATTTCTTTGGCTTTCTGGGGTGAATAGACAGATAATCTTTTTACACCTCTCAGCAAGTGACATAACACCTGTCAGGACACTATACTACCACTCTGTATCATCTATATTAATATACATGCCTTTGGTCCCAGCACTTGGGAGGCAGAGGCAGGCAGATCCCTAGGAGTTTGAGGCCAACCTGGTCTAGACAATGAGCTCTAGGACAGCCAAAGCCACATAGTAAGACCTTTTCTCCCTGCCCAAAAAAAGGGGGCGGGGGCTGGAATGTTGTGGGATAATCTCTTTGTACACTGTGAAGAAGTGTCACTTGGACTGGTTTAATAAGAAGCTAAACAGTCAATAGCTAGGCAGGACTTTGGGGGCAGGGAGAACACTGGGAAGAAGAAAGGCACAGTCACCAGCCAGACAGAGAGGAAGCAGCATGGGGAGTACAGAGTAAAGGCAATAAAGCCATGAGACAAAAAGTAGATTAATAAAAATGGGTTAATTTAAGTTGCTAAGAGCTACTATACACGCCTAAGCTACTGGCTGAACTTTTATAATAAATAATGTCTCTGTGTAGCTATTTGGGAGCTGGCAGGTAGGACAAAAATAAAAGTCCATCTACAAATGGTGCCATGGAGAGATGGCTCAGTGGTTAAGAACACTGGATGTACTTCCAGAGGTCCTGGGTCCAATTCCCAGCACCCACATGGCAATGCATAATCACCTATAACTGTAGTCCCATGGGATCTGATACCCTCTTCTGGTGTGCAGACATATATGTAGACACAACACGCATATACATAAAATACATAAATATATCTTAAAAACAAACAACAACAACAGCAACAAAAAACCCTTTCACATCATAAGGAACATTTTTCATGTAGAGATTAATTCAAATGTTGGCCTTTGTAGTGGAAGGCCTCATAAATGCAAACAGTTCTTTTGTTAAGAGCTAACTGAGATTTGGCTTTGCTATAAATAACAAGTCTAATTTTAAAGCATAGGTTATCACCCAATAACTTTAGTTCATGTTTCTTACACACACACACACACACACACACACAGAGATTCTTGTATGGCAAGCATGCTCTTGCACCGAGCCACGTCTAACCTCTCATTAATTATATTTATTTTGGTATGAAGACTTGAATCTAGAGCCACTCACATGCTAAGCATGTGCTCAGCCACTAAAATATACTCCAAGCTCCTACTTACAAAATGTCCCCCTTTGTTTTTTCAAGGCAGGGTTTTTCTGTGTAGATCAGTCGATCCTCAAACTCAAGAGATCCCCCTGCCTCTGCCTCCTGAGTGTTGGGATTAAAGGCATGCGCCAACACTGTCCGACTCCTTATTTAAATTTTAACAGAGACTATGTAGTTATTTCTGAAACCCTATCTTCTGCTTCCATTACCTCAGTAAACCAAGAGTTGGTTGAGATCAGTCAACAAGATAAAGAGAAATGCTCGCCAGCACTAAGGAAGGCTGGACTTACTAACAGACCTCTCCTTCTCTTGAGATAAAGGAACTCTAACCCTGTAATACTCGAGTCTTACCTTTTGCTGTGTCCAGGGAAATATCTGATGTATTTGTTGTCATGCAGCGACAAGTAACGGATAGTGTCTGTAAGACAACAAATGAGGGATGACATTCACCATTTAAATGGAACTTACGCTGCATTTTCATTTCTGAAAAGACAAGGCCTAAGAACCTACTGTATTCTATCACCCAAGCAAATTACAGACAGACAAAGGCTAACAACTTCTCTCAACAACTTAAGAGTACACATACAGATTCACACAACTCAAAAGCCAAGTTTTCATTTGATAGCACTTATACCAACACTTAATATCACTGTGATGGGGCCCAGATGGACAATTCAATCAATGGTGATGTGCTTGCCTAGTGTATGAGAATCTCAGAGTTCAATCTGCAGCACTGGAGTGGGAGTGGGAGACTCAGAGTAAAAACTACATTTAAAAAAACCAAACCAAAACCAAAACCAAAACCAAAAAACACTGTTTTGCTACCAACCTTTAGATTCTTCATAATTTAAAATTCAACTTGTCCTACATAAGTATTTCCTGGCAAGGAAAAAAAAATCACTGGCTATAGACACTAATTTTAGTATCTGCAAAATGAGAAATCTTACACTAAGTATCAGGACCCAAAACTAGAGGGCTATATAGTGAGTTTGAGACCAGTCAGTGCTACTACACAGCCAGATCTGTCAAAGAAAAAGACAGAGAGAGGGAGGTGAAAGAAAGAATTCTATCTAGAAAAGTAAACAATAAGGGCTAGAGAGATGGCTCAGTGGTTTAGAGCCCTTGGCTTCCATTCCCAGAACCCGCATAGTGGATCACAACTGTCTGTAATTCCAAGGGGATCTGACATCCTCTTCCAACCTCCCTGGGCACCAGACACATAATACATAGACACACATGCAAGCAAACCACTCATACACATAAAATAAAATGAAAAGAAAAAAATGATAAAAAGATTATGTTGACAGCAGAATGAAGTGGGTCTGGGTATGCGGCTTAGGGAATAGTGCTTACCTAGCATGGGTGAGGCCCCTACTAGAACTAGAAAGTAGGAAATTACTACGCTCCTAAAAGAAGGAAAGCTGGACATGGTGACTATAACCCGTAATCTCAACACACTGGAGACCACCATGGGGTACATTTAGTGAAACTCTGTCTCAAAAACCAAACCGAAACATCACTGAAAACAAATAAAACAAAAAATAGGAAGAGAAACAGATAACGGGAAACATGGCACCAAAATACAGGAGGGACGAAACACATTATAAAGGCAAACAGAAGATAAGATGTCTAAGCCAGGTGTGGTGGCACACACCTTTAAGCCCAGCACTTGGGAGGCAGAGGCAGGCGGATCCCTGTGAGTTCCAGGCCAGCCTGGTCTACAGAGTGAGTTCCAGGACAGTCAGGGTTGTTACATAGAGAAACCCTGTCTCTAAAAACAAAACAAAACAAACAAACAAACAAAAGAATAAAGAAGTCCAAAGTATCAAGTGGCTTACAAAGGGTTTTCTTTTTTTGGTCAGGGTCTCACTCCATAGTCAATGCTAGTTTGTAACCCATTATATAGCCCAGGCTAGCCTCAAAACTAGCAGCAATTCTCCAGCCTCAGCCTCCCAAATGCTGAGATTACTGGTGTGAGCAACATACTTGGCTTGCAGGGATACTTTCTAATGAAAGGGCATTTACCCTCAGAGGGAAAAAAAGGAATCTTTTCCATACAATCTGTAACAGAATTCTACACGGTTTATTTGAACAACTCCAAGCCTCTCAAAGGACAACCATAAAGCATTTCTGGTTATTCTAGTGCTAGGAACTACTCACCTGCCCTAAAGAGAGATAGATCCCTTCCCCATTACCTGGACTCCCAGAGATGAGCAGGGCTTCGCCATCTTCTCCACCCCACTTGGTAGCTGGTGCGCTGTTCCTGGCAAGGCAGTGGCCTGTACAGTTATCTCCTGTACCGGGTGGTATCATAGACCCTCAAACTGTACAAACTACTACCTCAGCCTGGAATCAGGCAAAAGAGAACGGAGCACTGGAGAACTCTGCAGGACGCACTCGAGGGCAGGAAAGGCAACATCCCCACAGCAGAGGCCTGGCAGCAAAGCTGCAAGTGCCACCACCCATTTGCCTCATCTTGTACGTGTTTGGAGAATCGTTTCATTACTCAGAAAAGCGGCCCAACAAGAAATACACCAATCATTAGGATAGCCTCAGGATCCTAGTATTATTTATCCTTATCCAAAAGCATCAACGGCAGTGCCTACTTAGAAAACTACTTCTGAAACAGGCATGAAAAATAGAAATTAGATATGTACTAAAATCAAGTTCAGGTAGAGAAGTCTCATTAAAGAAAGACTTCTGCCCATTTGCTTTGAGACAGATTAAAATAGCAATTTAAAGTAATCTTTGCTGAATGTCTGGGCATGGTGGTACCTGTCTTTAGTCCCAGCACTGAGGAGGATTCCTTTAAGTTTAAGGCCAACCTGGTCTACATACAGAGTACCAGGCCAGCCAGGGATACATAGTGAGAGCCTGTCTCAAAATAGGGAGGGAGGCAGAAGATACTATTCTGTGATCAAGAGCACATACTGCACTTGCAGAGGACTTGAGCTTAGTTCCCCAGTACCCCAGTACCCATGCCAGACAGCTCATAACAACCTGTAATTCCAGCTCTGGGATCTGACACCTTCTAGACTCTTTGGCACCTGCATTCCCATGTGCACATACCACCTCCACACACATATATACACGATCAAAAAAGAAATCTTAGATGCCACAGAGATGATGGCTCAGTGGTTAACAGTGCTTGCTGCTCTTCCAGAGCACCTGAATGTAGTTCCTGGCACTCACAGCACATGGCTCACAACTGGCGGCAGCTCCAGGGGACCTGATGTCCTCTGGCCCAAGGACACTGGCACCCGCCCACCCAGAGATACACACATACATATAAATAAAAATAAATCTAACTGTGCCTGCCACAGTGGCACAGACCTATAATCTCAGTACTCAGCAGAAGCATCATGTGATCAAGGGCAATCTGAATTACAGTGATACTATCTCTATACTAAGAAATCTTACTGCAAAAAGCAAATCAGTAAACCAGTACCAATAAGGCTAAAATAAGATAAAATAAGAAGCATGTGACAGTTTAATCACTGAGAGACAGTTTGTCAGCTTAGGAATTTATTCCAGAGGAAATAATGCAAAAGCAGAGACTATGTATTAAAAAGCAAGTTTCAATTCCTAAAAAAATTTTACTTTAAAAAAAAAAAAAACAAAAAGTATTCCTGGGATCAAAGACCACAAAGGTCATCATACTGTTCTTTATGACACACACTGTAGAAGAGCTAAACTCTTGTACCTGCCTCTAAGCTAGCACAGGGAGCCATTTGTAAGCCTTGTTTGTTGTTTTTAAGACAGGGTCTAGCTACAAATGCTAAACTTCCCAGATAGGGTCCAAACCATTTGGGTGCTGGGATACTTCTACTATTTTTTTCCCCACAAGACAGGATTTCTCTGTGTAACAGTCCTCGCTGTCCTGGAACTCTCTTAGGACTCAGGCTGGCTTCAAACGCACAGAGATCAGCCTGCCTCTGCCTCCCTCCCGAGTGCTGGGATTAAAGGCGTGCGCCACCACCTGGCTGCTTCTACTGTTCTTAATTTCATGCACTTGACCTCCTTTCCAGTCTGCCTTTAGTGTATCTGTAAATTCTGTTTTACTCTCCCTCAGTCAGAAATGTAAAAGTTTTCTTTATACCAGCCACCTGCCTTTGTAGTTTCTGAAGATACGGTTTCACTCTGCAGCCCAGGCTAGCCGAGTACTCCCATTCCTCCAGCCTCAGACTCCCAAGTGCTGAGAACACAGAGGTAAGGTGTCACACCTGGTTTAATCCACAGACATATTCTGAATGGAAAGGCCCAGTAAGATACTAATTGCTGTGTCAAGTATTTCTCCCTTTCATTTTTGCTAAGTATTCTTTCAAGTTTCAAGGAGTGCAAATCATAAACATAATTAGTTACTTCCTTTTCCCACTCTCCATTGTACAGTAGACATTTTTCATACTCTGTTCCAAGTCCTTCCAAAGTCCTTATGGCTTGCTTCCAGCATTCATTCACTTTTAACGATGTAATCAGCACTGCTAACATTATAGGAAAACATTTAAACCAACTATAACCACAGCACAAATCCCCACAAAGATTCCGTCAAGTATTCAAAGGAACCACGGCTGTGACCTCCTAAACAGGCTTGCTTACCGTCTATTTTGTTAGAGCTGTAAACGACCGTGTTGGCTGCATGAGTGTATCTGATGAGGTCCACACCATATTTCTTACTGTACAGGGTTCTCTTTGGTCTGATGAGCAAACAAAGGGAAAGACAAAAACCATCAGAATCCAATATCACAAACACTGGAGCGCTGCACATAAATATCATCACCTGACTTGATATGGCAAGAGCAGGGATTATTAGTAGACACAAGTTGGGTCTTCTACAAGTGTAGTATGAACTCTTAACCACTGAGCCACCTCTCCAGCCGCCAAAACCCATCTCTTAAAAATAAAAATCAAATGTAACAGCTCTTCAAGAATAGTCATTCACTTGTGTACACAAGGCCCAGGTTAGAAAGTAAAAGTAAATATAGAGTATTAATTCAATCTTTTACCACACCTCATTCAAAAGAGGGGGGGGGAAGAGTTGAGGCAGGCCTCACATGGCCTCTAAGTTACTAGGTTGAGGATGGCCTTGAACTTATGATCCTCCTGCCTGGGCTTCTCCAGTGCTAGAATTACAAGAGTGGGCCACCACACCTGGCTTCAAATGTAAACTCTGAGAAGACTATTTGAGAAAAAGATTCAGGAAATATCACAAATCATGACTTAAAACAGAGCGATACGAGAGTACTTGAAAGACAGTAACTTCTCCTAAGCCATTCATTTAGAAAGTACTTTCTTTTTCTTTTTGGTTTTTTGAGATAGGGTTTCTCTGTGTAACAGTCCTTGGCTGTCCTGGAACTCACAGAGATCCACCTGCCTCTGCCTCCCGAGTGCTGGGACTAAAGGCATGCAACACCACCGTCCAGGAGAAAGCACTTTCTTAAAGGCAATGATCTATCAAAATTGAAACCAGATGTAACACTGCTATGTTCCTAATATAATTCACTCTTAAAGATGTACAACCTTCTTATCTGGAGGTAAAAGTACCGGCTAAACCTTTCAGAAGACAGGCGACCCAAATTCTCTGCGGCAAAATTAGTCAATGGTTCCTTTTTCTTTTACTTTAATGTAAAAGTAAGTGTCTCCAACACCAAAGTTCCAAACTATGGGTTAAAGTCCCTTAAATGCAAACCTTGATGATCAAATAAAAGGGATCTCATGAGGCTGGAGAGATGGCTCAGCGGTTAAGAGCACGGGCTGCTCTTTCAGAGGTCCTGAGTTCAATTCCTAGCAACCACATGGTGGCTCACAACCATCTCTATGGCGTAAATGCATACAGGCAATTAGCACTCATCCATAAAATAAATAAAAGATCTTAGAAAAACCTATAACCAAAACAAAAATTTGAATGCTAGAATTTTCCACATGAACCAGGTCAGAAAATAAGGAAACCTTTAATATGTTTTACATTTATGTCTAAAAGAATTTTAAACTAGACATCTTTAATTCCAGCCAGAACTTGAAAGGAGGTTCACTACAAATTCAAGGCCAGTTTCAACAATGAGACCCTTCTCAAAAACAAAAGGGAAAAAGAAATAATGTTCACCCAGAGTCTGAATTTATGCAAAAGAATGTTTACCTTCTCAATGTAAAATTATTTTGGAACCAGTGAGTTAAACAATCATATGATCCAGGCTGCCTACGAGTCAATTTGCATTTTTAATTGTTAAAGTCAGTGAAGGTGAGGTCTTCTGCTTCATGACACATATTCCAAACAAGAGTTCTTGAACTTGTATTATACTTTATTTATTCATTTATTTATTCATTTATTCATTTATTTATTTATTTATTTATTTACTTACTTACTTACTTACTTACTATACAGTGTTCTGTCTGCATGTTACTTACTTACTTACTTACTTACTTACTTACTTACTATACAGTGTTCTGTCTGCATGTGTCCTTGCAGGCCAGAAAAAGGGCACCAGATCTCATTACAGGTGGTTGTAAGCCACCATGTGGTTGCTGGGAATTGAACTCAGGACCTCTGGAAGAGCAGCCAGTGCTCTTAACCACTGAGCCATCTCTCCAGCCCCGTATTATACTTTCTATATGTCTGCCTTTTGTGAAATAAAATACTACCAGACCCAGTCTACTCTGGAGTTCTGCTCTGCAGTCAGTGCTTGGTAACTAATGACTAAGTGAGGCTGAGCCTGTGCCTACACTAAAGGTTGATGACTTTGCATCTATCAGTGGTAAAAGTGAATCCTAGTATTTCAGCCCATCTAAAATAGAAAACAGGTTTAGGGATCTGGCTCTGTCACAAAAGGCTTGCCTAGCATGCATGGGATCCTGGATTCTAACTTCAACACTGCAAGTAAACAAAAAAGATAAAGTATTAAAGCATGTGGTATAAAAAAGCTTGGTTCCACTAAGATATGGCCTGTATTTCTTAAATCTAAAAAAACACTTGAGATTTGTTCCTAATGAAAGGAACCTATTTCTTTATTTCAGTTCTACTCTGAAAGAGCCTAATGTATTATCATTGCACGTGTCTTTTCATGCACATTTCCCCAAGTATTTTCTCCTTCTTTAAAACTATGATTCTGGAGGCAAAGTATGAACAAAGAAAATAACAGTAAAGCCAGCTGGTGTGGGGGTGGGGCACATCTATAATCAAGCACTTGGAAGGTCGAAGGAGAAGAATCAGGAGTTTTTAAGGCCAGACTTGGATAGAGAGTTGGAGGGTAGCCTGGGTTACATGAAACTGTTGTCTTAAGAGGGCAAACTAGGCTAGGTGGTGGTGGTGGGGCACACCTTTAATCCCAGCACTCGGGAGGTAGAGGCAGGCGGATCTCTGAGTTCGAGGCCAGCCTGGTCTCCAAAGCGAGTTCTAGGAAAAGGCACAAAGCTACACAGAGAAACCCTGTCTCGAAAAACCAAAAAAAAAAAAAAAACCAAAAACCTGTCTCAAAAAACCAAAACAAACAAACAAAAAGGCAAACTAAATGTGTGTGTATGCGTGCACCTAATTAACTCAAGGAATGAAATGCATTATAATGTTTAAGTGGACAAAAACAAACAAAAAATCCTCAACACCTCTTTTTGGGCTGATGAGATGGTTTAGAGGCTAAAGGCAACTGTCATCAAGCTCAATAACCTGAGTTCAATCCCTAGGACTCATATGATGGAAGGAAAACAACAAATCCTGCAAATTGTCCTCTGATTTATACATGTACAGCAAGCTCACACAATACAAATGTAAAAAAAGAAATACTGTAGGGAAAAAAACCCACTTTTGACAAAAAGAAAAATGTAAAAAAAAAATTCTTTTAAGCCAAATATTGTTGGTTCACACTTGTAATCCTAGCACATGGGAGGCTGAGGCAGAATTGCTATTTGAAGCCAGCCAGCACTATGGTTACATACTAAATTCCAAATGTTGGGATTGTTTGACTGCTCTTCTAATATATATATATATATATATATATATATATATATATATATATTTTAGATTTACTGATTTTATGTATATGAGTGTTTTGCCTGCATCTATGCATGTGCATGTCTAATGCCCATGGAGGCCAGAGAGTATCAGATCCCCTGGAACTGGAGTTAAATGTAGTTGTGAGCCTTCAAATCAGTTCTGGCACTGAACCCAGGTTCTCTGCATGATTAGCATGTGCTCTTAACCCTGAGCCATCTCTCCAGCTCCTGGATCCTTTTTTCAAACCTATTTTCTTTTTAAAACAAGTTTTTTGTTTTTAAAGACTTATATACTTTTATTTTTATGGTATAAGGGTTTGATTAAGTATGTCTGTTTATCACTCGTGTTCCTGGCATCACAAAAGTCACAAGTAGGAGTCAGATCCCCTGAAACTAGAGTTATAGATGGTTGTGAAGCTCCATGCTGGTGCTGGGAACTGACCCCAGATCCTCTGTAAGAGCAGCAAGTATACTCTTTTTTTCCCCCTTTTATTTATTTATTTATTTGGCTTTTCGAGACAGGGTTTCTCTGTAGCTTTGGAGCCTATCCTGGACTACCTCTGTAGACCAGGCTGGCCTCAAACTCAGAGATCCGCCTGCCTCTGCCTCCTGAGTGCTGGGATTACAGGCGTGCACCACCACCGCCCGGCAAAAATTGTCTGCAAACTTCCTTTCATTTTTTTTTCCAGAGCTGAGGACCAAACCCAGGGCCTTGCACTTGCTAGGCAAGCGCTCTACCACTGAGCGCAAGTATACTCTTAACCATCTCTCCAGCTTGTACATTTTCTTTTTTTGAGACAGGGTCTTACTATGTAGTTCCAAGCTGCATTCCAATATTCCCACCCCTAGTCTCCCAAGTGCTGGAATTACAGGCGCTGCTGAGCAGAATGTTCTTTTTTTTCCTTCAAGAAAGTTTTTTGGAACATTGTAACTTTCTATTATGTCTGTACTCACGTAAAAAGATTTTATGCATCAATAAACAGTCTTATAGTCTTAGCATTTTGTTCCTTTGAATAAGGGATATGCATTTCTATTTCAGCTCTTGGAGGGAAGATTCTAATCTATGTACTGCACTAAACATTTCAAGCAAACCAACTTCAAATTACTTCTAGTTCCCAACTTTAAATCTTACCATCTCTTCCAAACAAACTCAAATGGGTAGAGCAGGTAAAAACCAATACACTAAAATGAATATCAATTCAAACAACTATCTGTCCAGCTAGTGATTCTCTCTTCCTTAGGATCACCACTGTAGGGAACTCTTCCACATACAGCAGGCAGGTCCAGAGTTAGTTACGTAATACTTTGTTATAACCCCAGTGAGGAAAAACATCATATGCAGCTCAGTCTACAACACAGCCTTACTTTAGATAAACTCAAGAGATAAGTTCCAAAGGAAAACTGTTATTTGAAAAAATAAACAAAAGGAACACCTGGAGAAAGAGAAAAGCTAAGGCTTCAAAACCATAGGTAACTTTGACAAGATGATGTCAAAAACAGTAGCTATTAAATTAAATCAAACATCTGCTTTGGGAAGGCGGCTGAAATTGACAAGCGAAATCAAACTGGGCCTACACTAGACTTCGACTTACAGGGGTGAGGCCAGGCAATGTCTCCCCCGACCTAGGCCATGAAAAAGGCAAAAGGCTCTGCTCAGCAAAGATACACAATCACAGTAGTTTTCCAACTAACATATAACTCCCATAACCAGACCCAGGATGTTAATTCCAAACAAACCATACACGGGCGGGTTTTTTTGACTGTTTTGAGTTTCGCTTATGAAGTCCAGAACTCAGAATCTGCCTGCCCCTGTCGTCCAAAGGCTGAGATTGCTGGCTGGGCCGCCACACCCGGGTAAACTCTTTTTTTTTGTAATGCAAAAGGAAACACTAAATTGTTCCAGAATGCTTTCTTTGTTTTAAAGGGAGCTCGCATTCTGACCAGAATGGGGCGGCCAAGTTCGCAAGAGTCTGGCAAAGGAAAGTTTCCGGGAGGCTGTTTAACAAGTTAACTGTAAGCGTGGGTATCGGTACCGGGGAAGGGCAGCAAGCTCCCCTAGGCACAATCGATAAATCCTGACAGCTACCAACTGCATCTCGCGGGGCTTGATGGCAGAAAGGCCGCGCGGGAAGCTGAGGGGCAGGGACGGGCGCGGTGCCAGGGCCGAATCCAGGTCACCGCGGTGAGGGCAGAGAGCTGACGCCGCCGATGGGCAGCACAGCTCTTACGGCGCTGCACCGAGCTCAGAGGCGACCCGCACCTTCTGACAGTCAAGACGGGTGGAAAGGGCTATCCGTCTGGCCGCCGGGTGCACGGACATGGCGTTTAAAGGTCAAGGTCAAGGTGGGGTTTGGCAAGAGACGAAGAAGGCGCGCTCGCAAGAGACCAAAGACACATGAAATAACAACGCTAGTATTACTACGACCATGGTCATCGTTCAAAGAAAGGAAAAGACCTCCTGCACCACGGCAGGAGGGAGGCTGGAGTGCACCACAGGCTGGGGGGGCCTCAGTCGGGAACCAGCGACAAGAGGGAAGGAGGGAGGCACTGGGAATCCGGCCCGCGGCCACCGCCACACTCACTTGCCCTCCTGGCAGTCATAGAGCACGATGGAGTCATCGTCGCTGCTGGAGATGACGGTCTCCCCGTTGGGGCTGAAGTCAAAGCAGTTGATCTTGTCCGAGTTCTCGCGGAACACCTTGGCGACGCGGAAGCTCCTCAGCACGCTGTCGGTCAGCTTCATGGCGGCGGCGGCGGCGGCGGCTGCTGCTGAAGGCAGCCGCGGCGGCGCAGGGCCGGGGCGGGGCCGAGAGGCAGGCGAGCGGGCGGGCGGGCGGGCTGCTCAGGGCCAACCCCAGCGGTGCGGGCGCCGCGGTGGCGGCTGCCGGGAGGGCGGCTGACAGTCGGGCCGCCGCGTCCTCCTCCTCCTCCTCCTCCTCCACCAACGCTCTCTCGTCGGGATGACGGGAACCTCACTGACCGTTCTTCCCCAGAGTCACTTCAGGGCCAACCGGCGCTGCGCCGGCTCATTGTCTCCGCCATCTTGAAGGGAGAAGCAAAATCAGAGGGCGAGGAGCCTCCGCCGCGGCGAACGTCGGGAAAGGGGGCGGGGCGGGAACCGAGGCGCGCGCCGAGGGGGCGGGGAGATGACGTCAGCGGGCGGGCTCACATTTCCCCGGCCCGGCATCGCAGATGACTGGGTGTGCAAGGGGAGGCCTGCGGGCGTGGAGCGTCAGAAGCCTTTCCTGAGGGCGGGAATTTGAGGTCGCCTCGGGACTACTGCCTTTGTGAGTGCTCCCCAGGGAGGCTCAGGTGTCCCTGAGGTGGCAGGTACTTGCAGAGATCACCCCTCGTGGCCTGTTCGTGGGTGTGACTCAGGTGAACCCATCACTGGGGGGCTTGACCACTACACCACGAACCCAGGAAGCCCCCATTTGTTATTTTAATGAAGTACAACATATAAGTAAGTGGGTGACCTTTTTTTTCTATTGATCACTGCCCAGAACGTCAGAGCTTTCTTTAAAAACTTTTGGAGAGTCAAAGCACATGAAGAGAGCTAACTTTTAAGTGCGGGGGAGGGGGGACCTTAGGAAGGGCTGTGAGACGTTTCACTCTTAGGAAGGCGTGACCAGAGTCCCATATAACATGGACAATGGTTAACAAAATAAAAACCACGAAATGGAAACTAGAGAAATTGGAGTCTAATTGGAAATAAGACTAGGGGTTGAATCCCACCCACGTCCTTAGGGGGATGTGGGGAACAACAATAGAGAAATTGGCTGAGGGAAAAAGACAAGATTGTAAGTCTGGACTGAAGTTCCCACCTGACAAAGCAGAGCTCTTGGCTACAATTTGTTCTGGGGTTTGAGGAGGGGAAAAAACCGGTTTGAGTGCACGCTGAATGGATGGCAACTTTCCAAACTGCAGATTGATTCAAGAAAAATCTTGCACAGACTGTGGCACTCAATTTCCAGTGATTGTTTTTGAGTCTACAAAGGACGATTCAGTCTGCCAAGAAAGCTTGAGAGGGCAAGGTCAGATCTGCTGCCCTGTTCTGGACCCGCTGTGTGAACTGGAGTCCTTTGAAGAACATTACAGTCAAGATCCTGCGGACTGAATGACTAGAACATCATAAATGTGGGGAGCTCAAATGTAGCCAAGAGCCAAATGATCGTGAACTATTTTAGGCCTCTTTGAAAACTAGTGTGTGTGTGTAAGTGTGTGTGTGTGTAAGTGTGTGTGTGTGTAAGTGCTTTTACCTGCTGAGCCGTCTAAGCCTGCCTTGCTTTTAATAGCCTTTTTGACGTTTTAAAAAAAGGATTTATTAATTTTACGTATATGAGCGCTCTGTCTTCATGTACAACTTTTTGTGAGAAGAGGGCATCAGATCCTACCATGTGGTTGCTGGGAATTGAACTCAGAACCTCTGGAAGAGCAGCCAGTGCTCTTAGCCCTAAGCCATCTCTCCAGCCCTACTTTAACTTGTAACATTCTCCTAATTAATAAACTTCCTAGAGGCATCATTCAGTTTAGCTTTGTCAACCCTACAGCTAAGGCGGCTGTAACATCACATCTGAAATCTATAATTTCCCCACTTTGCAGCTTTGCTGTGTGGCCCATCTACTTGATAGTCCCACAAATATAATTGGTCAACATATTAATTTTTTTTGGGGGGGGAGGTACTGTTCTGTGACTAAAAATTTGTGTGGTTCTCTTCCAGGTAGAACCAGTCATTAAGGGTAAATTGACTCCTCCTTGTTCCTGGGCAAAGCTGTTCTTTTATATCAGCAGTTGGGAAGCAAATATACTTAGGAGATGGCATTTTGGTGAGAGGAGTCTGTATTAACATACAAAAATGACCACAGAAACAGCCATAATCTACCTAATGTTCTCAACCAAAAGAAATCCGTGAAGGGTAGCTTTCAAAATTGTATCTTGTACCTTTCCCAGATTTCACTGTTAAGACCAAAGCTCCCTCCCAAGACTTAGCACCCTGCACTGTTTTTAAAATGCAAAACAAAACAAAACAAAAAACAAAAAAAAAAGAGCCGGGTGGTGGTGGCTCACATCTTTAATCCCAGCACTCGGGAGGCAGAGCCAGGCGGGTCCCTGTGAGTTCGAGGCCAACCTGGGATACAGAGTGAGATCCAGGACAGGCAAAAAGCTACACAGAGAAACCCTGTCTCGGGGGAAAAAAAAAAGCAAAAAAAAAAAGTTATTATCTTTGAATATTTAATATTTTAAGAGTGTCATGAAGCACTCCTCAGTTTCACTTCCTAGTGTGGCTCCCTGCTCTGCTACCGTGGGCTTGCCTGCCCTTCACTCTAGCAGCACCACTGCCTTAAAGGACAGACTTTGCAAGTGACCTTAAAAGGCTAGCTCCAGTGAACAGTGGGCAGAGGGAAAGCTGGAGTTAGAGAGGAATTGCATCGATTTAAAAAGAGCTCCAGGCCAGGTGTGGTGGCTCACACCTTTCATACTAGTACTGGTCTACAATAGCAAGTTTGAGGCCAGGCAGGGCTATATAATGAGACCTTGTAGGGTTTTTTATTTTGTTTTGTTTTTTTAAGATGAAACAAACAAACAAAAAATCAGACCTGGGTATGGTAATATACACATGAATCCCAATACTCACAAAATTGAGACAGGATTATTTTGAGTTGAGGACAATCTATGCTACATAGTAAGACTACTTAAAATCAAAAAACAGAAAAAGGGTTAGGTGTATGGCCATTGTCCAATCTCAGCCTCCAGAGTGTTGGGATTACAAGCACTCCAGGTTTTTCCTTACAAATTCTAATGGAGATACATTTCTGAGCTAAAGTGCCCAGCAGGGCTTCTTTGAGTCTTGAAATAACTAGAGTCAGGTGGTGACGTCACTGGGCCAGTTAAAAGAGGGTGTGTGTAGGAAAGAGTAATTACTCTAGAAGAAAGGTAGGATGTTGGAACACAATTGAATCTAGCTGGAATTTTGTATAGTAATTTTCTTGGTGAATTTGTATAGAAGGTTTCAGATATCATGCATAGTTCACATGTAACTGCTGCATACCTTATGAGTTACTTGATTTGGTAAGTGAATGCCCTTAAGGAAATAAATGTTCTATGGTAGTCATGAATAGAGATAACGTTTTATATCAATCTGAAATTATAAATTATATCTTCTATGGCAACCTCATTGATGGTTTTATTTATTTAACCATGTATGTGGGACCAGTGAGATGACTCAGGGGTGAAAATGCTCTCTACCGACATGGATGTGACATAGGGTCACTTATGGAGCCCATCCCGTGTAGGAGAGAGCAGACTTCCTCGAATCCTCCTTTGCTGTCTGTGCTTGACTTGTGGCATGTACACACACAAAATGAATAAGTAAATGTAGAACAAAACTTTTCTTTCTTTTTTTTTTTTTTTTTTGAGACAGGGTTTCTCTGTGTAAGCTTCGCACCTGTCCTGGGTTTTGCTCTGTAGACCAGGCTGGCCTCGAACTCACAGAGATCCACCTGCCTGAGTGCTGGGATTAAAGGCGTCTACCACCACTTCCTGGTTTGCTTGCTCATTTATTTATTTATTTATTTATTTATTTATTTGTTTGTTTGTTTGTTTATTGTGGTGATTTGAACCCAGGGCCTGGTGAACACTAAGCAAGCTTCCTCAGTCTCTTTTAGGCTTATTTTGAAGAGGAAGACTGGGTTTCTGAGTGGTTTCTCAAGGTCATGAAGACAGCCAACACCCAAGACGATTCACACAGTGCTCTGCAACTCCAGCTTTGGCTTTGTTCCCAAGGCTAAGGGCAAATAACCATTCACATTTAACAAAGTCTATTGTCAGCAAACAATGCAGTCTTGTTCTGGGGCAACGGTATGGACTGACCTGGAGCAGAAGGAACTGCCTAGCCCCTGAAGCTCTACCACAAAACCCACAAAACTATCTCCAAAGTCTTAAAACACTTTCTGCTAATCTAACCTACATTATATCCCATGGATTCCAGATTTGCAGATGGACAGTGTAGTTCAGCCTCGGATGGGTAGATCTGAACTGAATGTGTAAGGACTTCCTTGTCCTGTAGTTGTTTCCTAAACAGTTCAGTGTAGCAATTACACAGCATGCATATTGTATCAAGAATTACACACTGAGGTGGCGGCAGCGGCAAACGCCTTTAATCCCAGCACTCAGTAGGCAGAGGTAGCCGGATCTCTGTGAGTTCGAGGCCAGCCTGGTCTACAGAGTGAGTTCTAGGACAGTCTCTAAAGTTACACAGACAAACCCTGTCTTGACAAACAAATGAACAAACAAACAATTACAAAGGAAGCAATTTCAAGTATACAGAAGGATGCATGTAGCCTATATACAAATACTATTTTAGGACTGGGTGGCAGAGGCAGCTTGATCTCTGAGTTCTAGGACAGCCAGGGCTACACAGTTAGACCTTGTCTCAAAAACAAAGCAAACAACAGTATTATTTTAAGGGACTTTAATGTCCATGGGTTTTGGTATCCATGAGTACCAAATGTCCATTATTGGTGGACATTATTGTTACTTTTTAAATGTTTTATTATTATTATTATTATGGGTGTTTTGGCTACATGTATGTGTTACACGAATTCCTAAAGGTCTTGTAATAAAAAACCTGGAGCCAGATATTGGGGTAAATACTGAAAGATCAGAGAGACAAAGGAACAAGCCACAGCTACTTCTCACCTTGCCAACTCCACGAATCCTCTGACTGAATGCCCTGGAGTCCTCAGCTGAAAGGGTCCAGTTGAAAAGGGCTCTCAACAGAAAGGCCTTAGTTCCTGTCTCCTCACGCCTTACATGTCTTTCTCCTCCCAGCCATATCACTTCCTTCCTAGTGCTGGGATCAAAGGTGTGTGTGCTTCCCAAATACTGGTAGCAAAGGCATGAGATCTCAAGTGCTGGGATTAAAGGCCTGTGACTCCCAAGTACTGGGATTAAAGGTGTGTGCCACCACTGCCTGGCTCTGTTTCTCTCCTAGACTGAATCAATCTCATGTAGTCCAGGGTGGCTTTGAACTCACAGAGACATTCTCTGTCTACCAGTGCTAGGATTAAAGGTGTGTGCCACCACTGTCTGACCTGTATGTTTAATCTAGTGGCTTGTTCTGCTCTCTGATCTTCAGGCAAATTTTATTAGGGTACACAAAATATCACCACATGTATGTATATGCACCACATGGGTGCACATTGACGCCAGAAGAGGGTGTTTACAGCAGACTTTCTTTTAGGCCACCAACCAGCTCCCAAACAAATGACATAGAGACTTATTAGTTATGAATGCTCTGCCTTATCTTAGCTCTTATTTTAATCTGTTTCTCTTTATCTGTGTTTTGCCTTGGGGCTCGCTCGCTTTTTCTTTCTCTCTCTCTCTTTCTTGTCTGTCTGTCATATTTTACTGCTTCTAGTAAAATATGCTTCTGTCTGACATCTGCCTGGCTTCTGGCTCCTGGCCCTGAGCGTACCTCTCTCTTCTTCTCTGAGCCTAGATTCTTCCTCCTACTTATTCTCTCTGCCCTTCAGCCCTGCCTGTCCCTCTACTGCCTAGCTATTGGCCATTTAGCTCTTTATTAGACCACTCAGGTGCCTCAGGCAGGCAAGGTGCAACATCAACACATCTTTACATAATTAAACAAATGCAGCATAAACAAATGTAACACATCTTTACATCATTAATATAGCATAAATAAATGTAACACCTAGTTACATTTGCCTAGTTAAAGTAATACTATTTGCCTAGTTAAAGTAATATTTCCCAACAGGTGTTGCCTATTCTGTAACTGTAATTACAGATGGTTGTGAGCCATCATTATGGTACTGTGAATTGAACCGAGTCCTCTGGAAGAGCAACCAGTGTTCTTAACTACTGGGCCATCTCTTCTGGCCTTTTTTGTTTGTTTGTTCCTTGAGACAAGGTCCATTTTTGTAGCCCTGGCTAGCCTGGAACTCACTATGTAGACAACAGGCTAGGCTCAAACTCACAGAGATCCACCTGCCTCTGCCTCTGGAGTGCTGCCATCAAAGGGATGCACCACCATACCCATTGGTGGGCACATCACCAGATATTAAGAGACAACTGTAGCCGGGCGGTGGTGGTTGCATGTCTTTAATCCCAGCACTTGGGAGGCAGAGGCAGGTAGATTTCTGAGTTTGAGGACAGCCTGGTCTACAGAGAGAGAGTTCCAGGACAGCCAGGGCTACAGAGAAAACCTTGTTTAAACTATATATAAATGTATACACACACACACATACATACACACACACAGACAGAGGGTGGGGGAGAACTCAAGTCCTAGTGGTTCTGTGGTATAATTCTTACCTCCTCCTTATCAGTTGTACAGTTGAGCCCCTTCTGGGAGCAGCTTGTTCCTTCTGCTCCACCTTGCTATCCTCCGGCACTGCCAACCCACTTCTTTCCACAGAACAACTTCACATTTGCATCCTTCCACTAGACAAGGTCTCAAGGAATATGTAGCACATCAGAGCCAGGGGTGATGGCAGAGGGGGACTGGCCCCAAGCTTGAGGCTCCACCCTAAGTTGAAAGGGTTTTGTTTCTTTGTGTATCCCTCCTTTCTTCAATTCACTAGGGCAGCTTTCTTTTCTTTTGCACACAGCTCCATGTTTTAATGAACTGTAAAGTTAATTAAAATCTATTGCTCCTTTCTCTCGAGCTGCCCCATTCACAGGTTACAGTAAGGTTTATGATTAAAAGGTACTTGTCAAGAAAATACCAAGCATAGACTAGTGATTAAATCAGGTGCACAGATTTTCAAAAAAGCTTTTGATCAATCATGGTTTTTTTTCCTTTTTATTTTTTTTTTTAAATTTCATGTGATGTCTAACTTGCTATTTAGTGAGGATGACCATGAACTTCTAATCCTGCCTCCACTTGCTGAGTGCTAGGATTAGAGACATGCACCACCAAGCCCAGTCTATGTGGTGCTGGGGAATGAACCCTGGGCATCACAGATGCTAAGCAAGTGCTCTACTATAAAACAAAATTGCCAGCCGGGCGGTGGTGGTGCACGCCTTTAATCCCAGCACTCGGGAGACAGAGCCAGGCGGATCTCTGTGAGTTCGAGGCCAGCCTGGGCTACCAAGTGAGTTCCAGGAAAGGCGCAAAGCTACACAGAGAAACCCTGTCTCGAAAAACCAAAAAAAAAAAAAAAAAAACCCCAAAAAAACCCCACAAAATTGCCAGCCCAATAAAAGGTTTAATTTGGAACAACTTAACATGTTGGAAACCAGGAGTCCAACACCTGGGCTGGGCTGTGACTAGGAGGCTTAGGTCTTTTCTGCCTGCCTTCCTTTTTTTTTTTTTTTTTTAAATTAAAAATGCATTTATTATTTTGTTTGTTTTGAGATAAAATCTCACTAAGTATTAACTCTGACTGGCCTGGAATCTGCTATGTAGAACTAGCTAGCCTCAAACTCTGTATGATCCTCCTGCGTCTTTCCCTAGCTCCAGGGGATCTGATGTCCTCTTCTGGCCTCCATGGGCACCTGTACACACATGGACCCCTCCCACACATACACACAGACCTTGTTTAAAAATCCACAAAACAACAAAACCCTTTCCTTGTTCCGTCACTTTCTAGAGTTATTGGCTCTCCTGGGCACAGCAGAACCTCACACAGGGCTGACCTGGGACATCCCACCAAGCAAGTTCCACCGACAAGTGGCCACCCACTGGTGCAGACCCTGTGAGGTATTAGGGGTTAGATGGTAAGGAAGAAGGGATGAGCAGACAAAGAACCATGGGCTCAAGGTCCAGGCTATCAAGGACACGTGAAGGACAAAACAGACATCTGAAGCGACTTTAGGAGGGACAGCTGCTCTCAATATGGAGCTGATGACAGTTTCAGTTCTCAAAAATATTTCATAAATGGAATCCGTGTTTGGCTGGTGAGTTGCCTTAGTTGGTAAAAGCTTGCTGCACAGCCCCAGTAACTGGAGTCTGATTCCTGGAGCCCCTGTGAATGTGATGGAGAGAGGTGACTCCACCAAGTTGTCCTCTAGCCTCCTTGTCCACACTTGGGCTGCATCTGTATGTCATGAACACACCATCTAAATAAATACAATTTCAAAAATCACTTGTTTTCTTTTTATTTTTCGAGACAGGGTTTCTCTGTGTAGCCCCAGCTGTCTTGGAACTCGCTCTGTAGCCCAGGCTGGCCTGGAACTCACAGAGATCTGCCTGCCTCTGCCTCCCGAGTGCTGGGATTAAAGGCGTGCACCACCACTGCCCCACTGGTTCTCTGATGCGTCATTGCTGCAAAACACAGTGCTTGCTCCAGAGGGACTAAGTTTGTTTTGAGCGTGACCAGGGAATATGGATTCAAGTTGTTCTGCATGGTCCTTTCCACCATGGAAGCAGTTATATAATTTTATAGTCGCAGAAGGGAGTATACATCATTGCATTTATCCAAACAGGAAAGCTCTGCTGTAGGTCTCAGATGCTATCGAACAGCATTCTTAGCTCTTGGCTTGGGTGAAGCTAGTGGGCCTGTTAGTAGGTTATTGCACTCCAGAGACTTACTTGATTGTTAATGTGACGTTAGGTCAGATAGAGAGGTAGGTGATACACATCTACTAAGGGAACTAAAAAGCTTGGCATGGTAGCTCACATAAGAGGCTGAGGCAGAAGGATTGTCATGAATTCCAGGTCAACCTGGGGTACACAGAGTTCCACACCTGGAGTATAGTGTGAAACCCTGTCTCAAACAAAACAAAACAAAAAACACTAAATGAAGGGCTGGAGAGATGGCTCAGTGGTTAAGGGTGTGTGCTGCTCTTCCAGAAGCCCCTTGTTCAATTCCAATCTCCTAGGTGAGGCAGCTCACAATTGACTGTGACTTCAGTTTCAGGGGACTCTAGTTTCCTTGGACACCTGCACTTGTGCATAGACCCCCACAGAGGCACACACACCACATACAGATAAAGTAACACCCGACCCAAGCAACAACAAAAACTAGGGAACTAAAATCTGCCCAAGATAATTTCAGCTTTAGATGTGCAACATTCCAACCCTCCAGAATCATAGGATTCCAGTCAGTAGACTACTCTGCAGAATCTTCCATTAGGTGCGACTCCAGTCTCCTGAGTGCTGCTATTGTTGGGATATTTGTGTCTCTAAAATTCTTGTTGCAATTAAATCTTCAAGGAAATAATGTTAAGAGGTAGAGCCTTATTCAGATGTGGTGGTGCAAACCTTTAATCCCAGCATTCCAGAGACAGAGGCAGGCAGAGCTCCATGA
Source organism: Peromyscus eremicus (assembly GCF_949786415.1). Classification (NCBI taxonomy): domain Eukaryota; kingdom Metazoa; phylum Chordata; class Mammalia; order Rodentia; family Cricetidae; genus Peromyscus; species Peromyscus eremicus. The sequence goes on along the minus strand of NC_081422.1, from coordinate 100,485,747 downwards.
GTCTGTTCTACATAGTGAGTTCTAGGACAACCAGAACTACAAAATGAGGCCCTTTCTCAAAACAAAACACCCCCCCCAAAACCAACCACCAAAAAGTGGGGATTCTGGGAGATGGTTAGATCCTGAGAATAAGTCCATTGTAAAGGAGGTCAAGGCCTCTTCTAAGAGACCCTTCAACTCTCTACCATGTGAAGCCCTATTTTATCTCCTCCCAAGGATACAGTGATAAACTGCCATTTTTAGAAACAGAAATAAAGCCATGGCCAGACATCAGACCTGCAGATAGCTTATTTTGTATGTGTGCATGTGTGTGAGGACAAAAGACAACCTTGGGTGTTACTCCTCAGATACTATTCATTTACTGTTTTAATTAATTATTTTCTAATGTGTATGTGTGTGTGTGTGTGTGTGTGTGTGGTCTGCATGTATGTAAGTGTATTGTGTGTGTACCTGGTACCCTCAGAGGCCAGAAGAAGGCACTGGATCCCTTGGAACTAGAGTTACAAATGGTTGTAAGCTGCCATGTGGATGCTGGGAATCAAACCCCATCCTTTGGAAGAGTATCGAGTGCTCTAAACAGCTGAGCTATCTCTTCAGTCCCCCAATTTTTCTTTCTTTCTTTTCTTTCTTTCTTTCTTTCTTTCTTTCTTTCTTTCTTTCTTTCTTTCTTTCTTTCTTTCTTTCTTTCTTTTTGAGACAAGGTCTTGTGTATCCTAGACTGACTTTAAACTACATAGACAAGGATGACTTTGAGAGCCTGATTTCTAAATGTTGAGATTTAGGCATGTACCATAAATACTGTTTTATATGATGCTGGGGACCATACCCAAGGCTTGTGCATGCTAAACAAGCTCTCTATCAATTGAGCTACATTACCAGCCCTGTCTTCATTTTCTTAAAAAAGATTTCTTGGGCTGGAGAGATGGCTTAGCGGTTAAGAGCACTGGCTGCTTTTTCAGAAGTCCTGAGTTCAATTCCCAGCAACCACATGGTGGCTTATGACCATCTATAGGATCTGATGCCCTCTGCTGGAGTGCAGGTATATATGCAGAACACTCATACATAAAATAAAAATTAAAAAGATTTCTGTATGTGTATAAATGCTTTGCCTCATGTAGGTATGTGTACCTCATGAATGCCTGGTGGCTGAGGAGGTCAGAAGATGGCATCAGCTTTCCTGGAACTGGAGTTCTGGATAGTTGTAAACCCTTTGGGCGCTAGGAACAGAGCCCAAGACCTTTACAAGAGCAACAGGTGCTCTTAACCACAGAACCATCTTTCCAGCTCCCTGTACCCATTTTTCCTGTAGCCATTTTTTAATATTCCATTGCCATCCCCAAACTATTCACAAGATGCTTTTAACAGCAAGAAGATTAAGCCCATTGGGCTGTAAACTCCTGAATGGTATTGAGTTGACTTAATTCTTATATTTCTATTGCCCTGTGTACAAACAGAAACTGGAATTTCCTTTTGCCCTCCTTCTTTCTTCTTTCTAAGATTTATTTTTATGGGCATTGTGTTTTTGCTTGCATGTATGTCTGTGTGAGGGTGCCATATCCCTTGGAACTAGAATTACAGGCATTTGTGAGCTGCCATGTGGGTGCTAGGAATTGAACCCAGGTCCTCTGGAAGAGCAGTCAGTGCTCTTAACTGTTGAGCCATCTCTCCATCTCCCCATCTCCCCAGCCCCTCCCTCTTTCCCTCCCTTCCTTCCCTCTCCCTTCCTCTTCCCCTTTCTCTCTCTCTTTCTTCTTTCTTCTTCCCGCTAGGTGGCCCAGACTGACATGGATCAGCAATGTCTTAAAGAGTTGCAAAAGGAAAAGAGATGTTGCTGAGTGGTGGAAGTGTCAAGAAGCAAGGAAATTTAGAACAGCAGGTGGGCGGGTGATTACACAGTAGTACATGCCTGCGATTTTAGTTACTCAGGAGGCAGAGGCAAGAGGATCATGAACTTGAAGGAAGACAGCCTAGGCTACACAGTGTGTCCCCGTGTGTGTGTGTGTGTGTGTGTGTGTGTGTGTGTGTGTGTGTGGTGAGCGGCAGGGCAAAAACCAAACTTTTTAAGGAAACATGTTTGAAGAAATCCTTTCCATCAGTAAAAAAAAAAGGTGTACTCTGGTGTTTTTGGAGTCCAGCCAATAGTTGATTTTTGAATGTGGGAAGGCATCACGCTTAGGTCATAGTGGACGCAAGGTGAGGGCAAGGGTAGAGAGGAGGAAGGCTCAGGGTCATTTTTGTTTACAGGCAGTTTGCCCTTGTGTTCAAAGATCATGGAACAGAAATACTTTGCTGAATTATCTGTATATGGTGGCTCATGGAGAAGAGTGGTAAACATCAATGAATTGTCAAAGAACTGTAACTATGCGGAGGAGCAAGGATGACCCTAAATCTGATGGTTCAGCCTGGAGTCTGGTACCTAACAGGAATTCGGGGTGTATTTAATTACTGACTATATCTAACAGGATGAAGAGGGAAGGATCATTACAAATCACTGAGAATCCACTGCAGGAATGCAGAAACCGGAGGATTCTTTTCAGGTTTTCTGGAGGTCAGTGAGGCACCCAAGCTCTAACCCACGATCCTGGTCTCTAGGGAAGCCCCAGACCTGCCATTTCCGGATTAATCCCCACCCACCAGAGCACTTCCGGTCTCCAGTGCTGGAAGCGGCAGAAAGGTAAGTTTGCGTCTCAAGGACGTACATGAACCTTAGAAATCATTCCTGACCCAGACGGAGGCGAGTCCAGGCGACAGCAGCCCCTTACTTCCTGCGACACCTAGTATTGTGCGGCATAATTTCTCTCGCGAAGATTACAGGCCATTAGTCTCGGGCGACGTCACTTCCGGTCACCTGGCGACTGGCCAAATCCGGATGTGATGTCAGCTCCACTTTGTTGCGGGAGGAGTCAAGGCTGGTCTTCGCATTTCCTCACTTAGCAACCGGAGTGCACAGGAGCTAGAGAGGTGTAGTGTCTTAAATAGAGTTGGGGATTTGGCAACTGAAAATGAAAGTCGTCCAATTAAATTTAAACTCGCCACAACTTAACTTTTAGTTACAAATAATCCCAAATGTACTGATCATATTTATACTAAAAAATTACTTATCCGAAATAGAAGTTTCACCAAATGTCCTGCATTTTATCTGGCAACTTTGGCCTTGAGCATTCTTTTGTCCTGGGTTCTATTAGGGATCTTCTAGGCTTTGCTCCTCTGTGAGATAGACAAAAGTTCATCTGCAGCTGAGCATTGTATGTTTTAGATGCAAAGATGCATTTAGCTCCAAGCCCTGGAACTTGAAAAGTGTAGTTCTGTGGGAGAGACCATCCCTATCATGTATGAAGTCATGGACTCCTCCATAGTGGTGGAGGGCTGATAACTTGTTTGCCAGACACTTCAGGCTTTCTGATGCTCTGTCCAATGCAACAGATTTAAAAAAAACAAAAACAAAAACCTCCAGTTAACAACTTATTCCACTCCTTTTTTTTTTTTTTTTTTGGTTTTTCGAGACAAGGTTTCTTTGTGTAGCTTTGCGCCTTTCCTGGAACTCACTCTGTAGCCCAGGCTAGCCTTGAACTAAAAGAGATCCACCTGCCTCTGCTTCCCGAGTGCTGGGATTAAAGGCGTGCGCCACCACTGCCCGGCAATTTATCCCACTCCTAAATAACATGCCACTTCTAGACCTGTGCCATGTGGCTGTGTAGTTCACGACCGGCTGTGGGTCGTCTGTAAACATGTCCGGTTTTCATGTAAGGAATTCTCAGGGCTTAATTTCATCCCACCTCTCATCTTGCAAATGAACTCAGTTTGAGAAAAGATATACTACACACTTAAAAAAAAACTAGCATCGCAATTCCTAGACTACTTCCTCTTGTATCCACGCTTACTGATGCAGTTGTCTTTCAGCAAAATGGTAGGCATTTTATTGTAGTAACTATCTTATTTAGGGGCTTTAATGTATCTCAGTGGTAGAGTGCATACTCGTCACATGCAAAACATGGGTTTGGTCTCCAGAACTCCTCTGTCCCCAGATTTAGATACCCGAAAGGTATGAGTCCTTTGGCTTCGTTGTCCCCATATTTACCCTGTATAACGTCCTGACCTTTACCCCAAGACCTTTCTGTTTTTCACTCTGCCCAGTGTGGAAAATGATTGGGCATAGTTAGGAGCCTGGCCTTTGCCTGCTCCAGCACTGGGCTGTTTCTGCTCTGAGTGGTGTAACTCAGGGCTTGTTTTGCTATCATGGAGCCAGAAAGGGGTGTTCCTGGCAAGGTTGACCCTGCCCAGCTGTGTGGGTAGAAGGGCATCTTTTCTTACGCTGTAGATTGAGCTCCATAGCGCACGTCCTCTTGCATATGAACTGGGGACTTGCCAAAGGTCTCACCTGGAGTCAGATTTTGTAGCTACTCCTGATTTGTGCCTGGACCTCTCGCTGAACTGTTCTGAGTGCTGAGATTCCTCGGGTTATGTGCACTGATAAGCCCGTAGCCTTTCTACATAGACTCAGCATTCCCAGACTAGTCTTAGGAGCTAATGAAATAGATCAGGCTAGAGGTCAGTGGGCTTGGGGTCAGGTGGTGAGACAACCAACAGCCTTTCTGTTTCTTCCTTTTGGCAGTAGAAGTGGTAAAAAGGTAAGGCAGAAATGCCAGAAAGGAGCCCTGCCGTGGTGTGTGGGCTTGGCAGTGAAGGATGTGGATAAGAGTGGTGCAGGAGACCACTGGGAGGAATGGCTTCCTTTGTGAATGATTAACTCCCAGCCAAAGGAGGTGACCCAGGAGGAGGGTCCACTTGTTAGGAACTTTGGACTTGGGGCAGAGTGTCTAGAAGACCGGTGTGTGGCCTACAAAAGAAGAGGACGTGGCTGGGCATCAGGGCTGGGCTTGCAGGACTGGAGTAGGATCAGGTTCGCTGCAGGCTTCATGAATTCTTCAGCTTTCATTTCAGGTGGCTCGTTCTTGCAACAATGGCTGTGGAGTCCACCAGCCCTGAGCTCTCAGAGGGGTGCCCATGATGGTCGGGTTCTGTCTGTGGTCTCACTCATTCTCCTCTCTCTCTAGGCAGCTATGGATACAAGGCTTTGCTGAGAGATGTGGGCATGGCTGCAGCCCTACAGATCTTGCCCTGTCTCCTCCGAGCCCCATCACGCCCCTTCCTCTGGGGGCCCCCAGTGGCCCGGATGACCAGTGGTATGGCCTTGGCAGAACAGGCAAGGCAGCTGTTTGAGAGTGCTGTGGGCGCTGTGCAGCCGGGCCCCATGCTGCAAAGGGCACTGTCCTTGGATCCTAGTGGCAAACAGCTGAAGGTGCGGGATCGGAGCTTCCAGCTACATGAAAACCTCTACCTAGTGGGCTTCGGCAAGGCTGTATTGGGCATGGCAGCTGCAGCTGAGGAGCTACTGGGCCAGCATCTTGTGCAGGGTGTGATCAGCGTTCCCAAGGGGATCCGAGCTGCTATGGAGCAGGCTGGAAAGCAGTAAGAATCTGTTGGGGGTGGTGGTGGTGGGGTGCTCTCCGCTGCCCTTTAGAGGAAACCTTCTCTTCCTCCTAGGCCTCCCTATCTGGCCTGGTGGGTGGACATCCTCGCTCAAGTCACTCTCCCTGATGGACAGCTGAGAAGTCAGGTGGGAGGAGAGGAGCCCACCCATCCCGTCCCTGTTTGCTCCCTCCTCAGAGAGATGCTGCTGAAGCTGCACAGCCACATCCAGGTGTTCGAGGGTGCGGAGGACAACCTGCCGGATCGTGATGCTCTGAGGGCTGCACTGGCCATCCAGCAGCTGGCCGAGGGCCTCACAGCCAGCGACCTGCTGCTTGTGCTCATCTCAGGTGGGGGTTCCAGATCAGCTGAGAACAGCTCACGGGGGAGGCCCCAAATACCAGATTCTCGAGACGTTCATCTGAGCCACCGTGGTCACAGGGTGAAGTTGGGACCAAGACAGACAGTGAGGAGCCTAGAGGGTACCTTGTGGGGGTGTCAGGGGTAGTCATCTGTCCTGAGCTGTGATGGTGAGGGCACACTAACACGCTAACACATGTCAGAACCTTTGGAAAACGTTTCTGTCTGCAACAGTGTCACCCAGGCTTCACGAGCTGGGTTTCCAGCCCCCACAGCACTCTCTTTGGTTGTCTGCTGTTTTTTTCTTGCTCTTCCTTAGTCTATGCTTTTAAAAAATATAATTTTTGTGGTGCTGAGGATCAAGTTCAGGGCTTCACACGGACTAGACAAACACTCTACTACTGAGCTACATCCCCAGCCCCTCTAGCATCTTCTGGGGTCTGGAGTACCCCAGCTAGGGGACACTTCACTCCATGTCCACAGGGGGGCACTCTAACTCCACCGTCTCAGTCCTCGACCCCCTCCCCCGTGGTCTACCTGGTTCCCTTCTCTTCTTCCTGACACCCTCGCTGACTCTGCAGGTGGGGGATCAGCCCTGCTGCCTGCTCCCATCCCACCTGTCACACTGGAGGAGAAACAGACGCTCACCAAGCTGCTGGCAGCCCGTGGAGCCACAATTCAGGAGCTGAACACCATCCGGAAGGCCCTGTCCCAGCTGAAGGGTGGAGGGCTGGCTCAGGCTGCCTATCCTGCTCAGGTGCATTCATCACTTCTTCAGCCAGCCCTGCGTTCCCCACATGTGACAGGGATAGGAAAGCTTAGGCCAACATACACGTTGGCAGGGGCCTCGCCTGTCGGGGAAGTCCTGGGAGGAGGCCAAAGAGGGCGAGGGGGATGCTCCCTGGTCGGTGTTCTGCCAGCCCGCCTGCAAGTGGCAAGAAGCAGATAGATAAGGGCAAAGAAGCGTACCAAGGGGTGTACACCCAGGACCGGTTTGTCCTTAAGGGCCCCGGGGCGCGGAGGAGTCAAGACTGAGCCGTATCTTATGGCCTTTGTCTAGGTGGTGAGCCTCATCTTGTCGGATGTGATTGGGGACCCTTTGGAGGTGATCGCCAGTGGCCCTACCGTGGCCAGTTCCCACAGCGTGCAAGATTGCCTGCATATTCTTAATCACTACGGCCTTCGTGCAGCTCTGCCGCGTTCCGTGAAGACTGTGCTCTCTCGAGCTGACTCTGACCCCCGCGGGCCACACACTTGTGGTCATGTCCTCAATGTGATCATCGGCTCGAATTCTCTGGCTCTGGCTGAGGCTCAGAGGCAGGCTGAGGCCCTGGGCTACCATGCCCTGGTGCTGAGCACAGCCATTCAGGGTGATGTAAAAAATGTGGCCCGGTTCTATGGATTGCTAGCCCGGGTGGCTGCAGCCCGCCTCGCTCCATCCACGGCTGGGCGTTCCTTGGAGGAGGAGGAGGAGGAGGAGGAGGAGGAGGAGGAGGAGGAGGAGGCAAAACTCCATCAGCTGGCAGCTGAGCTCCGGCTCCCAGACCTGCAGCTGGGGGAGGCTCTGGAAGCGGTGGCAAAGGCTAACGGCCCAGTCTGCCTCCTGGCTGGTGGTGAGCCCACAGTGCAGCTGCAGGGCTCTGGCAGGGGTGGCCGGAACCAAGAGCTGGCCCTGCATGTGGGAACAGAGCTGGGAAGACAGCCACTGGGGCCCGTTGATGTGCTCTTTTTGAGTGGAGGCACTGATGGGCAGGATGGGCCCACCAAGGTGGCTGGGGCCTGGGTCATGTCTGATCTTGTCAGCCAGGCTTCTGCTGAGGGCCTGGACACAGCCACCTTCCTTTCCCACAACGACTCGTACACCTTCTTTTGCCGCTTCCAGGGTGGAACACACTTGCTGCAGACAGGGTTGACAGGGACCAATGTCATGGATGTCCACCTCCTGATTTTTCATCCTCAGTGACGGCCTAGCTCCTATTTTGAGAGTATATGGGTAATTATGGGCAGGATCTCGTGGGAAGGTCACGGGCTTGTCGCCAGGACCTCACTGTGCTTTAGGATCCCTGTCCCCTTAGCCTGGCTCCCTGTTGCTCCACCCACCTCCCACAGATCGGCTCCATATCCATTCCCCAACTAGTCTAGAAGACTTTCCACCCCTGCTTCCTGTCATGTTAGCAGGTAGCCCTGAGGCCCACAGGAAGCTCCTCCGCCAGTTCCTAGTCTTTATTTTCTCCCCAGGAGCCCATCTGCCCCAGTCCTCAGCCTGGTTCTTCCGTGGAGTGAAGTCAGGGAGCCTGAAAATAAAAAGAAGGATGTTGTGGGGGTCTCAGCTCACTGTCCTCAGTATTTCTTTAGTGCAGGGCTTCGGGTAGCTGCTGGGGAGGGGAGCATGGTGTGCTCCTAGCAATTTTGCCGGCATCTCACAGAGTTTCTCACCCCCTTCTCTGCTGGGCATACTCAGGGTCTGTTGATGGGAATCTGGGAGGGTTGAATATGGCTCCTAGCAGCCTCACTGTGGGTGAGCAGGACAGGTTTAAGGATTGTTACCTATTCAACCATGACTCCCTGTGGCAACCTGGCCATGGTTTCTCCTCTCCTGCTGTAGCCTGGCTGGGTGGAAATTTTCTACTTGACACCAAGGATATTCCTTCAGCATTTGGACTACTCTTAGCTTTCCTCCTTTATCTTACCCGCTCTTTATCAAGTGGTTTCTTCAGGCTGCAGGACACTAGGCTTGTTCTCTCTTGCCAGTCCCATTTTCCCAGGCTAAACATGCCATGCACCGTACACGCCACGTCCCATGTGTTCTGGGTACACAGTTGGGGTCCTGGTGCCAGCATTCAGTACCTATCTCCAGGACTAGAATGGTAGGTCAGAGCAGTGAAGGAGTTCAGCCGTCTCTCAACCCCTCCTGTTACAGCTGTCAGAGGTGAGTCCCTTGGGTTGGCCTGCAGCCACTGGCCTGGCTCCCCTTGAGCCTTCTTGCTCAGTATCAGAGCCCTCCGCTGGCTATCCTCACCGTACGCCACGGCTCCAATCCCTATATGAGTGAGCAACAGAATCACATAGGAATAAAAAGCCATAGAGAACAGTGAGGCCTGGGGCTGCTCCTATGGGCCCTTCTTCCACTGTGAGGGTGTGTGGGGCTCTAGGTGTGCAGAGCTGATGTGTCCTGGGTAGAGCTGCCCTTCTCCATGGGCTCTGGACAGTCTGGCTAGAAGCTGGGCCATGACCTGGAGACCTAGATCCTGCATGTTCCAGGGACCAGGAGGGAGATAAACAAGGCAAGCTGATTCTGAGGACCAGAGAGGTTTAGGAGAGTGGAGTGGTGTGTACCATTTTTCTTTCCTGGTGGAGAGGGTCAAAGTCTCAGGGGATTTTGTCTTTACACTTGGTGTTCTGGCTTCCACTAGAGGTGTCCTGCCTCTGTGTCCTTGACCTTGGGAATGTATTCCTGTTGGACACCAAGTTGCAGGCAAGAGCTTCGAGAGAAGAGGGCTGGGGACCAAGGACTTGTCAGCCACATCCTCAGTGTCTTTGTGTGGTGAGCATGTGAGCGGGGACACTGGTGTCAGAATGCCTCTGTGGTGCCCCCACAGGTGCTTTTCAGAGCAGGGTTGCTTGTGGGTATGGCTGCCGCCATTGCCTGCCGAGGGCTTTACGCATGGGCAGAGTCTTGCTGGAGCTCCCCTTGTCTACCTTGGTCCCTTTCCTGTACCTATGTTTTCAGAGTCTGGGGGCCAGGGTCTGAATTGGACCCCTTAGAGCAAACAGTTGGTGGACCTAACGCATTGTACTTGCTCGCCTATATATTTGGTCAGTCTAGATGATAAAAAAATATGCAGATTCCTCACAGTTAGTGCTCGATAGGACTTTTTTTTTCCTCCATAAATGTCAATTATGTAGCTGGGCCTGGTGGCACAGGCCTATATATCCCAGGGTACTTGAGAGGCAGGAGGACTGAGAATTCATGGCTAGCCTGAGCTACAGAGAGAATTCAAGGCCAGCCTAGGCAATTAAGTGAGATTCCCATTTCAAAGAGCTTTAAAAAGAGAGTTGGGAATATAGTCAGTGGTACTTGCTGTTCTAGCATGTGTGAAGCCCTGGTTCAGTTCCCAGCACTGAAAAGTAAAATAAATGAATGAATGGCTAAATACACACAAGTCTTATCAATTATGGATTAGTGAAGGCACTCCCCTTCTTTGGTTTTTGGCTGCCAGCTCTCCTGACTCAGTTTTTTGCTGCCCAAATTCCCATTTCATCTTCATGTGCTGATACTTTCCATGGCTAGAGGATTTTTCCATGAGGGTGCCCAGCTCTTCTTTACACTAAAAACTCCTCATTGTCTGCAGCTGGCATGAGCTGTGGGTCTGGAGAGCCTTTTGGGGTCAGCTTCTCTAAACCCATTTGTCCTATAGCTGGAGAATTAGAGAAGGTGGTCTGTCTGGGAGATAGAGGAGAACCTGCTTTGGACCCCTGAGTCATTCTCTGCTGCCCTTTGGGGCTCAGATACCCTGGGGCCAACGCAAGGCTCAGCGGAGTTAGGGGATGTACCTTTCCTTTCCTTGTTGACTCTCAGGAGTTTGAGGATGGTCATGTGACCACACTTAGCCTCTTCAGGGATCTGTAAAGCAGATTTCTTGGTCTCTTTGTGGATGGAAGGGCATCGTGACTAGGGATTTGGTAGGAAATCCCATGCATGTGAATGGTGGGCTTCTACATAAAGGTGTGCATAGACCTGAGTGTGCATGTGTAGGAGTGTGTGTCCAATGCAACCGCCGACCAGCCACTGAGCAGGCCTCCACAGTGCTCCATTCCAAGGTGCAGGCATTTGGTGTGGTTAGAATGTTGGGGATGTTGTGGAACGTGGTGGGCACCGAGACCTGAAAGCTTGGCAGAGGTGGGATGGTAAAGAGCCCTGTGGACCTGACTAGGGGAGTGAACCTTCCTTTGATAACAGAGGCGAGGTTCATGGAGATTTTAGCAGGAAGTGATACCAAGAGGATGTGGCAGGATTGATGGGAGAGGGCAGGGGAGGAAGGTATGTGAGGAGGTAGGAGGCTTCCAGGTGGAGAGACACATCATGTGGCTTCCAGCACTTCCTCTCATCCTTCCTCACCTTTTCAAGTTCCTATGGCCTCAGTCCTGTAGCCTTCATTTAGCCCTGGCAACTCTGTTTTGTTTTTATTTTAATTTTTTTTGAGACCAGGTCACTATGTAGCCCTGGCTGGCTTTCAACTTAGAGTGATCCATCTGCCTCTGTCTCCCAAGTGCTGGGATTAAAGGTACCCCCACACCCACTCATTGGCAACTCTTTAGATGCCCACTTTGGAATCAAGATGAAAGCCCCGGTTCAAACATCCTTGGGAATAAATGAGCCCCTCTGTCCCTGGGATGTGGGAGGTGGAGAGACTAGACAGTTAGTGTGTCCATTAGAGGGTATGGAGAGTCTCTGTTCCTATAAAATTTCACTGGAGTGGCACTTCAGTGGCCTGGAAGGCACATTAGAGGGGGATTCAGGTCCCAGGCCCTTGTCTTGGCCTGTTAACCTGTCTTTCCTCCTTTTTCTGATGGAGACAGTGTTTGTGACCTGCTCTTCTCTGGTGGGGCGGGGTTAGCAGCAGCAGGTGGATCCATATGCGAAAGCTCCATGCAAACAGGAAGCTCACGGAGAGAAAGGGGCAAAAAAGGGCTAGATAGACGGACTGTAGAGATGGCTGTTCTTCCAGAGGACCTGAGATCAGTGCCCAGCTGCCACATGGCAGTTCCAACTGTCTGTAACTACAGTTCCAGGGATCCAACACCCTCTTCTGGTCTCTGTGAGCACCAGGCATACATGTGATGCACATACATACATACATACATGCAGGTAAACCACTTATGCACATAAAATAAAAAAATAAGTCTTTAAACATCTGTAAAAAAAATTCTAGACATTAGTATCTTCCAAAGACATGTGTAAAGAGATCTCAATTTAGAGAGGCCCCCTTCTTGCCAGAAGGGGCCAAGATTAGAACCAGCAGGACGTTGGTGTTCATGGCCTGAAGCCAAGCAAGCCACCTGCCACCTCTGTCCTCTGACATTAGAATGGCATTAGCCAGCCTTTTCTTTTTTTTAAGACAGCGTCTCATATAGCTCAGGTTGGCCTTGAGCTTGAGATGTCACCAAGGATGACTGAATTTCTCCACCTTCCTTTCTCTATCTCATTGCAAATGTGTGCCATCATCACAGTTTCATGTGGTGGTGGGGATCCAACACAGGCCTCCTGAGTGCTGGCTAAGTACTCTACCAGCCGAGTTAGATCTCCAGTCCCTTCTCCTTAGTGTGTGCGTGTTTGGGAGTGCCTGTCACTGAGCTTTCCCTCCAGTTCAGGGATGGTATTGGAGTTATGGGTGGTCTAGGAGCTGAGGAGGGCTAGCTGGAGCTAGAGTCAGCTGCCTGTCCAGCAGGACGATGGTCCCCTTATGTCTCAGAAAAAAAGGCAGGGAAGTTGGTTCATGTATGAGGAACATAGGCCCAGATTAGGGAGGGACCGCTGGCCTGGCCCCAGGCTGGATCAGAAGATTTGGAGTATGCTACGGGAGGAGATGGCCTGTGCACGTGGGTGGAGGGGTGAGCCCTGACCCCAATGACTTAGATAGACTTCCACAGAAGACAGAGCTGTAGTGAGCTGTGCCAGCCTGGGAGGGGTAGTTTTCTCCAAGAGGCAGGGATGCCTAAGGGTCAATCAAGCCTCTTAGGAAACCACTCGGGCCGGTCCTGAGGCTTTGCTTACCCTCCTCCGCCTTGGCCCAGGCTGGCTTGTGGTGGCTGGAGGGTGTGGGCCGAACGTGGCTATTTGGTCTATAGCAGCTACACCAGCTCCATCCGGGGTGTAGTGCTGGGAGAATCAGTAGCAGCAGCTGCTGCTCTACCTACTAAAATGCAATTCTGGTCAAGGGGGAGGGAGAGGTGGCATCTGTAAATGTGTGCCCTAGGTGCTCAGTCCTTAGGCCACCACCCTTAGTAACTGGAACTCATGGGATCATCTCCACCTTCATGATCTGGTCCACTATTGGCACTGGGTGGGATCTGGTCCTACCCCAAACAGGCAGCCTGAGACCTTCCCTCAGAATGCACCCCATTGGGAAGGTCCCCTGTGGGTCACCGCTTTCCTATCCTTTTCTGGCTCTCCTGCAACCAGCAGAGACAGCACTTGGGACGATGAGCTTTTCAGACTTGGTCCCAGTCAGAGCCAGCCCTGCCTCCGACTGGAGCCCCAGCTGAGAAGGGGCCGGGGGCGGCTCAGCCCCTGTCTCTTCTGTCTACTCCTACTCCCCACCCAGCTTTAGGCTCTTAGCTCCTTCCAGTGGCTCCAGGTTGTCCCAGAAAGTGCACTTGTAGCTTCCCTCAAGAGGCAGGGCTCTGTCTCCACCTGCTTCCCACCTCTTCACCCCACCCCTCCCACAGAGCCGGATACCTTTCTGTCTCTCCCAGTCCCAGCGAGCCAATTGCAGGAACATCTGTTCCCTGGCCTCAGATGCTGTTTGCAACCCTGGGGAATGCTGTCCTGGGCACCCTGTCTGGGCGGGAGCTGGTCAGAGACCCGCGGAGAAGGGAAAGATGTCCGGTTTCCTATGGCTTTGTGAGTCTCGGGGTCAATAGCTTGGAGGATTCCTGGGAGCTGGTGATAGGGGAGAGAGCTCTGCCCCGCCCCCTCTACCTGGGCAGTAGGAACAGCCCCAGCACATTCCGACCCACAACCAACCCCGGGACAGGCACTTGTGAGGGTCACAAGGCGGTCAGTGCGGCTGATGCCCCCTGGCAATCTCCAAGCTGCAGCTCAGCTAGAGGCAGGGAGGACTGGGCGTAGACTCAGACCTTCAGGGGTGCGCTGTTCTGGGTGTCCCAGCCTCCCCCTTCACTCTGTCGGGTCCCGGGAGGGTCTCCCTCAGTCTTGGGCCATCATCAGGAGCTGGGTACCAGGGCAAGGACAGCCTGCCAGCTCCCTGCTAGCCCTCTCCCTCCACCCTGCTCTTGCTGACCGGTAGGGCACCTGCGGCTAGCTCTCTGCTGCTTCCGTTGCCCTGGGCAGAGAAGTGCTGTGGCCCGGGCTACCCACTGTCCCCACCTGCCCGCCCCCAGGGCTTCGGCTGCCCCGCGCCTGTGTCCCCGAACCCCCAGCTTACCTCAGTGGCGCTGTCTCCTCACCAGAGGCACTGCAGTGTGGGAACTGTCCCGAGGAGCCGGTTCTCAGCTGAAACAAAGAGGTGGGGGAGAAAGAGGGGGGGCAGCGGGAGAGGGAGAGGGTGAGTGAGCAGGCGAGGAGTGAGGAGTGGAGGCTGGAGGGAGAAGAGAGAAGGGAGAGGGTGAGGAGAGAGGGGAGGACAACGAGCCGCCACTGCCCCTGCCGAGAGAAAGCCCGACTCCCCGAACTGGAGGGCCAAGAAAGGAGGGAAGAGGAAATGGGGAGGGGGCCAGGCCGAGAGGAGAGAGGGGCGGGGAGCGAGAGCAGGGTGAGGGGATTGGGGCAAGTAAGGGGATGTGGGCAGAAGAGGGAGCATTGCGGGAGGAAGGGCTGCAGTGAGTGAAGGGGTCCCACCCCGTCCCATGCCAGGTTCTGATCTGAGACTTGAATGGGTAAAAAGCTATGCAAGAAAGCGGGGGATGGCTGGGAGAGAGACCTGCCAGGCAAAGGACAAGGGCTGGTGGGCTGGCTTGGGAGGCCAGCCACAAAGGCTTGAGAACAAAGGTGGCTGAGGGGAGGAGTAGGACCCCTGCAGACCGCAGGTGCCCCAGCCCTGAGCACACACAGGAGTGTCCTGATCACACCGGCAGGTTCACTCCGGCTGCCCAGGCTGGAGTGGCCCCTCGAGGTCCAGGGTCTGGGGGAACAGGCAGGGCTCCCTTTCCTTGGGAGCTCTGAACACCCTAACCCACACTCCACAATTGACCACACATCAGGATGCTGGTGTCACTGCCTTTGATGGGGAGGGGGAGGAGACAGTTCATCGGGAGGGGGTCCGAGGGGCCCTATGGAGGAGGCAGAGGACGGTGGGCCTATGGTGGAGGCAGAGTGTTGGGAACCCAAGCCGGGGAAGAGGCAGTGAGCGGTGGACACAGAGCGCTTCCTCACAGACCCACCTGAAGCTCCCACTCCACCCCATGTGCTTCTTGGGCTGCCTAATGCAGAAAGGTGAACCGATGGTCTTCGCTGGGACCCTCTTGTTGCCCAAGATGTGACAGGCAAGGCCACTGCCTAGGAAAGTTGCCTGGGCCGGCTGGGCTCAGGATGTGTTAGTGCTGGTGGAGGTGGGAGCGGGGAGAGCAATCAGGTCTCCTCTGAAGTGCAGGAGCTCCAGCTGCCTTTCCTTCTGTACCCGCCCACCGAAGAAAGTTCTCCTCTTGTCCACCCAGAGATTCCTCATAGTCATTTTCTGGAGCAAGGGGGTGGAGCATGTAAAGCTATGGTGGTGGTTGGGGGGAGAGTTCGCCCTCAAGCTCCACCTAGCAGGGTCACATCACTGGGCTGTCACAAAAGTCTTCTCCAGGGACCTGGAGGCCCTAGAAAGGAAAAGACTTTTCTTCCTTTCTCATTACTTCAACAACAACAACAACAACAACAACAATTTTTAATGTTAGGGCTGGAACAACCCAGGACTTTGCTTATGCTAGATAAGCATGCTACCACTGAACTACACCCCCAGTCCTTGTGTGTGGTGCATGGATGTGTGCATGTGTGTGGGGATGCTCCCACCCATGTGGACGCGCATGGTCAGGGGTTTACTCTGGCACGTCTTCAGTGGCTTCCCCACCTATTTTTTTGGAGACAGAGTCTCACTGAACTTCACCTTTTTGGCTTGTCTGGCTGACCAGCAAGTCCCTGGATTCACTGTCTCTGCCCCCCAGTTGCAGGGATGCTAGGCTCACAGCCACAGCTGGCTTTCACTCAGATCCTGGGGATCTGAATTCTAGTCTTCATGCTTGCCCAGTAAGCACTTTACCTACGGAGCCCCTTCTCCAGCTCCTGACCATCACAGTCCTTATTATCACCACCATCGCCATCGTTATTATTATTTGGAGATAGGAACTTACTAAGTAGCTAGGCTGGCTTGGGACTCCCTATGCAGTCCAGGCTGAATTGCAATCCTCCTGCCTTAGCCTACAGGCGTGCACAATTATGCCTGGTATTTTAAACTACTTTTTATTTAAGAATTATTTTGAACTTAAAGTTGCCAGAATAAGAATAGTATGAGCCGGGCGGTGGTGGCGCATGCCTTTAATCCCAGCACTCGGGAGGCAGAGCCAGGCGGATCTCTGTGAGTTTGAGGCCAGCCTGGGCTACCAAGTGAGTCCCAGGAAAGGCGCAAAGTTACACAGAGAAACTCTGTCTCGAAAAAAAAAAAAAAAAAAAAAAGAATAGTATGAATGACATCCATATGTCCTTGGGGGTATATATTTCTATATTTAACTTTTTTTTTTTTTTGAGACAGAGTCACACTCTGTAGCCCAGGCTTTGCTGGTACTTGCTATGTAGCTGAGGCTGGCCTTGAACTTGCAGTGGTTCTTCTGCCTCAGCTTCTCCAGTGTTGGCATTATAGACACAAGGTACATTGTGTCAGCTTATTCAACTATTCTTTTTTGTCAAATTATTTTGATTTCCCCCCACCCCCACCCCATGTAATGGCCCTGGCTGTCCTGGAATTTGTTTTGTAAACCAGGCTGGCCTCGAACTCACAGGGATCTGCCAGCCCCTGAGTGCTGGGATTAAAGGTGCATGCCACCACAGCCGGCTCTATTTTGATTTTTTTAAATGACAGCTCCTGCACGGATGTCTGTGGAGCATATGTGTGACTGGAGTCCATGGAGGCCGGAAGAGGGTAACAGATCCCTAGAGCTGGAGTTGCAGATGGTCATGAGCTGTCACATGGTCCTGGGAATCAAACCCAAGTCCTTTGTAAGAGCAGCCAGCGCTCTTAGCCATGGAGCCATCTCTGCATTTCTCAACTATTCCTACTATTCAACTGTTAGTATTCTTCTCCGTTTTCTTTTTCTTTATATGTTTGCCATTCGTGCATTCGTACATCCTCCCATCCCCACTCCAGTTGGTTAAATAAGTTGCCGACTTTTAAAGGATGGCTCAATGACTCTGTCTTTTATGCTGGAGCCAAACCTGTGGAGCACAGATCCTGTTGTGTGGAATGAATGAAGTGAATGAATGAAGGGATATCACCTACTGGGATCCTGAGACCTGGCTGGGGTAGGATGAGCTGTGCTGGGGCTGTAGTCCTGGGAAGGAAGCGACTGAGTGGGAAGGAGGTTTGCCCAGCAGAAAGCGAGCATGTGGTATTTCCTGGGTGTGGAGCTGTAGCATATGTCTTCGGAGATGGTGGCAGGCAAGCAAGCAGGCAGGCAGGCAGGCGGAGTGGAGCTGTGAGAGTGAATGGCCGTGCCAAAGCACCTGGGCACACTTGAGAGGCAGATACTGTCTAGCCCTGAGGTAGGAGGGAAGCTGCTAGAGGTCTGCCCTAGCCTTTAACTCTGGGCCCCTTTCCACAACCCCATGAAGGACAGGGCAGGCACAGGGCCACTTGGCCCATGCTCACGTTGATCGGCTGGATGGAGGCCCCAGCTCTTATGTCTTGGTTTTTGGCTTTTTTTTTTTTTTGAGACAGGGTCTCCTTCTGTAGCTTAAACTGGCCTAGGTCTCCTGAGTACTGGGATTAGAGGCATGTACCACCATACTCAGTTTCAGGGGTGACACTCTTGTTACAACTCTAATGTCCTCTTACTTCAGATGGCTGCTTCCAACTTCTATCCAAAGAAGTTTTGTATTGGGGTCTGTGGAACGGTTCACTGGGAAAGGCATCTACACCATGCTTGACAACCTGTGATCAGGAAACCGACTTCCACAGGATGTCTTCTGACCTCCTTGTAGGAATGTATGCATGCGTGCATGTGCGCTTGCATGCACACAGTAACAACAACAACAATAATAAAAGGAGTTAGAAATTATTATTTAGAAATCACAGCTTGAAGATGATCTGACTTTGGGTATTCTGATTTTCTCCCTGCCTTGTAGTGAAGGCTCTTTCTTCCCAGAAACCCTCTAGACTTCTTCAGAACACCCTGCTTCACAGTCTTCCTGGGATTGTTGGCCCTAGCCATTCTCTTTGCTAGCACACATTGCTTTTTATCTCTAGCAACTGGGTCTTGGCTTGCTCATCAGTTTAACTCATTCTTGCTTTCCAGACTAACATATAACTGGGGCTCAAAGATGGACACTAGTTCATGGCTAGCTTGGTCCTGACTTGGTTCTTGATGCCCCCTCTGCCCAGAATAGCCATAAGCCCAAAGGTCCTGGGCTGGTGAGATGAGGGACAACAAGGGACCCTATTGAAAGAAAAGGCTAGCTCATCACTGCTAGCTTGTTGGGGCCAGGGCAAGCCTTTGACTTGGGCCTTTGGTGACTTAGTCAGTACTTTGCTCCAGAGTCCGTGCAGACACCACTGTCCAGAGCTGCCATCCAGGGTCCTTCCTGAATTTCACCAGGTGACCCTTGGGAAGGTCTTTTACTTCCAGAGTACCCCCATCAAAGCCCGGGAGACATAGGGCTCCTCTCCCAGTGCCCATCCCCCTGAAGAGATTTCAGCCAATTAGCACATACAGTATTTACTTAATTAGGGTAATGACATAATTAGTGTAACTTGGGCTCCATCACATGGCTTCAACATGCAATTAGGAGCTGTCAGCGGGAGGCGACATTGTGAAAATGCTCATTCAATTGTTGGTTCCAGCATGGAGGCCTAGCAGCTGCCTCTGCTCTACGGTGGGTGGTGGCGGGTTGCTGTGTATGTGCCCAGCGTGTGTGTGTGTGTGTGTGTGTGTGTGTGTGTGTGTGTGTGTGTGTGAGAGAGAGAGAGAGAGAGAGAGAGAGAGAGAGAGAGAGAGAGACTGCCAGTTCTTCATAGCCTGGGGCAGAAGAGTAATCAGGGCAGAAAGACAGTTTCCAGGGCAAATGGAGCCCCTGACAAAGCCTGTTTGTGCCAACTATGGGTACTACTACTCCAACCGAATACCAGGGAAAGTGGCAGCTGTGACCTGCCTTGTGTGGCTGAGATTGGGCCTTTGACTTCAAGGTCTCTGCCTGAAATGCTATCACAAGCAGGCCCTTCTTGTCTTTTTTTATTTTTATTTTATTTTTTTTTGTTTTTCAAGACAGGGTTTCTCTGTGTAGTTTTTGGTGCCTGTCCTGGATCTCGCTCTGTAGACCAGGCTGGCCTCGAACTCACAGAGATCCGCCTGGCTCTGCCTCCCAAGTGCTGGGATCAAAGGCGTGCGCCACCACCGCCCATCTTGTCTTTTTTTAGAGGGTTCCAGTTTCGAAGATGCCACTGTCTCGTACCCACAGATCTGTGGTTCCTTCAGGGTGGCCCCGAGACACCACTGATTGGGGCAGGTATCCTAATTGGATGAGTGGGGAGAGACTGAGGCCCAAGTCTGGGAAGGTGGTAGATGCAGTCACAGTAGTGCTGACTTGAAGATGGAGCTTGGAGTTGCTGGGGACTCCCCAGCACTGGATGTTGAGTGAACTTTCCTTTGGCTAAACCCAAGTAGGCATCCGAACAGACTAAAGTAATGACTCCATTAAAGTCCAACCAGTTTATTGGGCTTACTTTGAGAGCATGGGTGAGAGGGGCTATTTATAGGAGTGGGGGTGGCCCCCAAAGAGTGTTACCCCAAAGTATTACCCCAGCTTAGATAGTGTCTTCCCGGTGACTGCATATATAGGGTACCCTCTTCAGCTAACTTCCCACATACTCTCCACTAGTGATTCTCAACCTTCCTAACACTGTGACCCTTTAATGCAGTTCCTCATGCTGTGGTGACCCCCAACCATAAAACAGTTTCATTGCTACTTCATAACTGTAATTTTGCTACTGTCACGAATTGTGATGTAAATATCTGATATGCGGGATATCTGGTTTAAACCCCTGAGAACCATTATTTTACCTCCCAAGACTGAGACCATGCACAGCTTGGCAGACTTACATACACCTGGGAGGGAGGTGTAGGAGGGAGTGGCTGGAGTCTCAGGGGACAGCCTGTGGCCTCCCCACCCCTTTCTTTTTATGAGGAAACATCAGCCACATCTCGAGGGTCGCTTGCAGGTAGTCACAGCAGCCCGAATGAAGATGGCTGTGATTGGAAGACGGTCTTCCACAGCACAGGGCATGCCACCCACAGCCTTGGAAAGTCTTCTGCCCCACGGGCTCCTGTTGTCCTCAGGCTTCAGACACCCTCAGCCTTCCTCCATCTTCTCAGAGGTTAGTTGGGGAGTTAAAGCCTCCAGCTCCCTACCTCTACCTCAACAGCAATTCAGCGACGTTACCAAAGGTTCATAGGGTACCGCCTGGCTCATCTTGTGCCTCCTAGGTTCTCCTGCTAAGCGGCACCAATGTCTTCATTTCTTAGGTGGGGAGACAGACAGCAAGTCCTAGTGAAGTCCGGTGCTAAGTCCCAAGCCTATGCCTTGTCCCTGCAGGTCAGGGTCACTGACCATACACAGGAGAGAGGCTCAGGTGAGAACGGGGTCTAACAGACTGGAGGTGGTGCTAAAGATCCCCACCAAGCATGTGTATGGTTTAGGTGGCCTCCACATGGGAGGAAGATGGGGATCCTACAGTTCAAAAGGGCAGAGGGAATTGCTTCCTGAATCTGTCACCCCAGGGACCCTGACCCTCAGGCAGGTGGGTAACCAGACCATCCCGGTTGCTGGCAACAGTCAACAAAATTAAAACTCCATTATGTGGTCAGATTTCTATTAAGACCAGGACATCATCTGTGAGATTACATGGCAAAATTCACTTTGTGAGAACAGGAGGCCTCAGAGGCCATGCCTACATATGGCCAGAGCCCCGGAAGGTCCTGACCATCTAGCTCAGTCTGCCATGGCTCCCATGGGCTTTCCTGCCAAGGAAGTGAGGACCAGCTTGGAAGGGATGCTGAGGCTGAGGAACAGATGGCACGGAGGCAGGGGTGTCGGCTGCTGAGAGGTCCTGCTTTGCCAGTTAGGAGAATGAGCAGTCAGTGCAAAGGCCCCAAGGCTTTTGAGGTACCAAAGACCACTCACATGACTTTGGCAAGGAGAATGGAAAGTAGGGGGCTGGGTGAAAGAGGTAGGCTAGGACTTAGCAGCACGGGAGAAGGGCTTTGGGCTTTATTCTGCATGTGATGGAGCTACCAGAGGATTTTGAGGATTAAGTACATACGGGGAAGTGGTAGGAACCTGACATTTGGGGCTATTATTTGGAGGCAGGACCAAAGATACTTCTGGTGGGCTGGCTGTGGTGTGTGCCAGAGACTGATCAAGAGCAGTGCCTCAGTTCCTGGCTTGAGCAAGCAAGGAAATGGTGTGGCCATTTTCAGAAGAGGAGGATTCTGGGAAGAGCATGCTGGTGCCTGAGAAATTGGAGTTTCTGACCTGTTCATGTTAGATTTGGGATGCCTGGGGGTGGCTGGGGCTTGAGGTACTGAGAAATCCCTAGTCAGATTTAAGTCTGGAGTTCCAGCGAGTGGGATGCCATGAAGCGAGGGCTTTAGTTCATTGCTAGCTAGAGACATGTTGCTCTATAGTAAGACTGTGGTCTCCATTTAGCCCAAGAATCCAGAGATTCAAGTGAGCTAGTGATCTGGAGGCCTCCAGCAGGACCAAGACTAGGGCAAAGAGGGGTGCCAATAGGGAGGTAACTGCTCTTTTCTTTTTTTCCTCCCAAGACAGTGTTTCTCTGTGTATTGTTAGCTGTCCTGGAACTCGATCTGTAGACCAGGCTGGCTTTGAACTCACAGAGATCCGCCTGCTTCTGCCTCCTCTGCCTCCTGAGTGCTGAGATTAAAGGCGTGTGCCACCACCTCCTGGCCCTGCTGTTTTGTGTGTATGTATGTGTGTATGTTTGTGTAGAGGTGGGTGTGCTTACCTATGCTGGGGCATGCAGAGGCCAGAGATTCAATTCCTAGCAGCCACATGGCATCTCACAATCCAGTTTCAGATGATCTGAAGTCATCTTCTGGCCCTCATGGGCACTGTAGACATGTGGTACACAAACATATATGCAGGCACACACACATTAAATAAATAAAGATTTATTGGGAATTGAAGAGATGGCTCAGCTATTAAGAGCACATACTGCTGTTCCAGGGGACTGGAGTTCAACCCCCAGCCACTATACCAGGTGGCTGGATCATCTGTAACTTCCACACCAGGGATCCGGATCCAACTTCTCTGGCTTCCCTGGGAACCTGCACTTATGTGCTTATATCTACACACACACACACACACACACACACACACACACACACACTTAAAAAGAACAAAAACAAATCTTAAGGATATTTGTGTGTGTGTGTGTGTGTGTGTGTGTGTGTGTGTATGCACACATGTATGTGCGGGTGTCACTACATCCCATCAAGCACTCTCCCATACTGGGGGTTGAACCCAAGGTTCCATACATGCCAGGCAAATGCTCTGTCACTGAGCTGTATCCCGGTCCTCTTTATAATTCTTATTTTGAGATACAGTCTCAATAAATTACCGAGGCAGGCCCTGAACTTGTGATCCTCCTGCCTCAGCCTCCTAAATAGCTGGGATTGCACCTTTAGGCCTGGCTACCCATTGTTCCTAAAATGCCCACTCAAAGGTCACTCATCTGAATCCCCACCAGTTAGCTGTGTGTCCCCAGCAAGCCCCTCACCTCTCTGTTCCTCCCCATCGCAGGAGACAGAGGAATTACTGAGTCTTTTTGTCCTCTTCTGACAGTGATCTTGGAATATAAAAGTCCTGCTTGTCACACCATTAGCTGGGTCCAGTGTGACTTGGGTCCCTCCTCAGGCAGGGTAGCCAGGAAGATAGCATGGTGTGTGTGTGTGTGTGTGTGTGTGTGTGTGTGTGTGTGTGTGTGTGTATGTGTCCTGCTTTGCCTCCACTCCTGGGATCTCAAGTCCTTAGGGCTCACTCCTGGCAGACAGACATTCCTCCTGGGTGTCCCTTCTGTAGGGAGGGGAGGTGGCAGCCGCTGCTACCACCGAACCGTTCTCCAGGTCCACACTCCTTCATGCCAAGCACATTAGTGGATAATTAAGTAAAAATAGGCCTTCCGACCAGTGTAGCTCATTAAGACCTAATTAAGCTAATTAGTTCCAGGTGTGGCTGGCGAGGCTCCAGTGAGGCAGGCAGGCGGCTGTTGTTTGCTGTAATTGCGTTTTCCAAGCAGCAGCGACGGTGGGGATGATGCTGTGGCAGAGGCAGTGGATTCCTCGGAGGCCTGGAAGGCTGCCAGGGTGCTCAGGAGCCTGGCCCTGAGCGGGGAGGGCTGGGAAGCAGCAGTTCCGGTAGGCTGGAGACCACCCACAGAGAGAGCGGCTGGAGATTGGACCGGCCCCCGGGAGCCCCTCACTCACACTCGCCCACTCTGCTGGGTGAGGGGTGGTGGTGGCGGCTTGCTCGTCTTTTGGACTAGCACTGGATTCTCTCATCTGTCTTATCTCTTATCATTGTGGACATCAGGAAGGTCTATAAAGTGGCTTTTTGCAAATGGAAAGTGTGACCCAGAAGGAGTGAATGAGACTCTAGCATCAAACGCCGTCACTCCCGTCTGTGTGGCTTGACTCTCCGGCTTTTGTCTCTTGCAGGTATAATCTTAGAGACGTGGCTTGGGGGCCATACAAATCTGGAGCCTTTGCAGAGGCTCTGTACCTACCGGCCCCTTCTGTCACTTGCTCCAGACCGCTCCCTGAACCAGTTTTCTCCCATGGCTGTCAGATGCACTACCTTGAGGACAGATGGGTGGGACGACCTCCCAGTCTTGGTCAGCATAATTTGTCCCTTCAGCTGACCATGTGTTGTGTAAGGAGTGGGATGGAGGAGGCTGCCACATCCTCGGGAAGGAGTCTTAGGAACGGAATCAGGCTCCGAGACATCCCTAACAGGACTGTGGGGTGGGAGGCCAAGGATCCGGGAAGCAGAATTTGGAATGCTCATTCACAGGCTTTCGTTCCTACCTGTGCCCTGTCACTCAGCTCTTGAAATTTACCATTAGGAAAGACGTACAGGAACTGGGGAGATGGTTTGGTTGGGAAAGTGCTTGCCATGTAAGAATGAGGGCCTGGGTTTGACCCCCAGAACTCATATAAAATGCCAGCGTGGTGGAATGCACTTATAATCTTAGTGGGGAAGCAGACAGGCGGATCCCAGGGAATCACTGACAAGCCAGCCTAGCCTATTTAGTGACCAGTGAGTCTCCAGACCAGCGAGAGACCCTGGCTCAAAACCAAAACGACCAACCAAACAACAACCCCCGACCAACAAACTCAAGGAGGACCGCACCTGAGGTAGGACAATTGGGGTTCCCCTCTGGCCTCCACATGCACGTGGACACACACATGTAGGAGTGTGCACTCACAGGAGGGACACATGGATGGCTAGGGATGTAGCTCAGGGGCAGAGAGAGTGTATGAGTAGCGTGCCCAAAGCCCTAGGCACGCATACACACACACACACACACACACACACACACACACACACACACACACACACACAGCAACTGTGGCAGTGCACACCTGTAATCCTAGCATTTGGGACGTAGAGGCAAGAGGATGAGGAGTTCAAGGTCATCTCCCACTGCATATTGAGTTTGAGGTCAGCTTGGGCTACATGAACCCCAGTCTGGAAACGAAACAAAATCTTGGAGCTGGATGTAGGCCAGGGCAGGAGGATGCAAAGTTTGAGGCTAGCCTGAGCTACACCCACCTTGAGCTATATAGTGAGACCTGTCTCAAAATACCAGAAAAAGAAAGGAGTCCCTTATCCCCAGGAGTCTGGTTTTCTCAAGGGTTTTTTTTTTTTTTTTTTTTAAAGTTGTTTTTGTGGTGTGTGGATTGAATCCAAGGCGTTACATGGGCTGGGTAAGCGCTGTACCAGAGCTACATCTCCAGCCTTCCTGAAGGATTTTGACATGATCGTTAAAGCCGCCTTGAAGACAGCCATAGAGACAACACTCTCTTTCTCTGACAGAGATTTCAAACTTGCTGAAAGAGCTAATTAGCCATGCTTGAGGCCCTAGCACATTTTCAACCCTGTGACCTCTGATTTTAACCACTCCTCGCTCATCCATAAACCAGAACAATGAACCTCAGAAAACAGCTTTCATTTACAAGACACCCTTTAAGAGAAATAAGTTAAACCAGCTCACGTTTAATTTAATTTGGAAACTTTGCTTAATCTTTGAATCTGATCGGAAATCACATCCTTTGAGCAACGTAGCTTCAAAAGTCACAAAAATAAAATATACAGCTATTAGCTCGCTTAAAGGGGGGCTTCAAGGTGAGAAGGCTCTGTGAGTAGGAGTGCATGGTGTCTGAAGATGTGAGCCGGATGACCTGAGTTCAATCCCGGGAACCCATGTAAAGGCAGGAGAAGAGACATATTTGTTCTTTGTGGAATACATGCCCTCAAATAATATAATGAAATAAATAAAGACATCGTCTTAGATCTGTCTTTTCTTTTTAATAAGCCTCACTTAATGACGTGCTCTGAAATTCCACAGTGTTAGTCAAGATCATGACCACAGTGAGCAGCAGTCCCAAGGGAAACTCAGGCTTCCTTTCCTGCTAATACTCAGAAGTAGAGGCAGGGGGATTGCCAGTTTGATGTGAGCCTGGGCTACATAGTAAGACTCTATTTAAAAATCAAACAACAAAAACAAAAAGGAAGACAGATACAACTTGGGAAGTGAAGCCGCTTCTGGAGGTGGAGCAGAGGGAGGGGATGGTTCTGGGTAGGGTGTCCTGCCCCTTAGCATTTTCAACTCCTGTCTGGGAGGTGCTGCCTCCTCAGCCCCTGAGGGCTGAGTGGAGCAGGACAGATGGTAGGATCGTAGACTCTGTTACTTGGTCTATTACCAAGACCAGCTACCTGCTCCACAATAGTCCAATTAAGTCCAGAGACAAGGAAGACGACTTTATTTAAACACATATTAGAGAGGGAGGCTGGAGAGATGGCTCAGCAGTTAAGAGCACTGACTGCTCTTCTGGAAAAGACTGTTTCATTCCCAGCACCCACATGGTGGCTCACAACTGCTTGTAACTCCAGTTCCAGAGGATACATCTCTTCTGTGGGCACTTCACGAACATGGTGCACAGGCATACACGTAAGCAAAATACCCCCGCACATAAAACAAAAATAAATCTTTTTTAAAAAGCATCTAGAAAGAAACTGGGACTGGGTGTGGTGGTGCTCACCTCTAGTGCTAGGAGCTGGGTGTGGTGGTGCCCACCTCTAGTGCCAGGGACTGGGTATGGTGGTGCCCACCTCTAGTGCCAGGGGCTGGGTATGGTGGTGCACACCTCTAGTGCCAGGGGCTGGGTATGGTGGTGCACACCTCTAGTGCCAGCACTTGGGAGGCAGAGACAGCACATATATTAGAGTTGGAAGCCAGCCTGCTAGAACGAGGTCCAGACCTGCCAGGGCTATATAGTTAGGCATTGTCTCAAACCAACCCGACCACTACCACTTGCCTAGCCAAACTGGGTATATGCCTGCAAGCCCAATAGGAGCATTGAGCGTTCTTTGCTACATAGCCAGTTTGAGGCTAGCCTGGGCTACGTGAGACCTTGTCTGAACAAACCAAACGAAATGAAACAAACGAACAAAAATCACCTAGTGATTGAGAAGATGGGGGACTGCTGTCCAAAGTCCATCTGCTGTGGCGGGCCATTTAGGAGTGGTTTCTATTAATATAGGAGATGGGTTGTTGTGTGAAGTTACTCCTGCCGAGATGTGAACAAACATCTGTTCACCCCAGATCGGAAACTGATGACAAACCAAAGGGATACCGCTGAAGTCCACCGCAGTGAATCAATGAGTTTATCAAGGACCACTTACAGAAGCAGAAAGGACTCAAGAACAGCCACATCACCAAAGCCCACCCCAGTGTGTATCCTAGCTCAAGAGACCTGGGAACCTGGAGCTCAGCGCACAGCTTTCTGGTAGCTCAATAGGCTGGAAATTGTGTCAGGCTGAGGTGGTCAGAGCCTTTTCCAAGCAGCTGTGTGGTTTGGAGACCCTTGGGCAGCTTAGTTAGTCTGCTTCTTCCAGGCAACCTGGCTCATTTCCTTCCTCTAGGCGGTTGGTTGGTCTGAGACTGTCTCTCAGCATTCCTTACCAGTTTTGTAAGCTTGGAAGGGAGAGTCCTAGTGCATCTGGTCAGTTTCAGGGACTTCCTGAAGCTTTTGAGTTGTTAAGGAGCTTCCTGGCAGGATGGAATGTTTCACCTCCCTTTAGCACATCTTGCATCTTAAGGAGTTTCCCTTCTTAAAGGAAGGTTTTAGCCTGGAGGAAACTGTTTTATCACATGCCTGATGGTGCCTTCTTCTCTCAAGTGTAGATTTGTGGTCAAAAGGCACGCATCTGATCCCAATCGCCAAGTCACAAGCTGCTTCTCAGGCCTGCAGATCTCAAGAACAAAGATCATATTATTTCTTTGGACTATTCCTGTCACTGATTACCTTGGCCATGTGCACAGGCTCGAGGGGGTGGCTTCCCTGAGGCCCTCTCTGGTCACCAGACTCTATGGTGATAAAAGAAAACATACACAAGGCCTGATGATTGAGCAAGACCAGGGTCAGGTGAGGCTGAGTGGGAAGCTGGCAGGTGATCTGGTCTCAGGGCTTGGCTTCAGTTTCTCACCATCAGATGTCTGTTCCTCCACTGTAGGATTTGGGTTGATACCTTAAAAGTGGATACTTCTTGCTGAATGGGGGGACCTTGCAAGGTAAAAATGGAGTGGGACAACCTGACCTGGAGAAACTTGAATAGGGGTCACATTATCTTTCTGTGCAGCAGAATGACCACATAAAACAAATAAAAAACCGTACTTTTCTGGGGGTGAAGTTACTCATTGTTTTTAAGGAACCTCTCCGGTGGTCAGATTTTTGTTTCTCTCCAGGGCTTGAGCAGCCCTTGGTCCATGGTGGAGAAAGGTGCAGGGGTTTGCATGATGGAAGTCTGGACCCAGAAGAAGCAAGCTGCGGCATGCTATTTATTATTGACTTTAGCTCTGGATATATTTAACATGATTTTTAAAAAGTATTCAAAGTGAGGAGATAAGGAGCACACTGCAGATGTCCAAAGAATGGCAAATGGGCCTTGGGGAGCCTCTCTAACGTGTAGCAGGGCACAAGGCTTACGCTAAGGTTTTTTTTTTTTCTTTTTTAAAGATTTATTTATTTTTGTCTTATGTGTGCAGGTGGGCCTCTGCACCATGTGTCTGCCTGGTGTCTGCTGAGCCCGGAAGAGGGAGTCAGATCCCTCAGAACTGGAGTTAGAGACAGTTGTGAGCTACCATGTGGGTGCTGGAAACTGAACCCAGGTCCTCCGCAGGAGCAGCAAGCTGTTTTAACTCCTGAGCCGTTTCTCCAGCCCCCTTTGTTTGTTTGTTTGTTTGTTTTTTTTTGAAAGCCTGATTCATCTTTTCTGTCTTTTCAGGGAACTGGGGTCACCAAGATGAACAAAGTCTTTATTTCACTCTGGACTGAGTTAGACAAACTTCTCTGGGAATCATCCCTTTTAATAAGACCCTGATGAGCTCTTTGTTGTGTTTTCTTTTCTTTTTCCAGATAGGGTCTCACTGTGTAGCCCAGGCTGGCCTTGAACTTTCGATCCTCCTGCCCGAGCCTTCTGAATGCCTGTTATCTTACACCTCTCGGCCCCTTGCGAGGCTGAGTCTCTGAAACCTGAGCCAAATGAATCTTCTCCTCATGTCATTTCTCTCGGGGATTTGTCACAGCAATGAAAAGCTCTGTAGCACAAAGCCTGTCTGTAAACTGAGGGACTGTTTTTGAAGAAGCTGTGTGTTGTACTCTGGAATGTCACCCATCTCCTTTGAGACAGGGTCTCTCATTGGTCCGGAGTTCAGCAGTTAGGCTGCAAGCCTCGTGGATCTGCCTGTCTCTGGTTCCCCAGAGCTGAGATTACAAGCTCGTGTCACCATGCTTGCTGTTTTATGTAGGTTCTGGGGATCGAACACAGGTCTTCATGTTTGTGCAGTGAAGGCTCATTAATGGAGCTGCCTCACTCCATCCCTGGAGGAACTCATATCTAGTTACCCTGGTGTAAAAATTACTTGTGAGTTAAGTTTGTAGATTAGATCTTGGCCCAGGAGAGTATAATTTGGAATAGTTTCGTCAGGTCAGCTGACGTTCCAGTGGCTGCAGAATCAATTGTTCTGCTTTTCTTCAGAGATACTGTTGACTGGAGTCTGTTCACAGGTGGCACCAGTCTTGACTGAAATTCAAACTCAATTAGCACATTCCGACTGTGAGCACCTATGAGGCTCCAATGGGGAAATGTAGATTGGGTGCTTCGAGTCCAAAGGAGCTCCTGGGAACCCCCTTTAGTCCTTGTAAATGTCCTTATCCATAAATACCCCCTTGACCAAATTGGGGTCCCCATCTGGTGCAAGAGTCTGAGACCCAATCCACTGTTTTAGCCCTTTTCTCTTTTTAATTCCTCCTAACAAGTTATAGCCTCCTGGTTTCCTTCACATTTCTCTCCCTCCTTTTTATGGGAGTTCCTTTCTGCCTTATTTCCTTCCTTAAATTTACACTTTGTAACAATACTTATATAAAATCTGAATTTAGACTAAATTACCTTTTCCTCAGTAAATACATTCATACTTTTCTTCTAATTTTCTCCTCAAACACAGCTTAATTTCTTTTTGTATTCTGGGCATATAGAATCACACATGCAAATTGGTTTTTCATATACCAACAGTTTATGATAACACTTTTATGAACAGACCAAAATATATATTGTTTTTCTGAGAGTATTTGAAATTAATTTAACAATTGATCTGGCAGTTATCTAATTACTTGGAAATAACTTGAATTTTTTTTAATATTTACTTTTTTTTTCTCTAATGTGTAAGAGTGTTTTGCCTGCCTGGATGTATGTAAACCCTGTGTGTGCCTGTGTGTGTGCCTGTGTGTGCCTGTTGTCTGCAGAGTCCAGAAGAGGCTGTTCAGTCTCCAGAACTGGAACCACTGAGTGAATACTGGAAATCGAACCCAGGTTCTGTGCAAAACCAGCAAGTGCTCCTAACCACTGGGCCATCTCTCCAGCTACTCAGATTTATTTATGTATTTATGTATTTATTTATTTATTCATTCATTTATTTGAGACAGGGTCTTGTCATATATCCCAGGCTGAAACATTCTTTTCTGTGGGGAAGCTCATTAAGATGGGAAATAACTCAAAAAGAAATTAAGTCCCTAAAACTGAACAGACTCAGTAGGCCCCTCCCTCCCCAGTGATATATATACAGAAAAGACAGCTGAGAACCACTCTCGGAGAAGTCAGGTTGTAAAGACTCTGAGATAAGCCTGGCTGCCTGGAAGAAGCAGAGACCAGATGAGCTGCCTAGAAGAGGTTTAGACCAATGAAGACACCTGGAAAGGATACTCTCTAGCCTGTCTGCAGGCTGGGCAGTGTGCACCAGACTTCCAGCTTTCTGATGGGCTTTGGTGATGCTCTCTTCGAATCATCTCTGCTCC
This sequence comes from Peromyscus eremicus, assembly GCF_949786415.1. Taxonomy (NCBI): domain Eukaryota; kingdom Metazoa; phylum Chordata; class Mammalia; order Rodentia; family Cricetidae; genus Peromyscus; species Peromyscus eremicus. Next base: position 100,455,333 of record NC_081422.1, on the reverse strand, counting down.
TGTAAGTAACTCCCATAAAACTCATTGGTTCACTTTAAGTTGAACTTTGGTGGTGTCCATACTTTGGTCTGTCATAGGCTCTCTGTTTGGGGTGAATAAACAGGTATGTGTTGTGTGTCCCAGGAAAAGTCACAACAACATCACATTGTACTTTCATTTACATATATGTTCTTAGGTCTTAAACATCTAGCAGAGATAATATAATCTTGACTGGGCAAGCCAGGCATGATGGCATATATCTGTAATGCTAGCATTTGAGAGGTTGAGGCAGGAGGATCAGGAGTTCAAGATAATCTACGCTGGCATGAGATACATGAGACTGTTTAAAAACAGACTGGCCGCCAGGCGGTGGTGGCGCACGCTTTTAATCCCAGCACTTGGGAGGCAGAGTCAGGTGGATCTTTGTGAGTTCGAGGCCAGTCAGGTCTACAGAGCGAGATCCAGGAAAGGCACAAAGCTACACAGAGAAACCCTGTCTCGAAAAACCAAAATCAACAACAACAACAACAACAAAAAAACCAGACTGGCCAGGAAGATGGCTCAGCGAGTGAAGTCTCCACTGTGCAAGCGTGAGGACCCGAGTTCAGATCCCCAGCACCCACAACCCCAGCATTGGGGATGTGGGGAGCAGACTGACAGATCTTGAGGGCTCATTGGCTGGCCAGTCTAGCCAAAATGGCGAACTCCAGGTTCAGTGAGAGACTATGTCTTAAAAAAAACAACAACAACCAAAAAGGTAGGGAAGCTATTGAGAAAAGATGCACACGTGCATGCAGCATGAGCAAACACACACACACACACACACACACACACACACCACACACACACACACAAATCCAGGTAAAAGTGTCTACTCACAATCCTGAAGACATCTTCATCTTTATTTGACTAGCAAATTTAAATTATTTGTGACTAAAAGGCATTTAAACCAATTGAACAGCTTTAACTTTTGTGACTGGTTTATAAAAAGACAGTTGAATCCACATTCTGTTGAAGGCTGTTGAGCAAAACTTTTCAGATGAAATAATTGACGTAGCAGCTTGAGTATAAAAAAAAAAAACACCCGAAGTATCACATTTTTGTTTTTGTGTGTGCTCAGGTTCGTGTTACAGTGACGGTGTGAGGGGCAGAGGACAATTCAAGGCAGGTAGGTTGCTCTTCTGCCACGTGGGCCCTGGAGATTGAGCTCAGGTTGTCAGGCTTGGCGCACAGCACCATTGCCCGTGAGTCATCTCAATGGCCAAGCAGCTTAATTTTTTTTTTTTTATAAAGAATTATTTTTATCTGTACAGGTGTTTCCCTGCATATACATCTGTGTACTGCCCACGTGCCTGGTACCCTTGGAGGCCAGGAGAGGGCAGGCAGGTCCCCTGAGACTAGAGTTAGGCATGGTTGTGAGCTTCCAGGTGGGTGCTGAGGATCGAATCTTCCCACTCACTGAGCCAGCCAGCCCCCTAGCTCTGAGTGGCTTATTTTTAAAGAACCTTTTATTTCTTTTCCTGTTTTCTTGGTCTAATTTCATTAAGTTAAAAAAAATAAAAATTCAAAAGGCTTTAAATGTTTTTAAATTCAGCATGTTGCTCAAACAAAAATATGACATTAGCCCCACAGAAACAAAAAAGTGGATTCATTATAAAAAGGCCATAAAACGTCACCATAAGATCAGTCATGTTAAAGAGTACAGGAAAGCGCTAGAGAGGTTGTTCAGTGGGTAAGAGTTCTTGCAGAGGACCTGAGTTGAGGTCCCAGAGCCTCACAAGTGCCTGTAATCCCCCTGCAGGAGATCGGTTGTCATCTTCCGGCTTCCTTTGACACCTGCTCTCATGGGCACATACTCCCACACACAGACACACAAGCAATTAAACGGTGAAAAATGAATCTTAAAAAACAAAGTGCACGGAAAATCTTTGGGCTCCACCCCCACCCTGGGCACCTTCACTAGAGCTGAATTGCATTTTACCCAATGCTGTCTCTCAGACCCATGTAGTCAATAAAATATCATCTCTTGTTTGGGTGTGGTAGTGCACACCTGTAATTCCATCACTGCAGAGATGAAGGCCAGGAAGCTCACCAATTGGAGGCCAGCCTGGGCTACATAGTGAGTTTGAGGCTGGCCTGTCTTTAAAACAAAAACCAAACATATGGCCTGGGGGAATGGCTCAGTGGGTAATGCACTTGCTGCCCAAGTATGAGAACCCAAGTTTGGATTCTCAGAACCTACTTAAAAGCTGGGCAGGCGTGGTGGCTACCTGTAACCCCAGTTCTTGGGGCAGGGCAAAGGAGGGGAACCCAGGAGAAGATGGCTAGTCAGAGTTGGTGAGTTCTGGGTTCATTGAGAGACTTCGATAAATAAAATGGAGAATGATTGAAGAAGACACCTGACATTAACGTGGCATCCACGTGAACATGCACATGAGTGTGTGCTTGCATTTCTGTGCGTGAGCACACACATGCACACGTGCATACACCCACGCCCTCATGTCTTTCTGAGACAGAGGTGAGTAACTGACTCAGGCTATTTTCCTGCATGCCTGAGTGGGCTATTGGTCAGACAGATGTTGAGCCTTCTTTCTTTGACTTATGCACCAAGCATGCAAACTTACCCCGGAACAGCTGTGCACTCCAGCATACCATTGTGTAATGTCAAAACTATCACAGAGTTCAGGGACAGAAGTCCCCAGGAAAATGAGTTCCTCCAGGGATGGAGCGAGGTGGCTCAATTAATGAGCCTTCACTGCACAAGCATGAAGACCTGTGTTCGATCCCCAGAACCTACATAAAACAGCAAGCATGGTGACACGAGCTTGTAATCTCAGCTCTGGGGAACCAGAGACAGGCAGATCCACGAGGCTTGCAGCCTAACTGCTGAACTCCGGACCAATGAGAGACCCTGTCTCAAAGGAGATGGGTGGCATTCCAGAGTACAACACACAGCTTCTTCAAAAACCATCCCTTCTCTCAGGTGTTTGTCACAGCGATGAAAAGCTGAGTAGCACAAAGTCTGTTTGAGTCAGGGTGTCTTGTTGACCTGGGACTTGGTCAGGTAGGCTGGACAGCTGGCCAGTGAGCTCCAGGGACCCCTCTGTCTTTGCTTCCCATCTCACTATCATGTCCCTGTGTATCGCAGGTGCATGCCACCACCATGCCTGGCTTCTTAGTGTTGGTTCTGGGGGTTGAACTTAGGCCCTTACAATTACAAGGCAAGTACTTACTGGCTGAGCCATCTTCTCGGATCCCAAGTTTGCTTTGTATTATCTCTGGGACTGTGCGGGCATCAGCTCTGCTTCCTACTCGTCTTGACTCTACGGATGAGTCTGCTGATTGCCTTTCCCAAGACACCTCTTTCAGTTCCTGCATTTCCACATGTAAAAGAGGGGAACAGTAACAGCCATTGCACTTCTAGTGTGAGGGCTAATGTGAGGATGAAATGACATCATAGGAATAAACCTTTTGGTGCACGTCAGTGTCTCAATAACCAGTCCCTGGCTTATAATACCAGTGCATAATGACAGAGGTAGACACTGTCCTCTTCTGGCCTGGGTCATATAGTGGCAGAGCCTTAGCCCAGGTCTCAGCACTGCTGTTGACTTTGCTCATATACCCAGCTTAGCTGTGTGCCCGATCAGAGAGGAAGAGGTTCATGGGAAGAGGAAGTGACATTCTTGGGACAGCAGAAGCATGACGAGATACAGGGTCCACTCTGCTGGTTTCCAGATTCTCTGTGCAGCGTCTGCTCCAGGTACAGGAACAGGAGCCGGAGCCGGAGCCAGAGCCGGAGGAGGAGCCGGAGGAGGAGCCGGAGCAGGAGCCGGAGCAGGAGCCGGAGCAGGAGCCGGAGGAGGAGCAGGAGGAGGAGCCGGAGCCGGAGCCGGAGCCGGAGCCGGAGCCGGAGCCGGAGCCGGAGCCGGAGCCGGAGCCGGAGCCGGAGCAGGCCGGAGCAGGCCGGAGCAGGAGCAGGCCGGAGCAGTCTCTCACTCAGAGGTCCCAGCTGTAGTTGAGAGTGGTGCAGGCAGGTTCGTCCTGATGTAAGTGTCTGCACGCAGGGACCTCTGGGACATGCATGTCTGGAATCTGTGGTAGTATGGACCCTTCCTGAGCTGTTGTGAGAATATCTTCCCTGGGAAGACATGGATGTCTACCCACTCCTTGTAAGGTATCAGGTTCCACAAAACAACGAGCTTGTTGGCCTTCCTTACAGAGCCTCTATGAGGAGTTACTGACAGGAATATGGGTGACCTCCAAAGCAGCCACACTGATGATGTCATCCACCCAGTATGGATGGATGGCTTCCCCCATCTGCATAGATGGAGTTTTCTCAATTAACCTTCCCCAGTTTACATACCTATGCTAGCCCCTCCTGAGACTGGAAGGCATGTGCGTTTAGAGCACAATTGTACACAAATGGCTTAGAGGAGCAGCTGGAATCTCAGGTGAGGGTCCGATGACCCATCCCATCCCCTCCTTCTCCAAGGGAATGCCGCAGCCAATAGGCCTGCTTCTGATGGTCATGGGCAGGCAGGGATAGCTGACCTGATGAAGATACTGGTTGCTTGGCTCCGGGGACCACATTCCACAATGGGAGCCTGGGTTCCTTGGAAGATGGTAGATCATTGTTCAGGGTGCCCAGAGTCCTTCCTCCTACAAGACCGGAGGGGTGTGAATCCAGTATAGGGGGCTTGCAGGACCTCCCGGGTCCCCCCTAAGCACAGAAGATGCAGCCCAGGAAAGAACAAGGGGTGTTGCTGCCTCATCTCAGTAGCTACCCCGTTGCCGCTCTGCTGCCGTCCTTCTGCCCCATCCCATCCCAGGAGCCCTCTTCTGCCGGGCTGTGGCCTGCCTCCTCCTTCAGCTCAGGGTTTCCCTAATGCAAGCCAGGGCCATCGCAAAGGGCTTCTTAGGGGCTCCGATGGTGCTGATCATTGTTTCCTATGCACAGTGACTCAGGACCTGCTACTTGTCCAAGGAGAGTGCCAGAGGTGGACGAAGATGGAAAGGCAAAGGCCTAGAGCAGACTGCAGCTGTTCAGGAGCTGCTGAATCGTGCAGGGGTGACGGTAGAAGAGGGGAAATGTATGAGCGGAAAGACAGAGGAGGGCTCGCTTGTTCTCACCCCAGCCGAGAGATGGTGGGTGGGTGTACCTTTACTGCATTCCCCTGATAATTCCTGCACTGATGGGCGCTGGGTTATGATGCGAGGCAGGACACCATAGGCCTCTTCATACACCTATCAAGTTCTTGTTTCCTCTCTCTGGGAGTGACAGGGAGAAACAACTATCAGTATTGCAGGCTCGGTTTGGGGCCCGAGCCCTTGAGGACCGGGGCTCCCAGGAATTCTGGCTTTGTCCTTTGTTCGCTCTGGGTATGGTTTGGATGAGGGCCCAGCTTTGCTCGGTGCCTCAGTTTCTCCAGTTGTACAGGGAGTTAAAAACGCTTGTTTGGCCCATGCTCCTTTGCCTCACAGTGCACCAGGGGAGTGGGGTGATCCACAGCTCCATTCACAGATGGGAAAATGAGGCCGAGGAGGTGGGTCAGGAGAGCCTGGGCCTGGGTCATTCCCAGGCCGGAAGCTCCAGCTCTGAGAATGTGGCCAAGCAGCTTGAGAAGAGGCTCCAGGGGGCCACTGGGCAGCAGGACCTAGCCTTTTCACATCTCTAATTTTCTTTAGTCTACCCTCCAGTCCCGCATGGCCTGGGGTTCACAACTCCACCCCAGCGAAGGCTGGTCCCCTTCCCCCCACTTCCCAATTATGGTTGTTCACAAAAGCTGAACCATGACCAGACAAAGGGACAGGGATGAAAGTGTTGGTTGTCATGACAACCTGGTAGGGTTGCTGGGACCCAGGGGAGGGGCCTGGCTGTGTGCCTGAGCCCAGACATCCTGAGGACCTCTGAGCATAAGCCAGGGTGGCCCAGGGGCTCACAGGAATTCCCCTTCTGCCCTGAGCCCACCAGAGCTGGCTATACAATGACAACTTCACCCCCTCCACGGGCAGCACCTGCTCCCTGGGTCTCCCCTGGTGGCCCTATTATCCCGCACCTGCTTCTTCCCCACCTGCCCCCCATTCTTAGTCCCCCTCCCCAAGCACACCCTGTTCATCACTGGGCACAGCTGCTCTGTGCAGTTCTGACAGCCAGCCAGGAAGGGCTGGGAACCAGGAGGGGTAGCAGGGAGGGCCCTAGGAATGGACAGAGGGTCCAGATGCCGATCCAGCTCTGTATGACCAGCAGTATGTGTGCTCATGATGGACTCTATTTCGGGGCCTCAGTCTCCCTACCTGTGAAGTGGGAGCAGCAATTCCTGGCCTTAGGTTTCTACAAAAATCTTATTGCAACCAGGCTGTGGTGGTGCATGCTTTTAACCCCAGCACTCAGGAGGCAGAGGCAGGTGGATTTCTGTGAGTTTGAGGCCAGCCTGGTCTACAAAACAAGTTGCTAGACAGCCAGAACTGTTACACAGAGAACCCTGTCTCTAAAAACAAAAACAAACAAAAAACCAACCCCCCCAAAACAAAAAAAAAAACCTTATTGCTTCGAAGGGGATCTTAGGCCATCATGTCCCTAGGTCTGAGTCACAGTGGACAGCCAGGCTGGGGAGAGAAGAGGGAGGCCTTGTGTCTTAGGCTGCACTTTCAGGGCCATGTCTGTTAGACTGTAAGGAGACCCGGACACTTTCCTAATTACTGACAAGTTCTTGTTTGGCTATTCACAATAACTAAGGTGTGAACCCAGTCTAGGTACCCGTCAGCAGTTGAATGGATAAAGAAAATGGCATATATGTATATACACGCCATGGAGGTTTACCCACCCAGAATTGATGCCATTCGCAGGAAAACAAATGGAGCTGGAAAGCCTGTGCTACATGAAAGAAGCTAGATGCAGAAAGACAAAGCCATGGTTTCTCTCACGTGAGATCTAGATTTAAATATATGTGTGTGCGTTTGTATATATAGTAGGAGAGCAGAAAGGGGACTTGTCGGGCGAGGAAGGTGCCTAAAAGGAGGGGGAGGGAACAAGAGAGGATAATGTGAGGGATAAAAGAAAGACATAAGGCCTAGATTTTAAAAGTGCGTGTGAAAAAATATATCTCACATGAAATAAAAAATCTTTACAGGAAAGAAGGGGACCAGCAAGAGGAGGGAGGGAGGACATGGGAGGGTGATCCAATCTTCACATGTATGAAGATATTAAAGATCCATTACTTTACACGCTTAAGAAAAAAATCAAAAGGATTTAAACAGTCCTCATAGTTAAAAAAATGAAAAGACCCACTGCTGGGATTGGAGGTGATGTTTCTGAAAAAGGTCCCAAGGAACTGGCACCACAGCGACATGTCACAGAGACATGACAACTTGGTTGTAAGAGTTCATTAGCCAAACGCTCTGACTGATGTTAAGATTAGGTGGGAAAATGTGACATTAGCTAATGTTTAGATTTGGCTGCGACAGATGTGACAGAATGAAACATAGCTAATGCTCTCTTTTCTTGGTAAGAAGTGACTAGATTGGGATGGAGCTCAGTGACCCGCTGGAATGAGGTATGGTATTGCATAGGTGCTGGTGGACATGGAGGAGGTAACTGTGGTGGAGGCAGAGGTGGTGATGATGGAGGAAGTGATGGGGATGATGGTGGGTGATTTCCTGGAGAGACATGAACAAATGTCTGTTCACCCTAGATAGGGCAGTGATGACAGATCAAAGACACAATTCCAACTAAGTCCAGCTTAATGAACCAGGAAGTTTATTGGTGTTACTTAGAAGGATCATGAGTGACTCAAAGCATCTGCATGGCCGAAAGGCTGACCTAGGCTACCATGGGCAAAGGCTCAGAGGCTACATCTCTGGAGCTCTCTGCACAGCTCAGCAGGTAAAAGAGTCTCTTCTCCAGCAATTGCTATTTTACATAACTTTGGGGTGAGAGTCTTGTGAACCCTGTAGGATTCAGGAACTTCTTGTGTCCTGTAAGTTTTATTTCCTGAGCCTTGTGAACCTGGCTCCTCTCTCCAGGAGACAGTATTCAGTGTGTTGGAAATAGGAACATGAAATAAGCATTCCAAGGGTGATGGAGGGGTTGACTCTGATGGTACTGAGGTTGATTAGGAGGGCTGTGGGTAAAAATCAAGGTGGGAGCATTAGTGGTGAATATGGGAGTAGAGGGTGTGGAGGTAATATTGGCAGTGATGGTGGTGCTCGTGATGGTGGTAATAGGTGTGGTGTTCTGGGGGTGGTAGTGATGGAGATGATTATGGTGAATATGTTGAAGGTATAATGATGGTTTTGGGAACTAGTGGTGATGGTAACAATGTCATGAAGGATGGAGGGTGAAGGTGGTGGTGATGATGATGGTGAATATGAAGATAATGACAATGGCCCAGTTTAAAAAAAAACAGAACTAGGCATGGTGGATGTATTAGTCAGGATTGTCTAGAGTAGTGATTCCCAACCTTCCTAATGCTGTGACCTGTGACCTTCCTTCCTTCCTTCCTTCCTTCCTTCCTTCCTTCCATCTATCTATCTATCTATCTATCTATCTATCTATCTATCTATCTATCTATCAATCAAAAGGGGGTTATTAGAATGGCTTGTAGGCTGTGGTTCAGCTAATCCAACAATAGCTGTCTACCAACAGAAGGGCCAAGAATCAGTCCACAAGGCTGGATGTCTCAGCTGGTCTTCAGTATACTCCAGAATCCTGAAGAAATTGGCTCTAATGCTAGTGAAGAGATGGACTTGCTAGTGAGAGTGAGAGCAAACAGGTAAAGAGAGCAAGATTCCTTCTACCATGTCCTTTATATAGGCTACCAGTAGGTGTGGCCCAGATTAAAGGTGGATCTTCCCACCTCAAAAGATCCAGCTTAAAAGTGGGTCTTCACATTTCAAATTAAGAAAAATTTAATTAAAAAAATCCCTCACAGGTGTTTCCAGCCACTTGGGTTGCAGTTAATTCCAGAAGTAGTCAAGTTGACAACCAAGAATGGCCATCACACTTCCACAAACTCCAAGGACTGGAGATATAGGGATTTAGTTCAGTTGGCAGAGTGCTGGCCTAGCATGCATGAAATCCTGCATTCCATCCCCAGCACTGAATAAAATGGACATGGTGGAACACTCCTGTAATCACAGCTGTACAGAGATGGAGACAGGAGGATCAGGAGTTCAAGGCCATCCGTGACTACAAAGACAGTTGAAGGCCAGCCTGGGCTACATGAGACCTGTCTCAACAAACCAAACCAAACCAAACCAAACCAAACCAAACCAACCAACCAAACAAACATCAAACAACTGTCTTGGGTTCCCCAAAGTCTCCTTTTTATTTATAGTTGTCACTGTGCTTGTCACAGTCTGCTACTCCAAGAACTGTCCTCTAGCTTTGCACTCAGTGTGGGTTCATGGGGGCCTCTAGGTGGCACTAGTGGACTTTCCACTGCTTTGAGGCTGCCTCCCGGCGTGGCTGATTTGGCCACAGTCACAATCTTTATGAAAAGGGTAAGCAGCATTTACCAACCCTTAGTAAGTAGGACTCTAAAACAGCAGTTTGAAGATTATGCTAAAATAAATGGTGTCTTTTCTTTCCCACTTCCTCTGTCTACAAATTGCTCTCCTGTGGGTTTTCTATAAAGATAACCTACAGTTGTCAACTTTTGCAGACAGGGTAGGTTTGGGATGTGGTCTACAACACAAGCAAGTAGAGAAGGCTTTTTGTTTGTTCAGACAGAGGGTCTTGCTATATAACACAGGCTGGTCTTGAACTCCTTAGCTACCAAGTTCTGGATCACAGGGAAGTATCACATAACCACCTGAGAAGGCTTGCTTGAAGCATATACCAAGGCCCACCAGCTTGAGGAACCTTTTAGACAGCTGGAATGCAGATTCCTGGTTCTTCTCAGATCCACAGTATCAGAATTGCTTCAGAGGCTATATTTTGGCACACACACCAGGGGATTAAAGTATATATTATTTATTTTTATATATGTGTATGTGTTTATGTATACCACATGCATGCAGGTGCTCGAGGAAGTTAGAAGATATTGGATCCCCTGGACCTGGAGTTACACACAGTTGTGAGGTACCTGATGTGTGTGCTGGGAAAGGAACCCAGTCCTCTGCAAAAGCAGTAAGTGCTGTTAACTGCTGAGCCATCTCTCCAGCCTCAGACAGTCTTACTAATGAATCTATGAATGTTGACTCTAGATGACACTGTTCTAAAAGCCTAACACATCCATACTTTGTTCTTAGCTGTCCCACTTATCTATCTGGTACCAGAATCTTCTGAATAGAGCTCTATGTGTCTATGGCTCTGTGTCAATGCTGCCATTTGGGACTTGAACCCAGGTTCTCTGGAAGAGCAGAGTTCTCTTAACCACCAAGCCATCTCTCCAGCCTTAAAACTACCATTTATTTAAATGGCTCCCCTTCTCAGCATCTGTTTTCAAAATTAACTGGTCAGAGTTGATTGCCAGCTTGTCCACCTGATTCTTTCTTCCCCTCATCCCCACCCAGAGCTGGCTCCACCTTAGAACCTTCCAGATCCAGGGACTAGAAAGATGATTCACTCAGTAATGCACTCGATGTATAAAAGCATGAAGACATGTTGGGTCTCCAGCATACATGAAAAAAGCCAGGGGTGGCCACATGTGCCTGTAACTCCAGCGCCATGGGGAGGCAGCAACAGAGGACCACTGAGATTTGATGACAAGCCCAGCTCTAGGTTCAGTGAGAGACCCTGTCTCAAAGGAATAAGGCTAGGAAAGGATAGTGAACATCTTCCTCTAGTCTCTGCATGGACAAGGACACACATGTACACTCACCACCCACACATACAATGGTTGATTAGGCACATAGAAGGGGCATCCTCTGCCTAGCTCAGGATTTCACCAACTCTGGAATTCCTTCACATATTCTTTTTTTTTTTTTTTTTTAAAAAAAAGATTTATTTATTTATTATGTATACAGTGCTCTGTCTGTGTGTATGTCTGAAGGCCAGAAGAGGGCACCAGATCTCATTACAGATGGTTGTGAGTCACCAGCCCCCTTCACATATTTTTGTAAAAAAATAGTTAAAAATGGGTTTTGCAATTACTTGTGGTGGTTTGAATGAGAAGTCCCCATAGTTAAGGCATTTGAACACTTGGTCTGCAATTGGTGGCACTGCTTTGGGAGGCTTAGGAGGCGTGGCCTTGTTGGAGGAAGTAGGTCACTGGGGGAGAGTTTTGAGAGCTTAAAGACTTAACAGCATTTCGAGTTTGATCTCTCTCTTTCCTGCTTGAGTTTGAGATGTGAGCTCTCAGCTGTTCCTGCCACCATGGCTGCTGTTTGCTGCCATGGTTCCCTACTGTAATGGCGATGCCTCTTATCCCTCTGGAACCATAGACCCCAAATCAGCTCTTCCTTCTATAAGTTTTCTTGGTTAAGGTATTTCATCACAGCAACGGACAAGTAACTAATACACGTTTTCTCTTAGATTTCCTTAAGAGTCTTGCCTCTCTTCCCATGAAGAGCAAAGGGAAGACAGTTTAGAAAAACTGCAGGGTATTTTTGACTTTTGTCATATGTGGTGGTTTGAAAGAAAATGGCCCCAAAAAGGAGTGACACTATTAGGAGGCGTGCCTTTGTTGGAGTAGGTGTGGCCTTATTGGGGGAAGTGTGTCAATGTGGGGGTGGGCTTTGAGGTCTCCTATGCTCAAGATACTGCCCAGTGTGTTAGTCTACTTCCTGTTACCTGCAGATCAACAGGTAGCAGCTCCTTCTCTGGCACCATGTCTGCCTGCATGCCACCATGCTCCCTGCCATGATGGTAAATGAACTAAACCTCTGAACTGTAAGCCACCCCAATTAAATATTTTCCTTTCTAAGAGTTGCCATGGCCATGGTGTCTCTTCACAGCAATAGAAATCCTAACTAAGACACCATAGTTACTAGAATTTACAATAAAGTCATATTTCTGCAGAGTAACCAGTTAGGAAATAGCTACCCTGACTTGGAACTTGAGTAAATCACAGCTATTTATCAAGTAGCAGGGTACAAATCAACATAGAGGGCTGGAGAGATGGCTCAGCAGTTAACAGCACTGGCTGTTAACTGAGGACCAGGGTTTGAGTCCCAGCATCCACACAGAGGCTCACAACCACCTGTAACTCCAGTCCCAGGGGATCTGGCATCTTCTGATCTCTGCAAACAGTAGGTAAGCATGTGATATACAGACATACATGCAGGCGAAGCACCCATATGTAGGCACAGCTTAGAGAAAAGCATTGGGGGAACCAGAGTTGTTAAACACAAATGCCTATTTTCTGCTAGGGAAGGGAATGATGCCTTTTCACCTGGAAGGCTGGAGTCGATGTTGTCTAATAACCTGATGATCTTTATTTATGATCTCTATTCTGTAGAGCCAGCCTTTCACCTCAATCACCCCCAAATCCTGAGCATTGTTTAGCCTCTAATCCTGAGCTTTGTCTCTTGGTGACTAGAACTTGTCCTTATGAAAGAGGTCCCATGTACTCTGCATCCTTGACCAATAGAATCCACCCTTAGGCTTATTACAAATCCTTCTTCCCTAGGTCCTCCCCCTGTCAGCAGAACTCATCCTTATGGTGAAGTCACAGGTGCTTTGCTGTAGAGCTGTACTTGGCAAGGGGGTTTTGATGGAGCTGTTCCTCAAGCTCTGTTGTGATAATTGTCACGTGGAGACTTTCTCCTAAAGTTTTACTGTGCTTAAATGTGTAAGAGAAATAAACTGCAAGGTCAGACTCGGGCAGTTTTGACCCAGCACCTGCTAATGTGGTGCTGACCTGAGTTTAATTCTTCACCTCATGCGGATCGTTTCCCTGCTAGCTGTGATGCTTGCAGGAACCGCATCACCCATACACATAAAATAAATAAATAAATAAATAAACCAAAACAATAACACCAGTTAGGAAAAGCAGCAGTTTTGCTGGACTTGGTGCCACACATTTTTAATATCAGTACACAGAGGCAGAGGCAGAGGTAGAGGCAGAGGCAGAGGCAGAGGCAGGTGGATCTCTGTGAGTTTGAGGCCAGCATGGTCTACATAGTTCTAGGCCAGCTGGGACTTTAGAGACTTTGTCTCTAAAACAAACAATGGTACAAGCAATGCATTTAAAGCCCTCCAGCTAGGCTTGGTGATGGATTCCTGTAGCTCCAGCACTTATGGAGATAGAAGCACAGGATTAGGAGGTGGCTGAGGTTTGGCTAAGGATTCCTGAAGACCCTTGAGCTAGTGGTTGGAGATGGTGAAACCCTTAAAAGCCTGGGGGAAGGAAGTTAAGGCCCTGGGGATTATGTCTTTGAGTGCGATATTATTGTACCCTCTGTTTCTTCTCTTCCTGGTCAACATGAAGTGAGCATCATTGCTTTAGCCCACACTCCCCACCACTGCTCGCCATAGGTCAGGAAGCATGAGGCAACTGAACACTGAAGCCTCCGAAATGGTGAGGCGATATAAACCTTTCCTTCTAAGAAGGTGTTCATCTTAGGCATTTTGTTACAGTAATGAAAAGCTGTCTGACACGAAGACTATTGAATGACCTTTATTTAGATGTAGGCCCAGAAGGAGAGGTCGAATTAAGAAGGGCAGAGGGAAGCTGAGAGAATATAATTTGTAAGACAAAACACACAATAAAGCATGGTAGGGGGGAATAAATGTGTGGTAAGTGAAGCAGAGAGGGAAGAGAAATGGAGGGAGAGCTAATGATGCTGCACAATTGTTAGCAAGGGCCTCGCCATTTTGTAAAGCTCCTCCTCGTTAAATGGTTCTAATTCCCAAAACTATAGAAATTTGTGTTTTTAGATTCCTGCCATCCTCACACTTTCAAACCCTTGTAATGGCTGGTCATAGGAGGCGGTTATTAACCCCCTGAAAGTCTCTTACTCACCATGCCCTGGCCACCCTCAGTCAACTTTTCTCCCTCCTCTGCTGGAGCGTGAATCCTAATTGGTCTCAATAATAAAAACCTGGAGTCAGATATCGGGGTAAATTCTGAAAGATCAGAGAGACAAAAGAGCAAGCCACAGCTACCACCTCTAACTTGCCAGCCTGAAATCCGGGTTTTTATTAAAGACCAGTTAGAATTCGTGCTACACTCTACCCGTCCCCCAACCCCTGAGTTTTCATTCTATAACTATCCCTACGTTGTAAGTGGACAGCAACTCTGTCTTCCACAGGTCTCCCTGCCCCACACTAAACCTGTTCTCCTGTGGGGTTGCTTGGTGCCTTGTTTTCCTTTGTTTCAAACCTGGGACAAATGGCTGAGGTGCCTATTTAACGTATCATACTGGACCTGGACCTGGCTGCTAGGTTCTCCCTGTACCCCTCAGTTCCTACCTGTGACCAGGCCCTTCCGGCTGGCACACCCCACCCCCTACCCTAAATTCTCCAGCCCAAGGGCTGGGCTGCCCTGCCCCCTGCTGCTCTTCCCTGTATAATCCAACCATTTTGGTTACCTGGTCCCTTCATCTACTCTTTGAGCCTCCTGGCTGCTGCACCTGGTTCTCCTCTCTCTTGTCTCCCTTCCTCTCCCCACTCTCCTCACATGGCCCAGCTCAGTCTGGTTGTGTCCACTCCGGACTTTCCCAGATGTCCTTGCTCCTGACCATGCTCTCCCACACATCTATGATGAACTTTCTCCCCCATCACACCTAGGAGCGGTCATGGCCTTTCCTTTCCTTTTCATTTCTTTTTTCATTCACCCTTCACCAACCTTTCAATAATCACTTCTTTGTAACTGCTTGTCCGTTTATTCATGGAGGAAGTTTGAATTCATTTCATTGAACAGTCTGGCGCTCTTGTGAATGTCTGAGCAGGTGAGAGATTCAAGCAGTTTCAGAAAGAAGAAAAGGCCTAGCTGATAGGGAGTGTTTTTTTCTTTTTCTTTTTTAAATTTCAGTTTAAAAAGCAGGGGTGAATTTCCGTTGCAAAGCATGCGGATATGCTTGCCCTCGTGAATGTGAGTATAGTACCATGTGGGGATAGACATCTTCCTCTAGTGGAACTTAATGTAGACTCAGGGAGTGATACCCCAGCCAGCCAGGTTCAGCCATCCATCCTCAACCCAATTAAAGGAGCCAAATTGATAGTGAAATGTGGTGATTCTCCCACAGGCTTTACAGCAGGCAGGGGAAAAAAAACCATCTACAAAGAGACAAGATTGGAACTTGGCTTAGTCGGATTTTATTGTAACCAGTGCTGAATCAGGACTTCTAGAATCTGGTCCAGATCATTTTGCTTTAGTCATATTTAAGCACAGCACAACTTTTGAAAAAAGTATTTACATAACAGTTAATTCAGTCCCTAGTGCACAACAATTTTAGGTGTTTATGCTGAGATTCTTTACAAAGTACATATGGCTTCTTTCACAAGAATAGATACTGTTGACTCAGAGACAGAGCCCAAGATTTAGGGTCCAGGGAACTTGATTGAGGTAAACGTAATGCCTGTGGGTGTCAGGATTGGCTTGGCCCTACATAACATGGAAGTCACTTAGGCTGTTGTAAAGCACTAGTGATATCACTCACATGGTCTAAAAACAATGCTCGAGATTTAGGGAAGAAGGTCTTGGGTAGTGAAAACATAAACTCTGGGAGATAACGCAGAGCCTGTCTCCTCAGACAGCAAAGGATCACCAGGTTGTAAAACAACATCATTTCCTAGAGTTCCAGGAAGAGCAGCTACACACCTCATACCTTTGAAGAGGTAGCTGTGTGTTTAACTTCCCTGGCTTCTACAGTGCTCACTTGTGTGCACAAGGCTTTTTGCTCTTTACATCTCCCCATTTCTAAATTTTAAAAGAAAAAATAGCGGCCGTAATAGAGGCTATGGTTGAATGCATTGCCTCTATAGCTAGTCTAATTAATATAGGCAAGCATAAGAGAGTTATAAAAATAGCTAACAGAGGACCAAAGAAAAGGGAAAATGATGTTTGTCAGAAAGGCCATTCAAAGGTCACTTGAGAGATTTTATCTGTTGCTTTGTACAAATCGTTAATTTGATTATCAATAGTGTGAAAAGGATTTGACACATTAAGGCAGCACATGCCAGGGAATTGTTGAATCAAGATTATGCTTCAACAACAAATAATCCATAGTAGCTCCATTTTGTAAAACTGTGGTCCTCAGTTCACCCATCTCTTGGCTGACTTCTGCTAATGTTTTTGCTGTAACATGAGTAGTTTGACTAATCATACAGGCCATTTTAGATACTTCTCTTTGTATTCCAGTAACTAATCTTAGAACAGGCAATAAAAGAACTGAAGTGACTGCAATCATTACAAGATCTAATAGATGTAAAGAATCATCACAGTTTTCAAGGAGAGCTCTCCTCATTCTTTTTTTTTTTTTTTTTTTCGAGACAGGGTTTCTCTGTGTAGCTTTGCGCCTTTCCTGGAACTCACTTGGTAGCCCAGGCTGGCCTCGAACTCACAGAGATCCGCCTGGCTCTGCCTCCCGAATGCTGGGATTAAAGGCGTGCGCCACCACCGCCCGGCTCCTCATTCTATTGATGGGTTGCAGGGATTTACTGAGTAAAATGGGTGTAACATGTTCCCCATTCATGTGATTCAATATTTTTATACCATCTTTTAGCCAGACAATTGGTCCTATAGGATTAGAGCAATCCTTAGCATGACAAAAAACAATATCATACTATCTCCTATCACAGAAATGTCTTTCATCCCCCTGACTACAAGTGTTTGGATGCTGCGTTGGCAAGCTGAGATTTAACTTGCAGTCTAATCAGTAAACAACAGATTAATTTTTTTGGGTCAGTCATATGGTATCTTTGTTTCTCCAAAGTCTCAGTGATGAGTTAGAGTTTTGATGTTTCCCAAGTAATCAGCTCACTTTCTCTTGGGGCGTCTCCTTTTGATAGATTTGTCATCTGCGTTCAGATGTTTCATTTGTCCAGTGGTCTCTAGATGTCCAAGTTGAATTCTTCAGGTCAGGAGCCATCTGAGACTTTGTTTATTTTTCTGTAAAGACAAACATAAACTCGCCTTGATGTTAACAGAACATCAGGCTCTTTTTTTATTTAGCATTTACTTTAGGTTGTGACTTCTTTAGGGCAAAAATGCTTTGGGGCAGCAGAAAAAAAAGCATTATTCTTTAAGGCAAAAAATTTAAAGTTAACATAATTAAATGTAGTATAACATATGGTGATATAAGTGGGTGTAGCTTCTTACCCCCCTTTTTAATTTTTAAAAATTTGTCAATTAAGTATTTGATGGTGTTTTATAATAGCTTTACCCTGTGTATAGTAAGGGATTTTAGTAACACGATTGATAATAAAATTTCTTAAATTACTTTTAGCTTAAGCAGAACCATTATTAATATCCAGTTGTAATGAGAGTCCTAGGAAGGACATGTATCAAGTTATTAGACAAAGTCAAGCAATAGATGAGATATAATAGTATTTTCTGGAATTTTCAGGGCCTTGTGTCATGCCTGGGATTGTGTTTTGTAGCTGACTAGTTAGGGAGAGGCATTATGTATGCCTGTAGTGAGTTTTAGCACAAATAGCAGAGTCAGTTAAAATATTAATGGCTGAGAAACAGCTAATTAAAGCTGATTGAATATAGCAAGCTTAGACTTTTGAGCTATATCACCTGGGATGGGTATAATCTTATAGGAACATGTGGAATTTGTATATAAAATATATGTTCCTTATCCTTTTAAAGAGTCATCTATAAAAGCATTAAAAGCAATCTCTATTAGATTTTAAAATCTTAACTCTATAGAATTTTTAGATGTAATTTTAATACCATGTTGCTTGATAATAAGTATTGTCTTTATGTCAAATGAAAAACTGGTGAGTTTTTTATTAAAAAATTTATTTATTCTATGTGTTTTTCACATCATGTATCTTGATCCCATTCATTCCCTATCCCTTCGTAACCACCCTCCACCCATGTACCCCCACCCCCAATTTAAAGAAAACCCAAGAGAAAAAAAGGAAGAAAATAAAATGAGAAAAATAAAAAAGGGAAGGAATTGAAAATATCATATAGAAGTTGCAGTGTGACTCAACAAGTCATGCCACATACTCTTTGGTCCATACATCTCTACTTGCAAGGGTTCATTGCAAAGAGTGATTAGTCTGGTGTGAGGCCCCTGGTCTCCACTACACGTTCTTTGCTGGGCCCCACTAGGACTCTTCCTGGACATCCCACTGCTGCCCTGTGTTGTGGAGATCCCACAGCTTTGGGTCTGTGGGTCAGGTCCCTTCATGTGCTCCTGCAGATCATATTTGGGGTGGATGTTGGGGCAGGCCAAGTCATAACCCTGGGTCTGGGCCTGGACAGCTGTAGGGTTGGTCTGCCATATGGGAAATGGGGACAGCTCTCCCATGGTGACAGCTCTCCCATAGTGACCTACACCTGTCCTAACAGTGTTGGCTCTATTGTGTTGCCCTGGTGAGGTGCAGGGCCTGCTTTCCCGAATGTTGTAGCTGGGATCACCAGGTTATAAAATGACATCATTCCTAGCATTCCAGGAAGAGCAGCTCTGTACCTCATTCCTTTGAAGAGGTAGCTGTGTGTTTAACTTTCTTGACTTCTTCAGTGCTTATCTGTGTGCACAAGGCTTTTTGTTCTCTACATTGAAAAGCAGAAAAAGGAGATTTATTTAATGTGGCCACATTGGGAAGAGAAGGACAAAGGGATCCAGTGACCACCCTACCACCCTATCATCTTTGAGGTCTTGACATGAGGGTAGGGTTTAAATAGAAAGCAAGAAAGGTGTTTAACCAGGAAGTCCAGCCAAGGTGTGGCTCCTTGTCCACCATTTCCTCAGCTCCAAGTCTTTCCAGCAAGGTCACCTGACAAGTTGTAATCTTTCTCTGGGAGACAAGTTTCTCCTCTGGGTGCCTCAGACATTGTTCCTTCCAGCCAGAGATCCCTGGGGAATCTGCTTTCTTGGGATTCACTCTTTCAGTAGCGTGATAGTTAAAGAATGGAGCACAAGAGGTTGCTAGGACAAAAACGTTTTTGCGTACCATTTCTGCCCATTCATCTTAGCCCTGTTTATTGTTCTCTCTGTACATGACCTAACATCTTTTGTGACCATTAGGTAGATCCTTTGGAATGTATGAACAGACCCACAGTTCCACCAACCGAAGGGCCAAGACTGCTGCCAGACAGCATCGGAGGCCAATAGTGGTTTCTCCTGCTTTTCTGTAACTGCCTACCTGAGGTATGCACATGGATGTGTTTGTACAGTGTGTTATCCTGTGATCTTCTTTGTCTTGTTACTATGAAAAGTTCATGAAATCACTGTCTCATTGGAACATGGTATTTGGAGAAACCTAAATCCATTCTGGGCTGTGTCTTTCATGTTTGGCTCTGGAAATAACCAGGCTGGCCTGGAACTCACAGAGATCTGCCTGGCTCTGCCTTCCGAGTGCTGGGATTAAAGATGTGTGCCTCCACCACCCAGCGAGAACTGTTTTTTTTTTTCACCCACACCTTGAGCTTGTGATCATCCCTCAGCCTCCTGAGCAGCTGGCATTCCAGTGCTATCTATTCCACCAGCCCCAGCTTCTGGATTAACATGAACCTTTGCCCTTTGCTCTCAGATCTTCCAACTGTCTAGCAACGTTGCCAAAAGCAGAGAAGGACAGAGCTAAGATTCAATTGCTGAGATCTATCTACCTACCTTTCTTCCTTCCTCCCTCTCTCCCTCCTCTCTTTCTTTCTTTCTTTCTTTCTTTCTTTCTTTCTTTCTTTCTTTCTTTCTTTCTTTCTTTCTTTCTTTTGAGGCATAAGAGACACATACATACAGGCTCTACTTCCCTTGTGGAAGTTTGTCTACAAATTCTTAGACACACATCCTATCTTAGGGTTTCTATTACTATGAAGAGAAACCATGATGACAGTAATTCTTATAAAGGAAAACATTTAATGGGCTAGCTTACAGTTTCCAAGATTTAGTCCATTATCATCATAGTGGGACATGGCAGCATGCAGGTAGACATGGGGCTGGAGCTAAGAGTCTTACATCTTGATGGGCAGGCAGCAGGAAGTGGTCTGACTTACTGTGCATGGCTTGAGCATATATGAGTCCTCAAAGGTCACCTCAACAGTGACACACTTCCTCCAACAAGACCACACCTACTCCAACAAGACCACATCTCCTAATAGTGTCACTCCCTCTGGGGGTCATTTTCTTTCAAACCACTACCCATCCCATTGAGAGCCCAGATCTATGTCCCTTCCTTGGGAATTTGAGGATGTTTTCTCAATGGCATCGATAGACAGTTGTCTGAAGGTTCTTCTGCTTCTTTCAGAATGTCACTCACAGAAGGCAGTCACTATGAAAGAGGTCCCTTGCCTGAGGTTTGCAGCCTGGAAAGGCCACATGCTCAACAGCCCTGCAGGTCTCCAGGCCACAGAAAGGCTTCACTGTGCTCACTTTTTTTTTTTTTTTTGGAGAAGACTGTCTCTTATCCCTCCCAGTTTTGATTTGCTCATCAACTCTCTTCATGCTCCTCCTCAAATTCTGCCTTGTCAGTCAGAGGACTCCCCTCCCGTGGGTCCCCTGACGCTCGCTGTTTTCCTGTCAATAATTGCTGTCTGCTGAGTACGGAGTCTGCCTTTGCTCCTCCCACTCTGGAATAGAAGTGTAGCTAACGGTTCTTTTGAAGTTGTAAACTGGCAATTTACAATTGTATGAATGGATGGGGCCCAAAGTGATGTGAGGATGTATGAATACAATGTGCAATAATTAAGCTAGTTAAATTGAATACTGCCTTAAACACTTTTTGTTATGAGAACATTTGGAACATTCCACAGTTTTGAAATGTATCCTACTCTCTTGTCAACTAATATTCAGTACACTGCGCAGAAGAACTAAAAAGACTAATCCTCCTGCCTGAGATTTGTGCCCTTTGACCATCACCTCCTGGTTCCCCTCACTCTCCAGCCCAGGTAACCATCATGCTGCTCTCTGCTTCTGGGAGTCTGAATGCTTTAGATTCTCGCCAAAGTGAGAAAATGTGGCTTTTGTCTTTGTGTGACTGGTTTATCTCAACAGGCAAAATGTCTCCAGTCCCATACATGTTTCAAATGTCAGGACTATTTCCTCCTCCTGACCGCTTCTGCCTCCTCCTGCCCTCTTTTGCCCCCTCCTTCCCTCTTCCTTCTTTCCCCCCTCTCCCTCTCCTTCTACTCCACCACCCTACCTCCTCCTGCCCCCCTTACTATTCTTCCACCCCACTTCCTCCTTTAAAAATTTTAACATCTGCCTACTTGTGTGCATGGGGGTTGGGGTGGGTGGTTGGGTGTGTGAGGAGTGGGTGGGGGGACAGTGAGGGGTGGGTGGGTGGGTGTGTGAGGGGTAGGTGGGGGGATAGTGAGGGGTGGGTGGGGGGGACAGTGAGGGGTGGGTTGGGGGTCAGTGAGGTGGGAGGGTGGGATCAGAGCCCAGATTTTGAGAGTTGGTTCTCCTTTGACAACTTGAGTCCTAAGGATTGAACTCAGGTCATCACGGCTTGGTGGCAAGCACCTTTGCCTACAAAGCCATATTGCCAGCCTGTTTTCTTCTACTTAAAAACAATCTTGAGGGAGCTGGAGAGATGGTTCAGCAGTTAAGAGCTGACTGATTGCTCTTCCAGAGGACCTGGATTCATTCCCAGCACCCACATGGCAGTTCACAACTGTCTGTAACTCTAAGGTCTGACAACTTCACACAGACATACATGCAGGCAAAATACCAATGCAAATAAAAATAAATTATTAAAAATACCTTTAAAACTTATACATTTATTTAATACATATGTGTGTGTGCCTGAGTGTGGTGGTATTTTGTTCCCCAAAATATTGTACACCCTAATAAACTTATCTGGGTTCAGAGACAGAACAGCCACTAGATACAAAGACTAGAAAATGGTGGCACTCACACCTTTAATCCTAGCACTCCAGAGGTAGAAATCCCTCTGGATCTCTGTGAGTTCAAGACCACATTGGAAAGGGCCAGGCATGGTGACACATGCCTTTAATCCCAGAAAGGGAGCCTTTAATCCCAGGGAGTGATGGCAGAAAGCAGAAAGGTATATAAGGCATGAGGACCAGAAACTAGAAGCATTTGGCTGGTTAAGCTTTCAGCCTTCTAGCAGCACAGTTCAAGTGAGAGCCATTCGGATATGAGGACACAGAGGCTTCCAGTCTGAGGAAACAAGATCAACTGAGAAGTTGGCCAGGTGAGGTTAGCTGTGGCTTGTTCTGGTTCTCTGATCTTCCAGTTTACCCCAATACCTGGCTGGATTTGATTTTATTAATAAGAACTTTTAGGATTCCTGCTACACCTGAGCGTATGTGTGTGGACCAGATGTGTGCAAGAGGCTACAGAGATCAGAAGGAGACATCAGATTTCTTGGAACTGGAGTTACAGGTGGTTGTGAGCCTCTGTGTAGGTACTGGGAGTTGAATCTGGGTCCTCTGCAAGAGCAGTAATCACTCTGGTTGGACAGGACTGTTCTCTGACCTGAATTGCCAGCCACCATCTCCAGGAATTGTACTGGGCCTGCTTGAAATGATCATCACATCTGGGCCTTTGATTATTTACCGTCCCTCATAGAAGGAAGGTGTAGGGAGGCTCAAGGGACCAGCATCTGAGTAGTCCACTGCCCCTCCCAGCCAGGTGTATGCAATTTCCCTGTACTTGCACGTGGTCTTGGGTGAAGGGCTGGAGGACGTGTGTGGGGAAGAGTGAGGTGAGGAGTTCCGCTTGCACAGCTGTGGGGGTGCAGTCATTTCTGCTGGGTGCAGACCCTGCAGCACTGCTTTATGGTCACCCACGTGCATGGCCACAACCTTGCATCTACTGCTATGTAAGTAAGCTTGATATGCTCATTGATTCCTCTGGGTGAGCTTTGGTGGAATTTGATCTTGGGGGGGTTAGACATTTGTCTTTCTCAGGGAAGGAATTTTAGCTGTAGCTCTTAACTGCTGAGGCATCTCTTCAGCCCCCAATTTCTTCCCTTTTAAGGCTGAAAATATTCCACTGTGTGTACATATAATTTTTTTTTGCTGGTTTTGGAGAAAGGACCTTATTATGTATTCTTTGCTGGCCCGGAACTTTCTATTTTATAGGCAAAGCTAGCCTTGAACTTCAGTGATTCTTCTGTCTCTGCCTCTGGAGTGTGAAATTACAGGCTTGTCTCATGACACACAGTTTGGCAAACTATTCTTGTTAGGTGACTCCTGGGCCAGCAGCATCCATGGCACCTGAGAACTTCATAGCAATGCAGATTCCTGGGTCTCAGAGACCCTGGAAGTGGGGTCTTGCTCACCCGTACTTTAATAAGGTCACAAGGTTGGGGGTGTAGCTCAGTGGCAGAACATCTGCCTAGCATGTGTGAGGCTCTGGGTTCGATCCCAGAACACACAAATTTAACAACCAACTCTGATAGTTCTCCAAGAGCTTCTGAGCTACTTCAGTTGGTGAGACCCTGGCAGAGAGCATGAGAGGTGGGCCTTATTCCTTTGACGCTGCATCCTCAGAACTGAAAATAGATGTTCAGGGAATATTTGTTGAATGGATGCTGACATTTATGGAGTACCTTTCAAACGAGGATGACCGTTTAAGTACTTTGAAAATATGGACGTGGTTAATCCTTGTGCAGTGCACTGAGTCAGGTCCTGTGGCCATCTCATTTAACAACTGAGAAACCACAGAGAGACTAGGTGACGAGTTCAGAGTTAAAGCTTAGCCCCCCTTCTTTCTGGTGCCGCAAGAGAACACACTCATATTTCCCAAGCCTCCACTGCCCTGTCTGCAGAATGGGAAGGAGTCTGGAAATTTGGAACCAGACAGGGCTGTAGGCAGCTCGTACAGAATAGAAGCAGACGTAGTTGGTGCCTGACGCCACTTCCCCTGGGCCCTTCAGAGGCGGTCTCTGAAGGAGCTTCTCCTTGCCGTTCTCCGAGGCATCCTGTCTGTTGCTCTCGGGTCGTGGGAGCTGAAATCCACTGAAGTAAGAGCCTCTTGTCTTGTCCTCCCCATATTCCCAGGACCATTCCCCGGATAAAATCATCAGCTCCAGCTTCTTGTATCTAAGGCTTTGATGTCACCGAGACACCTGCCTTTTCAAATTGGAAAAGGAGAAAAAGGATTGGCTGTGGTTGGGGGAGAAGCCTCGGCTATGCACAACATGGCCAGCAGATGGCAGTCTGCACCCGTGTCCTTGCAACTGTGCCCAGCTGTCTGAATTCCGTTCCAAGCTCAAATCAGATCAAGAGAGCTTTTCTACTGTTCCTGGGGTGACTAGCTCTTCCACTCAGCTTTTGAAGAAGATTTGTGGAGAGGCTGACATCTTTTGTGCTCAGAAGCCTTGGACAGAGGCTAGAATTTGCTGGAAATCAGCCTTTATCTTTTGGACTCAGAAAAGGCCTGTCTAGAAAGCTCACTCCAAGTTCATGATGAATTTGTGTAATTGATCAGAACTATTACTTTCACTGTGGAGATAGGAGGAGAGAGAGAGAGAGAGAGAGGAGAGAGAGAGAGAGAGAGAGAGAGAGGAGAGAGAGAGAGAGAGAGAGAGAGAGAGAGAGAGAGAGAGAGAGAGAGAGAGAGAAGGTAGACCAGTTGGCCCAGAATCACAGCGCTAAAAGCAGGATGAGTTCTTGCTCTCCATTTCCTTTCTGTACTTTTTCCCCTCAGTGTCATGGTCTCTTCCAAGATTCCTTACAGCTGACTGGTAGGGAACTGGAATGACTGGAATTCTCTCCTCATCTCCACAGGCTCAATTGGAGGAAGGAGGGAGGTCCTGAGTTCAGGTTGTTCCCGTGTGGGCTGCAGCTGCCTGGTTCCATAATAGTGGCCACACTCAGAGCTGGTTCTCTCCCCATTGCCCTGCAAAACAGAGAAGTACTCGGGCTGCACTGTGTTGCAAAGACCTGCCCTCCACAGCCCTCATCCCTAGGCACATGGCATGCAGTGTGTCCACTCTACAGATGTAGTCTCAGGATACTTCTGTCTCCCTTCTCAACCCCAAGTCATGGCCTCTGTTACTTCTGATCATCTTACTGAATCCTCCTCAGTTGTATAGATACAGGATTAAAAAAAAAATCCCTAGGAAGAAGGAAGAGGTGTCTTAGTTCTGACCCCTCCTGTCAGGGAGGGAGTTAAAGAAGGACAAAGAATTAACATGCGTGTGTTTGTAAATTCTTTATCCATTGGAAATCCTCCTGAGTCAACCTGTGAAGGAAGTGAATCAAGAATGGACAGAATCAGAAATGGGAGAACATTTGGTCTAGAGCAGTGATTCTCAATCTTCCTAATGCTGTCACCCTTTAATACAGTTCCTCATGTTATGGGGACCCCCAACCATAAATTATTTTCATTGCTACTTTATAACTGTAATTTTCCTACTGTTATGAGATGTAATATAAATATCTGGTATAAAGGATATCTGATATTCAACCCCTGTGAAAGGGATCTGATATGTGATCCACAGATTGCAAACCACTGGTCTAGAGATTAGAGAAGGCAAGACCTAGACTCACTGGGATATAATTGTTGTAAAAACACCAAACTGTACTTTAAGGCTGGGAATCAAAATATCCCAGAGGATTTGGTAAATACTCAAATGTGAGATCCTTTGGTCTGTAGAGTCCAAAAATGTGCTTCATGTGTGAACTAGCTCTGACTATTGACAGGAAAAGTCAGGCAATATATGAAGTCTATCAGGAGACTCAGGGCAAACCTGTGGATACACCCTGGTGGTAATGAAGTGTCTGTATGTGGGATTTATCTGTCCATCTGTCCATCCATCCATCCATCCATCCATCCTTCCATCTGTCTATCCGTCTGTCTGTCTGTCCATCCATCCAGTCCATCCAAGTCATCCATTTCTTTACGTATGTAGGTTTTATTTTTTTTTTAAAGCTATGTGCTACATGTGTGCCTGGTACCTGTGGAGGCCAGAAGAGGGATCTCTTAGAACCAGAGTTTCAGATGGTTGGTCATGATTTGGGAACCAAACCTGGGTTCTCTAGAAGAACAGCCATCTCTCTCCAGTCCATAATTTTTTTTTTTTTTTTTTTTTGGTTTTTCGAGACAGGGTTTCTCTGTATAGCTTTGCGCCTTTCCTGGAACTCACTTGGTAGCCCAGGCTGGCCTCGAACTCACAGAGTTCCGCCTGGCTCTGCCTCCCGAGTGCTGGGATTAAAGGCGTGCGCCACCACTGCCTGGCTCATAATTTTTTTTTAAAGACACAGCCTTAATGTAGTCTAGGCTGGCCTTGAAGTCTTCTACCTCCAAAGTGCTCAGAGTACAGCCATGTGCCTCCATGCCTAGTTAATGGGGTGCTGGTAATCTTACCCAGGGCGTGGTGCATGCATGCTAGGCAAGTACTACTGTATTAGTACTTTCCTATTGCTGCGATAAAACACCACGGCCAAGGCAGCTCATTGAAGAAAGCATTTAATTGGGGTTAGAGTCCATGATGGCCAAGCAAAGGGGTGGGGGCAGCTCACATCTCTCCAGCAAGCAGGAGCACAGCCACCTGGGAATGTGTGTGGCTTTTGAGATCTCAAAGCCCACCCCCAGTGACACATCTCCTCCAACAAGGTCACACCTCCTAATCCTTCCCAAATAGTTTCAACAACTAGAAACTAAGTGTTCAGACACATGAGCCTATGGAGGCCATTTTCATTCAAACCACCACAACTAGCAGCTCAACCATAGCCCCAGACTCCAGAAATGGAGTATCTCCATAACAGTGTCTTGAGAGAGCAGATTTGGAAAAATAAAAAATAAAAAAGGAAACTGCTAAGTAAAATATTGTAAAATTTGGAGATGAAGTAATAGGGTGAGTGCCTGGCATTTTAATGCCATGCTAAAGTGCTTTCTAACAAGCCTGCTTTAGGGTGTTCTGACTTGTCGGTAATGTAATTTTCTTTGACTTACCATCCGCAATTGATTAGACCGCATGTGTTTTACAGCTCTGAAGAATTAAATTGAATTGAACTGAAAATAAACCTTTTTTTTTTTTTTTTTTTTTTTTTTTTTTTTTTTTTGTCCCATAGAGACACTAACCCCGTAGATTAGGGCTTTGTTGTCTTATAGAAATTAATCAATACTATATCTGATTTACTCTTAGTTTATCATTCTTTTGGCCACTGACTATATACAAATCAGGTCTCTCAGATCCACATGGAGTTGCTCATGCCTGCATTAATAAATAGAATAAAGCTTTGACATGTGCTTATTAACTATGCATATGAAAATCATGACTATTAATAACCAAAAATCATATTTCCCAGAAGCATCCTGAATGTTCTTAGGTGGGAGAGGTAAGCTGAGTCAATGGAACTAGTCAAGAGGACAGAATTGCACTCCTCCATGACCTGCATCAGCTCCTGCCTCCAGGTTCCTGCCCTGTTTGAGTTCCTGTCCTGACTTCCTCTGATGATGAACAGTGCTGTGGAAGTACAAGCCGAATGAACCCTTTCCTCCACAACTTGCTGTTTGGTCATGGTGTTTCGTTGCAGAAATAAACACCCTAACTAGGACAGCTGCCTACCCAGAAAGAACTTGCTGTGCAGAAACACAATGGGAAAAAAGACATGGATGTTACCATTGTCACATTGGTCTTGGAGTTGGCAGGAAAAGTGGACAAAGGGAAAGCGAGATAGAATTGATAGAAGAAAACCCTCTCTAGCCTTTAATGTCGAGTAAGGGAAAATAATCCATGATTCAGTATGCAAACAGAGGCCTTAACGGCCTAGTACAAAAATTCCCTACTGCATCCAAGATTCAGGTTTATTAAGGGCATGAGGGGCTACTGAGAGCCCTTGGTGTCTAGGGGTAAGGCCCAGCATGTGCCTGGGTGAGTAGAGAGGGTTTCCTCAACCTAGGGCTGCTTGAAAGTGTGGCTCTCAGCTCTACCTCGCCAAACTCTTTGGGCCTGAACATGGCTGAGTAGCAGGGATGGTTGTAAGATTGTTTGCCCTCATGGCCCCAGAGGTCAGTATCTTTCCACATTCTCACACTTCAGGCAGGGATGATGCCAGTCCCTGTCTAGGGAGGTGACTCCATCAGTGAAGTGTACTTCCTTGTCACATTTGAGGTAATTTGGTCTGGTGGAGTCTAGTCCTGGATGAGTGGCCGCAGCTAAGAGGAAGTGGGCTGTGGGCTCTGTACTCTAGTACAGAAAATTTTAATAATCATGGAATATTCTGCCTCTGAACTGCTTGAATTAGGAAAGATTATTTTAAGAAAAAAATTAGCTTACATGTATGTATGTATTTATGTGTACACAAACATTCCACAGTGCATATGTGGAGCGAAAGGATAACCTGCTGGAATTGATTCTCTTTCCCACCATATTGATCCCAAAGATTGTACTTGGGTCAGCAGGCCCAGTGACAAGTGCTATTTTGCTGGCCCAAGACTTAAAAGATTTTATTTTTTGTAAACGGACATTTACTGTCCAGACTGCCTGTTCCCAAATACCCAGCAGCCACTTCCCAAATTGCCACACAGAGGCTCATATTAATTATAAATGCTTAACCGATAGCTCAGGCTTGTTACTAACTAGCTCTTACAACTTAAATTAACCCATTTCTGTTAATCTATGTATTGCCATGTGGCTTGTGGCTTTACCTGTCCTCCAGCATGTCTGACTTCCTGGGCGACTGGCTGATGTCTCTCCTGACTCTGCCCTTCTTCCCATCGTCCTCAGTTTGGCTTTCCCACCTAACTTCCTGCCCAGCTATTGGCCTGTCAGCTTTTTATTAACCAATGAGAGTAATACATATTCATAGTGTAATACATATTCGTAGTGTAGAAAAGGATTGTTCCACTGCAATTTTTAGCTATGTGTATGCATGTATTTACGTGTCTGGTGGTGGTATGTATGTATACATGAATGCAGTCAATGCTCATAGGGACCAGAAGAGGGCAGATTCCCTGGAGCTACAATTGTAGATGGTTGTGAGATGTCTCACGTGGGTACTTGGGATCCAAACTCAGGTCCTCTGGAAAAACAGCAAGCACTGATAACCACTGAGCCATGTCTCTAGTCTCCCTGTCCCCAGAAACTTTAACAAGAAAGGAAAGTGCCTCTCAAAGCTTAGCCTGGGAGACTATGGGACATTTGGGGAGGGGGATCAGTTTGATTGCTTTGGAAGGGAGGAAACTGAGTATTAGAATTACTCGAGGCAAAGGCTGCATAATCTGAGGCAATTTGAGCAACTGATGATGTTGTGTTCAATGGATGTAACCTGCCTGTCAAATTGCCTTCTCAGTGTTTATACTTATGCCTATAGATAATTGCTGATGTCAACCATGGTCGGAGACACTTTTTGAAGTGGGTGGTGGCTACTGCAGGGACTCATAACCAGTCAGACTGCTGGGAATAAGTGACAGTTATGGTGTCAGGGTAGTCCAGTGCTCAGCCCCAAATGGGAGAAAATAACCATTCCCCACCCCACCCTCATCCCAAAGCTCAGGGAACATTGAAGAACAGAGGGATGAAAAACAATGTATGAGCCAGAGGAAGGGATTTAGTTGTATGGCTGTTTCCTCCAGGCTGGATGTGGTCCTTGCCATCGTATCTGGTGAGACCCCCTCCACAGGACTGACATTGACTCATGGGAGCAGGGAGGGCTCAAGATGGCCCTCCCCTCCCTGAGAATGTACAAGCAGTTAACACTTGCCAGGAAGGGGACGGCTCTTTGGTGGTGGAGCTGTTGCCCATGCTCCTGTCAGCGACTCCAATTGGTTCACTAGGCTGTAGACTTGAAGGAATCCTTTCTTTTGATCTTTCAGGAGCAGAGGGCAATGTGACAATAGTCTAGATTTGATCGAGAGGTAGAGTGGGGTAGAGTCCCATTCAAATGAGAGGCTGATAAGAAACTTTTGACAATGATGTCTCAGGCATACCCAAGGCAGCCTGGGTGACTCTCAGGTGGTAATCTTGAAGAACAACGACTGTTAATGGCCTATGTGTGCCCCGAACAACTTCTTCCATTCTGTTGGTGTAGTGATGGGGAACACCTTTAGTGGCATCAAATCCACAGATCCATGATCTCACTGATTTTATGAAAGAAAATTCATTTCCGGTGGCCATTGAGTTAATTTGCAAGTCCCTGTTTCAAAGACCCAAAGTTAGTTGGAGATAAAGGAAGCTGAAACCCTGGTTGAGACAATGTTTGCCACGTGGACTGGTGATGAAATGCTACTTGATCCCTCAGATTAAGGCAATTTGCTTCTAAGACCCACCTGTACTATCTTTGGGCACTTTAAAGATTTTATGTACATTACCACGTGACATGGAAAAATGTCTGTAGAGCTCAATTATAGGTAGATTTTTTTTTTTCCTGAGACAGTGTTTCTCTATGTAGTCCTGGCTGTCCTGGAACTCATTCTGTAGACCAGGCTGGCCTTGAACTCAGAAATCCGCCTGCCTCTGCCTCCTGAGTGCTGGGATCTTATGTATACATTGTCCACTGCCCTGCTTGGTAGTTTTTTTGATAGTACAATTTTACTGGATGTTAATCTTAGAGAGACCATTGACTGATATCCTTGAGTCTCTTTATTATAGGTGATCATGTTGTTAAACCAGCTTCAGACTTGCTATGTACCTAAGGATGGTCTTGTTATGATGCTCATTTCCAAAACCTTCCAGAAGCTGGGCTTACAGGCATGCACTATCACGCTCTGTTTGTGAAGCGCTGGGGACTGAAACCAGAGCTTTGTGTATGCTAGGCAAATACTCTACCAACTGAGCCACACCACCAGCCCTGAAGAATAATCCTTACCACTTTTTCTGTTTGGCTAGGGACTTGAACCCAGGGCCTCATGCATGCTAGGCAAGTAGTTTATCATTGAGTTATAGGCCAGCCTTATTATTGCTTTTTATTTTGAGATAAGGTCTTGTTATTATTTTGGTTTTTTTGAGACAGGGTCTCACTATGTAGACCAGTCTGGCCTTGAACTCACAGAGATCTGCCTTTGCCTCTGGAGTGCTGGGATTAAAGGTGTGCGCACCAGTTCTGACTCAGTGTATACATTTGTGACCAGCATTGTCTAAGTCATTTTAAACATGGATCTTTATGTTTCAGAGCACGGTGATTGTAACCAAATCTTAGGGATTCTTGAGTTTGGCACCAACTCCTCTCTTGTAGCCTTAATGAATACTCTGCCTTTTCTGAAGTGGTTGAGCCCTTGCTGGCGTAAACTCCAGCCTCTGAAATGACTTCAGAAGTATTCATTTTGGTAATGCCCCATCAGCTCTCCTCATTTTCCTCCCGCCTTTCTTGAGGTTATCATTCCTTCCTCCACCAACCCTCATCCTCCCATCAGTGAAGGAAAATGGAGATGTTCTCATTGAAGGCTGTTTCCAGATTAAAGGGCAGATTGGACAGAAAGGGATCAAAGTGAGTAGACCTCCGTTACCAGAGAACACGTCTGTGAAGGGCCCATTGATGTCCCTCAGGCACATAGCATCGTTATTTTAGAAGACTTTTTTTTTCCTGTAAAAGGTTTTGACTACATGATCTATGCATCCAGTCCAGGGCTGAATTCTGTGGCTGTAAATGTATTTGGCATGCATGTGCCCCTTTAGGTGCTGGATTTGGCGTTAGGATTTCTGGCAGGAAAGGACAAGATGAAGCCGTATTGTTTTGTGAGGTTTGTGGTTTGACAAGTAGAAGCACGATCTTGCATTGTCAGAGATGGCCTGGGTGGCAAGCCAGAAAGCATGGTGTGGGGCCTGGAGAGAGAGAGAGTCTAATTGCATCGATGCAGAACTCAGATGATGATGGGTTTAAGCAGACAAGGTCAGATGCTCAGTCTCATAAACAACACCCTTCCCCAACAAAGACCAAACAGATCACATAAAATGAAATATAGAACTCAGAAAGGGCAGAGTCCAGGATTTTTCAGCTTCTCTTTTTTTTTTTTCTTTCTGTGCTTTAGGGTCAGAGACCAAGCTGAAACAAACAGGGAACAGGAAACATTAGCACACATCTCTAAAATTTCATAGCAAGAGGTGTGTGTGTAGGGGGGCGGGTGGTGGTGGTGGTGACTAAGGCAGGATGGATATTGGCCATCCATGGTCACATGCTGATTCTTGGGTCGGTTAAGGTGTGGACTGTTTTTTCATGATTGGTAGCTCCCAATGTAGCTGAGGATTGAGTTTCCCATTGGTAGACTGGCTATCACTGTGTAGCCCTGGCTGGCCCGATATTTGTAATATAGATCAGGCTGGCCTCAAACTCAGAGATCTGCCTGTGTTTGTCTCCTGAGTGCCTCTTTCAAAAGCCCATTAAGTTGTGCATCGTGGCTCAGGTTTGTCAGCCCATCACTTGGGAGGCCAAGGCAGGGGGACGGCTGTGAGTTCCAGGCTAGCCTGCACCACAGAGTGAGACTTTGTCTCAAAATAAAGCACAGACTGAAAGATAATGGCTCAGTAGTTAAGAGTGTGTGGTCGGGATGTAAAATGAATAGAAAATCTCTTAATAAAAAAAAAAGAAAAAAAAGAATCAATAAAAAATGAATTAAAAAAAAAAAGAATGGCTACTGCTTTGGCAGAGGGACCTGAGCAGGATTTCCAGACACGGTGCCACCGTGCTGGGCATCCACAGCCGCCCGTAACTCTGTCTCCATAGGGATCCGATGCCTCTGACCTCTGTGGGGCACACACACACACACACACACACACACACACACACACACACA
The DNA here is from genome assembly GCF_949786415.1 of Peromyscus eremicus. Classification (NCBI taxonomy): domain Eukaryota; kingdom Metazoa; phylum Chordata; class Mammalia; order Rodentia; family Cricetidae; genus Peromyscus; species Peromyscus eremicus. Next base: position 100,422,645 of record NC_081422.1, on the reverse strand, counting down.
CACACAGAGTCTTCAAGCAAAGGAAACCAAACAGTAACAATAAACAAACCCTAAAGCTCCATGATAATGAAATCAAAGCTCATTGTACCTTAAAGTTTCTAAGTCTTTAAAAAAATTTCTGACTTGGCTTCTGATCGATGTTTACCTGCCCAGCATTTTTTTTTTCTGTCTGTCTGTCTGTGATTTTCATGGCAATGACTGGCAGGCTAGACCCAATAATCTGTGATATACACCATTAGCTAGAGGTGAGACAGTCAGCTGAGCATGGCAGAGCTCACCAGTTAAGCCTACCTCAGAACCAAAGAACAAAATAAAGCAGCCACAAAACAAGACAAAGTTCAACTGATAAAGACCGTGCTGATGTCCAACAAAATCAGGTTAACTTGCTGAGCCAGAGGGGGACCCCCCCAGCCAGAGGGGACCCCCCCACCAGAGAGCAGAGAGGCCTTGGGGCCCCTGGCCAGATAGAGGGAGGCACAGCTTTTCACAGCACTCCGGAGGAGTGAGGTTTGCATGGAAACGCAACAAAGCAGTGTGTGCTAGCTCAGGGCAAGGCTGGGATGTGTATACAGAGATTGACATCAGGCTTAGGCTGAGACGAGAACTTCGCATCTTTGTTTCCTTGGAAACTACAAAGTGAAGACACGTGTAGAATGCTGGGTGCCGATCCCTTATCTGGTGCTGTGCACCTGGGGTGCAAATCCAGGCTGTGTTAAAATGCTGCCCTCGACGCTGCAGGCAGGAAGGAGGTGTTTCATTCTCACTGTGATTTTTAACAGTTGAGTTTCTGACACCATCGTTTTTTGAAAACAAGTTTCTTCATGTCCTTTTGTTAATTAAAAAAAAAGTAGATTTTTAAAAAAAACAGCTATACAGAGGACACGTCCTCTCCGTAGAAATCGGATTATGCCGGGTACCAACCAGGGTCTCCTGGGAACAGCAGCCTGGCTTCCGAAGCCCGACACCAGGAAGTGACTTGGGGTGGAGATGTCTTGACAGCTACAAGAACACAGAGAAGGACTTTTGGAGTTTGTCCTCTTGAAGTGAATATCCATTCACCTACTTGTTCTGTGAATATTTATTGAGAGCCTACTGGGTGCCACCCGTTGTAAATGAGATAGTTTCTCTCCTTGAACAGTTTATAATCTGTTGAGGGAAAACTTGAAGCTGGGAACAAGCCCATTACGCCCCCATGAGGCCAATAACGGGTACTGGCATAAATTTGTTTTAAACAGCCGAAGGTGAAGGCTTTGTGGACTGTAACCTGGGAATTTGTTCCCATCCCTGGTGAGACTAGACAGTGCGAGTGGAAAGGGGAGGTTCTGTGACAACATCCATTTTGAAAACGTTGGCGAGCATGCTGATGCTGGTGACCCACTGTCCAGATCTGGATCTCAGAGTACCCCGAACTCTCTAGCGGCTCATGCGCAGCTGGAACAAGTCACATACACGTGCGCAGCCGCCCCTCCCTGAACGTTCAGCCTGCCCCCCCCTCCCCCGACTTTCTCCAGTGTGCAGGGAGTTTCCTAAGCCTGCTCATGGGGTAGCTTGGAAATGCCGGGTATGACTCTTGTTCTGGAAGCGACCACTGACAACAACAATTGCTCCTTAATGTGCGGCCACCAAGGTTCAGTCCGTATTGTTTCTCAGAGGATTCCCAGAAGGACTGAACTCGATATCTCCAGGTGAGGTGGCAGCTCTGTGAGCATCCTCGGATCCAAGATTGAGTGGACAGGCCCGGTCTTTTGTAGGCCCAGTATAGCCACCACGCTGCTAAGTTCTTGAATGCAATGGCCACATCATACCCCCAAAAGAGCCTTCATGACACGCCTCCACATCATCTGGTTCTTATGTTCTTTCCGCCTTCCAGGAAGTTTCCTGAGCCCTGGAGGGGTAATACAGATGACACTCCACAGTGACGCTCAGCCCCTTGACCAGGTGCGAGTCTGCATCAATCACTATTTGTTGCAACAAGAAGCTTCTCAGACCAGGGTTGAGGGCCACGCTAGTCCTCGGGTAGGAATACACACATTTAGGAGGCATTTTGGCCTTAGTATTTGAGCTTAACTGTATTGGCAGGATTTGAAGCATGGTAACTTGCTTCTCTCAGGAAATCAAGCGCTTAATGGACAATGGCTGCTTCTCACCTACATGCTAAGTAACTCTATTTCCAAGCGGAACAGCATTCGGCTCCTATTATCCCCATGTCACGGATAATTAAGGAATAGCTGGTGAAGGGTGAGCTGGTCCAGCTCTTTGGGGCTAATCCTCTATGTAGGAAGCTCCTTAGGTTTTTCTGTCAAATTTATCAAGTCTGGAAAAAAAAAAAAAAACCAAAACACTCACTGAGAAATGAGAATTCAACTCTCTTAATGACAGGCTGTCTTCTAGGGACAGTTTATTTCAGGAAATGTCATTTGACCCCATTTACTCAAGCAGTTATGCCAGAAACTAAATAGTACTTCATGCCAAACATGTGCCCCCGGGTCCTAAGATGATGGTGATAACGACGTGTCCAAAATGTGATGGTGATGACAGTCGATTTCCTTGCTCATCCCTTCCCTCTCCTCCTAGGCTCTTCCATGATAATAGAATCGAGCTGAGTTCATGGCTCTCTAGCTGGAGAGCAATTCTCACATATTCCTTTGTAGCTGGATATGGTCCATGCTGTGACTAACAGAATTTGAGTAGAAATGATGCATCTTCCTCTTTTCTTGTCAAGGGGAAGTCCCTGGGCTTAGACCTTCCATCCTTCCCATTGGCTATCTGGGTGATGCTTAGAAAAATCTCAGGTACCGGGTATTGAGTACAGCACCTGTGTTACCCTCAGTCTCTGAATAACTGTATGGACTATGTCAGCTACCTGCTGACTTGTAATACCTATGCATGTGAAAAAAACAAATCTTTCTCCTTTAAACCAACTTGTTAGGTCTTTTTATTAGAGCAGTTTAACTCTATGCTGGTTAGGTGTTTTTTTTTTTTTTTTTCAATGTGACATCATCTGGGAAGCGGGAACCTCAACTGAGAAAATGTCTTCATCAGATTGGCCTGTGGGTGAGTCTGTAGGGAATTTTCTGGATTAAAGATTGATGTGGAAGGGCCTGACCCATAGTGGGTGTTGGCATCCCCTGAGCAGGTGGTCCTGGGTTGTATAAGAAGACAAACTGAGCAAATCAGTAGGTAGTGTTCCTCCATGGACTCTGATTCTCTTCCTGCTTCCAGGTCCCAAGTTCCTGCTCCGTCTTCCCTTGATGATGGACTAGAAGCTGTAAACTGAAATAAACGCTCTCTTCCCCAAGTTGCTTTTGGTCACAGTGTTTATCACAGCAGCAGCAGAAATCAAACTAGGACAGTCTCTTAGTCTAACTCTGTACACACACACACACACACACACACACACACACACACACACACACACACATACTCATCTATTTTTTGACACCACATGCCCCTTAATCTGATTGTCATGCATTTGTTTAGAGCATTCAAGATAAATGGTGACACTTCCTACGTCAATGTTAGAAATGTAGGCACTGTTTGCCCTTATCCAATTCATTTTTTCTTTATCCATCCATTATATATATTGTGTTGAGACCCAGTATGTATAGAACTCTTTGCTATAGGGTGTGCAGGTGTATGGATGACTCAAAAATGAATGCTTTCAAGAAACTCAAGTTTAGAGACTTCACAGAAAGTAAAAACATTAAATTAGGGATACTGATGAAAATTTTTTTCCCTGCAGAATTTAATTAGAATTGAAAAAAACTTGGTTTCATTTGTGTTATTTCCTTATTACTATTTTTTTTTTTTGAGAATGTTCTCTCTGGTATGTTTGTGTATTCATTTTCAAGGCCGTTGTTTACAGGGCAAATTACCATTTTTGGTTAATGACAATAAAGCATGCATGAGTGCAGGCTCTGTATCACACACAGCATACACTCAGCCTCTTGTCCATCCTGCCCCCAGTCTCTGGAGAGTATTAAACACTGGAAAAGCTGGCGCCACGTCATTGAGTCCTTCAAGCTTCCTGTGTGCTAGGGAATGAATTCCTAAGGCTCAAACAGAATCCTAAGTGATGAGGCTAAGGAGAAATTGAAAAGGCTCCAGGGTTTGTCAGGTAAGAGTCATTTTCTTTTCCTAGGGGGTAGGTTTATAGATGTATACTTTGTTTTATTTTTTTTCTCACACAAAATCTCTTTTATTATGAATTAACACAAAACAAAACCCTAAATAAGTAGCTTGTAAGATCTACAGATGTGCTGTTTTTAAACAGGACTACAGTAGCTTTCTAGTCAGACTTTGTCACTGTGTCATGTTTTTCCTGACATGCTGATTACAACTGCCCAGTTGTGAGATCAAACAGTTATTGAAGGAGGTTATACTGTTTGGACTGGATACTGTTCAGAATCTAAGTTTCACCAGACATCATCAGTCTTGTCAAGTATTAATATGGCTATAATTGTTTTTGTTTTTACAAATGCTCTCTTCTCCTCTTCTCTCTTCTCCTCTCCTCTTTTCTTTGTATTGTTTGTTTATTTTGATTTTTTTTTTTTGAGATAGAGTCTCATTGTAGTCCAGGATGGCCTCAAACTTGCTATGTTAACAGAGGCCAGCCTTGAACACTTCCTGATCCTTCTGCCTTTCTCTCCAAAGTACTGGGTTTACAGGCCAGGCACCACCATGCCACCTGTGCTTGGCCTATAAAAGTCTTTTCTTTCCTTCATAGGCCAAGAGGGAAAGAGGCATGTGAGAACATGGACAGATGAGAACAACTTCAGATAGTAAAGAGGTACAGAGAAATCGAGGTGGGGATAGAGGCAGAGAAGAATCTGAAACAATACTTGTTAGAGAAATAGAGAAAGTAACTCCAGTCAAAAACTGTGATAAGAAGGAAACTGCAAGTCTCTGAACTTTTATTGAGCAAGAAGATATGAAGTAGTATGAATCCAGAATTTTCCATCTTGTGGAAAGGGGAGCCCAACTAGTTATGGTCTGATGTGTGTTCTGTGGATTATGCCACAGGTACAAAGCTTTTGGAGATTTAAAGATTGCAGATTGGTGTTCGATGGCAGAACCAAGGGGAGGAGAAAACACTGACAATTGAGTGGTTGGACAGGTGTAGTCAAGATCTAAAACTCAGGTGAAAGACACCTGTCCATCCCAGAGCATGCTGGGGGAAATGGTTGGGTGCTTTCAAATTCTCAGAAATGGGCTTCCTGGAAAGATCTCTGGGGATGTTTATTTTGTCACTGGCCAAGAAGAATGGAGTCTTGTCTGTATTCTGCTGCTGCAGCAGCAAACACAGCATGTTGTAGTTCAGAGGAAATGGAATGATGAGTACTGTCTGCTTGGTGCTTTGATCTTGACTATTCTGTCTTGTTCTAACATCCCTAGGTCATCTTGTGCCTTCTGTGTAAGGAACAGCTCATTACCTTACTGAAGTTTTGTGGTTCCTCATTCTGACCACATCCCCGATTCCTCCTTGGTCATAGGTTGCAACGGTAGACTGACTCCTATTCAGTGTTCTCTGGGCTCTTAAACTTAGTGCCCTTAAAATACTACGTTAGCTTAAAAAACAAAGAACATGCCCATGTTCTGCATCATTAGTCGCACAGATCTGCCAAGTGTTTGGTTTTGTGCTATTGGTTCTGTATATATATATATATATATATATATATATATATATATATATATATATATATATATAACTTTGAGGTCTCTCTATGTAGCCTTGGGTGTCCTAGAACTTGATATGTAGACCAGACTGGCCTTGAACTCACATAGATTTCACCTGCCTCTGCCCCCATGAATGCTGGGATTAAAGGCATGAGCCACCACACCACACCTGACGTGATTATATTCTTAATGCAAATGACTTTAAAATTTAATTGTAATTAAAGTACCAAAGAGGACACAATAGGCTTCACATCTTCTGTTTACCGGAATGATGGGGCGAGGGCACACCAGACTTCCTAAGGATACCTTTAATTGTTGTAGAACATCCTATTTTAAAAGAGGAGCCTCCGGGTGGTGGTGGTGCATACCTTTAATCCCAGCACTCGGGAGGCAGAGGCAGGCAAATCTCTGTGAGTTCGAGGCCAGCCTGATCTACAAAGTGAGTTCCAGGATAGCCAGGACTGTTATACAGAGAAACCCTGTCTGGAAAAAAAAAAAAAAAAAGAAAAAAAGAAAAAAAAAAAAAAGAAAAAAAGAGGAGCCTTTCCAGTAAGCCAATGAATCTATGCAGCCACAGCCACATTCAAAGTACAGAACGGAAAATGAAAGGATCCCGTTGTGTTCTCCAGGGAGATGGGAGACGGGGGTGTGTGAAAACAGTTATCAGCAACCACAGTGCCATGAAAAAGGGAAAGTGGAGCAGGGAAGGAGGGCTGAGTAGCAATTATAGACAGAGTGGTTGTGAAGGTGACATTTGAGTACAAACGTCGAAGAGGTGAGAGCCTTGGTCACGGAGCCATTCGGAAGAACATTCCAAGCAGAGGAAACAGGAAGTGCAGAGCCCTCCACAGGGAGTGTCTGGCTGATCTGAAGAACAGCAGACTAAAGTGATGAGTACTGAAAGTGAAGGTGAGGGATGGGGAGATGGCTTGGGAGGTAAAGTGCTTGCTGGGCAGACATGAGGACCTGACTCCAGCCCCCAGAACCCAAGTAAAACACCCAGTGGATGCTTGTGAGCCCAGTGCTGGGGAGGCAGAGACAGGCGGATCTCAGGGCCTTGCTGGCTTAGCTTTGCTTAACTGGCAAGCCCCAGGGTCTAGGGAGAGACACTGTCTCCAGAGGTGGATGGCTTTTGAGGAACAACACTCAAAGTTGATCTCTGACCATCACGTGCACACATGTGCACTGGCCCACACCTGCAGGGCCATCCTCCTCCACCAGGTTAATTAAAAGTGAAAGCGAGAGATAAAAGAGAGAAAAGCCAGGGTCACATCACTTAGCACTCTGTAACCTAATTCATCTTTTCCTCAGTTGAGCAGGGAGCCTTGGGAGGTTTTGAGTAGAAATGGCTTACATTTCACAAGTACTTCCTTGGAAGTGCTGAGGGTATATTTTAGAAGAAAGGGCAGAACAGGGACCCATGGAAGTTGTTACAGTCATCAGGCAAGAGAGATGAGGGTGTCTTGGCCCAAGGTGTTTGCCGTAGAAATGGTGACAGACGGGTCATTTCTAGATAGCTCTCTCCAGAGGCAGAGTCAGCAAGATTTCCTGTGTAGGGGAGAGGAGTGTGTGATAAGTCTGGGGCTTTGGGGTCTGTACAAGCAAAAGACTTCAGCTGTCATGAAGACTTTTTTTTTTCTTTTTAGACAGGGTTTCTCTGTATAGCCCTCACTGTCCTGGAAACTCACTTTATAGATCAGGCTGACCTTGAACTCACAGAGATCCACCTGCCTCTGTCTCCCCAGGGCTGGGATTAAAGGCATGCGCCACTAAACCTGGCTTAGTTGTCATGAAGTTAAGTGAGGGGAAAAAAGGGCAGGGGCAGATTCAGGACAGAACTGTGTGGACGTTGATTGTTATAAACAACAAAGAAAACTTGACACATTTCAGTTATTCATTGAAATAAGGGTACTAGGTTCAGAGACAAAGTGTAACAGGGGTGAGTGACTCTCCACCAGGCTTGGATTAGGAAGTGACTTGGGGGCTTGCTTCTGGAAAATGTGTAGGAGTCTACTAGGTGTGTGCACACTCATGGGTGTGTATGAAGGAGTCCTGAGGATTCTAGGGAGAGGAAGGACTACACAAGCTTTATGAATCTACAAAGCCTGAACCAAACTTGGCAAATGTGTTATCTTGTAATTACCACCTCCCTGGAGTTTGTACCCCAGGGAATCTTATGACAGAAAATGAAATATCTGATCCTTTTCAGCAGCAGCAGATAGGTTTGTGTTATTGCATGCTTCTCCAATTCCATTTAAAGTTATTTAAGATGTCAAAAGTGATACAAAAGTAGTTCAATGTCACAGAGTTCTTTTAAGCTGTGATTCTTGAGATAAAAATGAAAGTCATTGAAGAGGACATAGACAGCTAGTTCTGAAGAACTTGTTTCCCTGAGGTGACCATGGTCTCCTGTGTGGTGTCGCACCCACACCTGCACCATTTTGTTGTAGGGAGGCTCTCTCCCACTATCGTAGAAAGTCTGTTAGAATCAGAAACCTCATGTCCATCAAAACATGGCTATTTTCTGGATTTACCAGGTCAAAGATGTGGTCAGCACTTGATACAAAGAAAGCATTTCTCTTTGATTAAAAAATACTGATGCTTTGTTTTACCAATGAGAAAGGACTCAGCCCGGGGGTCCTATTTTGTAGATTGTCACTCAAAGGTGACAGACATCTCTAATTTCACAGCATTCCACAAATCTGTCCTCTTCCATGGGTTCGCTGTCTTCACACTAACTCTGTCGAATGGTGCTGGCAAAGAAGCGCATGCTCCAATTTTATGGCTGACAGAGCTGAGGTGTAGAATATTCCAGAGACCTGCAGGAAGACGTAAAGTGGGAATGTGTCAGGACTGACACTCGATGGAAATTATTGGCTAGCTCTATGCAGTTCTCACTGCACTTTACTCTCCTTTGTTTCTGGAGGATCTTAGCTGCTCCCCTACCTGTGTGCATCATCACATTCACCATATATCATCATCATCATCATCATCACCATCACCACTATCACCATCACCATCATCATCATCACCACTATCACCATCATCATCACCATCATCACCATCATCATCATCACCACTATCACCATCACCATCATCATCATCATCATCATCATCATCACCACCACTATCACCATCACCATCATCATCATCATCATCAGCACACTAGGCTGGTCTGGCACTGGGAGGATGTGGCTGCTCTTTTACATCTAGGTTCTCTCCCCTTCCTCCTCCACCCCCTTTCTGTTCAGGTAGCCCAGGCTGGCCTCAAATTTGTTATGAAGCCAAGGCTGGCCTTGAACTTCTTGCCTTTTCTCTCCAAGCGCTGGGGTAATAGGTATGTACCACCGTGTCCATCTTACAGGCCTAGGTTTTGAGTAGTCAAGAGCAGGGGCCAATACCAACTGGTAGGGAGAGATACAGCAACTTGTCTCCATGGAACTGTAGTAGGTTAGCTTGGGGATGATGCATTACTGTGTGGGAGCATGGTGCAATGATGATCACAATGATCATGAGGACCTCAGTGACAGAGATGCAGTAACCAGTGGTCCTCTGGGCCAGGATACATCCTAGAAGTAGCTTCAACTTCAAGGTGACACACACAGGAACAGCGTGGGCCGTAGATGGATAGCAGAATACAGTGTAGGCTCTTTCCCTGGAGTAGTGTAGTTATGTGACCTCTAGGCTGCTTCTCAAGCTGCTGAAGGCCTGTGTGGATTGCAGTGTTCTTCAGTAGCAAAGACTGCAGATGTCTGGGCAGTGCTTAGGGCCACTGTGGGCTTCCTTACTTTCCCTCTTGGGGAGAGGTGTGTGCTGGTTTAAGCTGATCTTGACTAGGAAAACAGGGTGTAGAAATGAGGTGTTTCCTTCCATCGCTAAGTGACCGTCTTGAACTTCTGTGTTCTACAGGGCTTCTGCCACTCCCTTGTAGCACCACAGCTGCACCCTGAGGTGTTGGCTCATTGTTCTGGTCATTTTTCTGTGTGGTGTTGAGCCCGAGACACCTCTGGTTGGCCATTGTACTGATGTCTGAACCAGGCATCAAAACAAATCAGACAAGTCAGCACGTGGAGAAGATCTAGGCTAATTAAGAATGGCCCAGCAGCCAAGGTTCCATCCCATTCCAGAAGTTTAAACTCTTCACCAGTTGTGTGCCAGTCTTTGGATTTCCACTGGTGGTTGGCACAGGGTGGGAATCAGCGTGTACTTACTGCTCCACAGAGAGCCATACTGCCTGGCTCTCTCTCGACACTTGCTGGTGGAAAGCTCCAAGCTCTACACATTGTTGCTTTTGGAGGCTAAGGAGCCATTAATTGTCATTGAAATGTTTGACACAGCTTCCCTCAAATATTTTACAACAAAGTTGTATTTATATCTAAGCCAAGATTTGGGGATGGGCACAGGAAGCAAATGTTAGTGTTTGTGTAACCTCTTTAGGCTGAACTTTGGGTTCATTCTTACGGCCAAGCATACCGTTTGGGTTCCAGCGTGATGTGTGCAGAAGATTGTCTTTACACTCCCAATCATTTGCTTTCTGGAGCTCACGGTCCAGATGTATAACACCAAAAGACTATGCTGTAAGAAAGTTCCAGATCCAGTGCTTATTCTAACCCTGTGAATGTGAGAAGAGAGAACACCAATATCAGAGAGTTAAGAATAGATAGAAAGAAAATAAGGGAAAATATGTTAAAATAATTGTGCACACTTATATTGGATAGTTCATTTACGATCCTACCACTACACTCCCTCCCTCCCTCCTCCCTCCCTCCCTCCCTCCCTCCCTCCCTCCCTCTCTCCCTCCCTTCACATCCCCCCCATTTTGGCTCTTTACTTAGCTTTTTTAGTCTTTCAGAATATCAATATCTTCGAGGGACACAGGCCATTAGTTTGCAGACTGCCCTTAAATTGTGTTTATGTGGTTCTCTCCCTTTGATGAGATTTTGGGGAGGAATGAAATACAAGGGATGGTGAAGTTTCTCACGCACAGTTCCAGGAGGTGCAGGATGTCACCTCATCAACCATTTGGTTGTCATGCCTGCCAGCTTTCTCTGTTAAAAAGGTTGTTTGTTTTGTCCTTCGTAACTTGTAGATAATTTTTAAAAGAGATCCTTTGAGACTGCGTTATTGTCTTCGTTACTCTTCTATTGCTGCGCCAAAACACCATGGTCAAGGCAGCTTATAAAAGAAAGCATTTAGGTGAACTTACAGTTCTAGAGGGTTAAAGTTCATGACAGCAGAACAAAGGCATGGTGGCAGGAACAACTGGGAGCTCACATGTGGATCCACCAACAGGCAGAACACCCTGGGAATGGCGCAGTCCTCCAAGCCTGAACCCAGTGACACTCTTCCCAGTCTTCCTCATATAGCCATCAACTGGGGACCAAGTATTCAAATGTGCAAGACTTATGCGGACATCTCATTTAAACCACCACAGTAGTTATCTTGTTTTGCAAAAAATTTTATCCAATGGTTTTAGCTCTTAACCACTGAGCCGTCCCTACCAGCCCAACAAAGCCACTTTTTAATTGAGTGAATCTTAAAAAGTCGATTCTTGGGTTGAGGATGCAGCTCAGTGGATAGATAGGGGAACAAATTGCTTGTTTATATATTAATAAAGAAGTATTTTATTTTGTGTAACTTCATTGATTTTGTTTTATTTAATTCATTCAGTTGGTTTAATTTTCACTTTCACAAAATTGGTTGTTGCCAGGCTGAGGTGTAGCTCAATGGAAGAGTGTTAACCTAACGTGCAAAGCTCTGGGTTCAGTCCCCTGCGCTGTAAAAAAAAAACAACCAACCAACCAAACAAAAAAACAACAACAAAAAGTAGATTGTTTTAACTTTAACATTTTTATTTATTTGTTGACAGTTTTATACACGCATATAGTGAATTTTAGTCATTTTCACCCCATTACACTTTCCATCATTCTTGTTGTTAATGTTTTTATTTTATAATTAACTTAATTTCACATATCAGCCACAAATTCTCCCGTCCTCCCTCCTCCCATCCCCCAGCCCTTCCCCCCAATCCACCCCCCATTCCCACCTCCTCCAAGGCAAGGTCTCCCCTGGGAAGTCAGCCCAACCTGGTAGACTCAGCCGAGGCAGGTCCAGTCCCCTCCTCCCTACACCAAGGCTGAGCAAAGTGTCCCGGCATAGGCCCCAGGCTCCAAAAAGCCATCCCAAGAAGCCCATCTTCTACTTTTGTGTCTTCTGTTTGTGAGCCACTGAGTTTGATTAAGGTTGCTTGTATGAGCACAAGTGGGAGGTTCTCTACCAGCTGCTTTTCTGTGGCTACACCACTGAAGAAGATCCGCCCTCCTCAGCAACCACTGACTGCCAATAGTCCCTCAAGAAGGGCTGGGCCTCAGAAGCCCTTTCCCACTTGTGGTGAAATATTGAGGGACTTTTGTTACAATTTTTAATTCAGATATTATTACATCACATCTCTTCTTCCCTTTCCTCTCTCTAAACCCTTCCAAATCCCCCTTTATTCTCTTTCAAATGAATGGCCTCTTTTTCTTTATTACTGTGATATATATGTATATATGTGTATATGCATATGTATATATACATATATGTCTGTAAATATGTAAGTACGTGTAAATATATAAATACAACCTACTAAGTCTGCTTAGTGTTGCTTGTGTATATATGATTTCCGGGCTGATCACTTTGTACTGATAGCCAATTAGGAGGCTCATCCCTGGGAGAAACCGATTCAGCCTCTTTTAGCAGTCATTAGTTGCCTGTAGTTCTTTGCTCGGGTCTTGTTTAGGCAGCCATACTGTTGCGGTGTCACGGGGGCTTCCCTGCCATTTCTAGGAGACACAATCTCACTGTAGACTTGTTTCTCTGGCTCTGAGACTCTTTCTGACCCCGCTCCCTGAGCTGTAGGTGTAGGAGTTGTGGAGTAGATGTGTCTGTTGGAGCTGTGCATCCCAGGACCAGCGGATCTTTGGTATGATGACCAGTTGTGGTTTTCTGTAATGGTCTACATTTGCTGTAAAGAGAAGCTTCTTGGGTGTGGTGCGACAGCTACACTTATCTGTGTCTATCAGGACAAGTTTCAGAGTGCAGCTAGGAATTGTACTGCTCTAGGAAAGTGGCATCCAAGTCTAGATCCACGATCTCCCTGGTTGTGAGTGGCTGGCTAGGTTTCTAGTTCCAGGCATGGTTTTCTTCCTGTTAAGTAGGTCTTAAGTCCAACTGGACAGTCGTTGGTTACTGCCAAGATATGAGTGCCACTATTGTACCTTTAGGGATAACAAGCCATGTATGTCATTGTTGTGGTATATAGGCATCACAGTTGGGTAGGACTATTGATGGTTTGCCCCCTTTGGCAGCTTGCACAGAACCTTCTGGTACTATGGAAGCTAAGCAACAGGAAGGAGGCTTTCAGGCTCGATCCAGCTAGAATCTTCTGAGTCTTGCGTCCAAAGTGTGTGGTGTCTTTTGTAACAGAACTTACCTTCAACTTCGGTGAGGCAACCCCAGACAACAGCAATAGCCTATATTGTTTTGGGAGTACTTGGACAACCCTGACCCACAACTTTAAGAATGTTTCTCATGCATGACACTGGGGTTTTGTTAGGTAGTCTGTGGCTTTTATGGGGAGCATTGTCAGTCAGCCCAAGTGGCATACTCAAACTTTTAATTTTTCCTGCATATGCAAACTTTTAATTTTTGTTTTGCCTACATACACGCCTGCTGTGGGGATGTCTTTCTGTATGCTGTGAATATGTGTTGCTCTGATCGATTGACAAATAAAGCTGCATTGGCCTATGGCAAGGTAGCTTAGAGGCAGGTGGAAATCCAAGCCGAGAGACAGGAAGAGAAAGGAGAGGCAGAGAGACACTGCTAGCCGCCGCTAGAAGAAGCAAGATATAAAAGTACCGGTAAGCCACAGACACGTGGCAAAGTATAGATTTATAGAAATGGGTTAATTTAAGATACAAGAGCTAGCTAGCAAGAAGCTTGAGCCATAGGCCATGGCCATAAGTTAGTAAATAACATTTTGAGTGATTATTTTATAAGTGGCCATGGGACCACGGGGCTGGGCAGGCACGGAGAAACTTCTGGTTACATACGCCTGTGCACTATGTGTGTTTGTGTGTGATGCCATGGAGGCCAGAAGAGGGCATCAGATCCCCCGGGACTGGAGTTACAGATGGTTGTGAGCTGCTATGTGGTTTCTGGGGATTGAACACGGGCCAGTGCTCTTCAGACACTGAACTATGTCTCCAACTCCCAAGGGACTCAGTCTTGTGCAGGTACCTGGAGCTGCAGTGAGTTCATGTGAGTTAATTGTTTAACATGCTTTGAGAGAAGTCTTTCTTTGCTGCAACACCATTAGTTAGTGGACTCAATATCCTCTGGTTTCCCAACCTAAGCACACTTTAATAGTTTTGTGTCTTGATTTGATGGTGGGCACTGCATGTTTAAATGCAAACTATCAGACTTAAACAGCTTCCTGAAATAGTAGTGTAATAATAATTATAATAAAAATAATAATAAATAATGTAAACATCAAGTCATTAATGTATATTCACCACATATATGCACAGCTATCAAACGTTTATAAATGTTTGATTTTCCCACTAGGTTTTATTTACAATTGTCTAAAAATGCTTCTCTTTTTTATGACTGTAGCTAGAGTTTTCCTGCCTGGCCCACAGTCAGGACAAATCTCTCACCCGCCAGTCCCACAGCCACTCAGACCCGACAAAGTAAACACAGAGACTTATGCTTTCAAATTGTATGGCCATGGCAGGCTTCTTGCTAACTGTTCTTACAGCTTAAATTAATCCATTTCTCTAAATCTATACCTTGCCACATGGCTCGTGGCTTACCAGCATCTTCACATGCTGTTTCTCATCATGGCGGCGGCTGGCAGTGTCTCTCCCTCTCAGCTTCCTGTTCTCTCAATTCTCCTCTGTTAGTCCCACCTATACTTCCTGCCTGGCCACTGGCCAATCAGTGTTTTATTTATTGACCAATCAGAGCAACAGATTTGACATACAGACCATCCCACAGCATATGACTAATTGCATTAATATAATGCAGAGGACATAATGGGATATGAAAATATAGATGCCTTCTTGGGAGGTTTTATTTTATATGTAACATTATTAGCCCCTGAATTAAACAATATTGAAGTACAACCTTTTATTTTCCTCCCTCCCTCTCTCCCTCCCTCCCTCCCTTCCTTCTTCCCTTGCGCAGGATCTTAATTCATAGCCCAGGCTGCCTTGGAATTCACTATATATCCCAGTCTAGGCTTGAACTCATGACTATATTTCTGCCTTAACAACACCTGGTTGTTTATTTACTTACTTTGAGACAAGGTCTTGCTGTTAGCCCAGACTGGCCTGGAACTCTGCTCCTTCTGCCCTGGTCTCCTGAGTGCTGGGACGGTAGGCGTGTGCTACCGTTTCCAGCTAGAGTGTCATATGCTATAATATGAGGGTCACACATGGATTTATTCTGGCTCACTTTTTCTTGCCATTTTCATGGATAAAATGTTTTACCAAGGTGGACTCATTCAGTTTTGATCACAGCACTGTGAGGTAGGTGCTGTTGAAGAATCTCAGGCATAGAGAATTGATGCAGTTTACCCAGGATGCACTATTTAGTGGATTTGTGGTTCATCAACCTATCTTCCAGAGTTCTATGGCTGCGAGAGTGATGGCCAAGAACATAAAGATAGGGTGTCACCTGCTCTACTTGGAGCCTCACACTCAATGTGATCACTACACTGTTCTTACAGTAAAAAAAAAAGTTTCAAATTCGGGGGGGGGGGGGGGGAAGAGGTTATGTTATGTTCCTTCCAGGGGAATATAAAATACGCTCCGGCTAAGCTGATCTTACCAGGCAGATGTGTTCCAAGACATTGGACTATTTCTGGACATTGCAAATGTTTATCGGGTCATCAAACTCTTGTATAAAACTACAAGCAAAATCACCCAGAAATGTTTATGTTCCACCAAATGAATTCAGTGTGTGAAGTGGGAGTTCTGCCCCCAACTCCCATATACTTCCCCCACCCATAAACCGTTTCTGCACAGCTGTAAACAGCAAGTCTGAGGTGTACACGCCAGTGTTTACTGAATTCTCCCCAAGTCAGACTAGTGGGACACTTTCCTTACACAATTGAAGAAGTGTGGTAAGGTTTTTAAAATTATTATTATTATTATTATTATTATTATCATAATCATTATTTTACATGCATGCATGTGTCTTATATGTGTGGACGGGTATGCTCACCTATATAGGCATGTGTAGAAGCCAGAGGTCAATGTCAGGATGTCTTCCTCAATCATGTTTCCACATTATTTCACTTACTTATTTACTGTGCACTTATTTATGCGTGTGTGTGTGTGTGTGTGTGTGTGTGTGTGTGTGTGTGTGCACTCATGTGCTATGGTACAGCTGTGGGGGTCAGAGGACAACCTGCAAGTGTTGATTTTCTCCTTCTGTAATGTGGGTTTCAGGATTGAACTCAGGTTGTCAGGCTTGGGAGAAAGCCACTTCACCCACAGAACCATGCATCTTGCTGGCCCTTCAACTTTTAAAATTTTTTTTGAGACAAGGTCTCTCACTCAATCTGGCACTTGCCATTTTGGCTAGACTGGCTGGGCAATGAGCCCCCAGCATCATTCTGTCTTCCTCCTCTCCCTCTCCTGTGGCGGGGAGGGGGTCACAGGCTACGCGCCCATACCCAACTACATGAGAACCTGTCTTCCAAATTTCTGTCAACATTACTAAAGTATAACTTACACACAATGTGATACACTCATTTTAAATGAAGACGTAATTTTTAATCATAAGGTTTCTTTCTTTTCTTTTTTCTCTCTAGGATCACAGCCAGCATGGGGACTTGGAAGACATTTTGGTTGATCATCTCCCTTGCAGCTAGTCTGGGCTTCATTAAGTCACAAATGATTGGTAATATATGGAATTCTTAAACTCCAAATGCTTGCTTGCCAGGGACCTGGTAGTAGTGACAATTTTAAAAGGAAATATGATGGTAGCATCATAATTAATGAAACGGAATAGATTCCTTGAAGGAGAATTTCCTTCGAATTTGGAAGCACCTAGTGAGGGATGAGTCCTTGATTTTTAAAAAATACTTAACCCCAAATGATAAGATATATTAAATATATAGATATATTAAAAGCATTGTGCTTATGAATGTATTACCAGGCTCTAAAAAGCCTGTTACAGGGCTTTGCAAGAGTTATGTGGTCTGCTTTGTCTCCATGACAGAGCTGTTCTGATGGGAACTGTCATCATGAGGTGGGTACTTTTGTCCAATGCTAGTGACACCTCTGCAATTTTTTGTAGTCTCTCTCTCTCTCTCTCTCTCTCTATATATATATATGTATATATATACATATATATATGTAGTGTATATGCATATGGGTATGTTCACATGGTATACATATAGGTGTGTTCATCGGATGCTTGTGCACATGTATGTGCATGTGAACACTAGAGACATGACCTTTTCAATCACTTTCCACCTTATTTATTTATTTATTTATTTATTTATTTTTGGTTTTTCGAGACAGGATTTCTCTGCGTAGTTTTGTTGCCTATCCTGGATCTCACTCTATAGACCAGGCTGGCCTTGAACTCACAGAGATCCGCCTGGCTCTGCCTCCCAAGTGCTGGTTTAAAGGCGTGCACCACCACCGCCCGGCCCACCTTGTTTTTTGAGACAGGATTTTTCACTGAACCCAGAGCTTGATTTGGGTAGGCTGGCTGGCCAGTGAGCTCTCTAGTGCTGGGATTCCAGGTGTGTACTGTGGTCCCCAGCTTCTACATGGGTGCTGAGGATATGAACTCAGGTCCTCATGGTTGCATACACTTTACTGAGTCATTTCCCCAGCCCATTTGGCAGTCATTTTAATAGATTGCATAGACTTTTCAAGATGAAAGTCTTATCAAGGGAACATATTTTTGAGTGGCTTGAAACTCCACTGAGACATTGTTGAAGCCCCACTGTGACACTATTGAGCTTTAAATACTCAAATGCAGGTGCACAGACTGTCATTTGTTGGTGAAAACTCCGAATGAAGCTCTTCCCCTTCCCCTTGGCTCTGTCTCCCCTTCCTGTGAACCGAGCTGTGACAGTAAGTCTTGTCATGTTTCAAATACCTTCTAGAACTACAAAGAAGTAATGGAGACAGTATGATGAAAGCAGGAGGTACCTCTGTGGTGTCTTGTGGTATGAACAATACTTGCTGGAAAAAATAGGCTACAGCTGGGGGTGGTTCCTTCAGTTTGGAAGGACCAGGGAAAACTTTATGGCTGTGTTTGCTCCTGTGAGAGATGTGTATTAGTCAGTGTTCTCTAAAGGAACAACTGATAGAATGAATATATATGTGTATTATATTACTATATATAATTAATATTAATATAGTATTAATAGATAACATACAACACACACACACACACACACACACACACACACACACGCACGCGCACGCGCACACACGCGCGCGCGCACACACACACATGCACGCGCACGCGCGCGCACACACACACGTAAAGGGAATGCGTGAGAGCGGCTTACAGGTTGTGGTCTCAGTAGTCCAACAATGCTGTCTCCTGATGGAAAGGCCAAGAATATGGTGGTTGTTCAGTCCATGAGACTGGATGTCTCAGCTGTCCCAGTCTGGTGCTGGAGTCCTGGAGATTCCTAGAGAGCTCCTGGTCTTCGGTCTACGGTGGAATTCTGAAGTAGAGTCTAAATATCAGGGAGGAATGACTCCGCAGTAGGATGGAGGAATGATTTGGCAGTAGGCCAGATGAACTTGCCCGTGAAAGTGAGGGCAAACAGGCAAAAAGCCAGAGCCTCCATCCACATCCTTTTATATAGGCTGCCACCAGAAGGCATGGTCCAGATTTGGGGTGGGTTTTCCCACCTCAAATGATCCCATCAAGAAAATCCTTTCACAGGGATGCCCAGCTTCTTAGTTTTAGTTGACTCCAGATGTAGTTGGGTTGGCAACCAAGATTAGCCATCACAAGGGCAGAAGCCAATTAGCCATTTCTAGACATCACTGAATTCTCTCTTCCCAATGGAATAGCCCAAGAGCAACACATTCTGTGTGATACCTATCTGCCTTTTCTACAGTCGGACTCCACTTGGCTTTATGACCAAGGTCAGGCAAACAGAGCCCCTTTCTTGTAAATGCTGTCTTCCCTCACCCCTCCCTCCCTCCCTCCCTCCCTCCCTCCCTCCCTCCTCCCTCCCTCCCTCCCTCCCACTATGGCAGCTAGGGAGATAATGTGTGTCAGCCAGTAAAAGAAGTCTGAGTCTTTTTCTTTTCTTTTCTTTTCTTTTCTTTTCTTTTCTTTTCTTTTCTTTTCTTTTCTTTTCTTTTCTTTTCTTTTCTTTTCTTTTCTTCTTCTTCTTCTTCTTTCTTTCTTCCTCCTTCTTCTTCTCTTTCTTTCTTTCTTTCTCTCTTCTTCTTCTTCTTCTTCTTCTTCTTCTTCTTCTTCTTCTTCTTCTTCTTTTTGGTTTTTCAAGACAGGGTTTCTCTGTGTAGTTTTGGTACCTGTCCTGGATCTTGCTCTGTAGACAAGTTGGCCTAAAACTCACAGAGATCCGCCTGCCTCTGCCTCCCCAGTGCTGGGAGCCTAAGTGTTTTATAACAGCACCCCCTACTGGTAGAAAGTGGGTTTCTTATTAAGTGTGCAGGCAGTATGGAGAACCTGGGAGAGGGACCTAACTGGAGGGTCAAATGTCTAAGAGGAAGATGGGAAGGAAGACGAGCAAGGACAGCTGGTACACATGGGATGCAGGCAAAGGAAGGAACAGTGTGTCTGGGCTGCCTACCATCGGACACCTGTGCGGAGGAGGACAGGGCACTGAATGAGACTGGCTCTCAGCTAGTAGCTGTCCACTTGTACTTTTTAACTCAAGGACATTCTCTTTTGAAGTCTGCAGGGAGGCCTCTAAGGGGGATGTCGTGTTTCTGGTGCACACCAGCGTCAACCCCCAGCACGCCCGCAGTGTGCGGAGATTCTTGTATATCTTGGCAAACAGCTTCAATGTCAGCAAAGACACCATCCGTGTGAGTCTGGCCCAGTACAGTGATACACCTGCTTCTGAATTCCTGCTTTCTACCTACCACCGCAAAAGTGACGTGTTGAGACACATCCAGCAACTTCAGTTTAAGCCTGGAGGCAACAAGATGGGCCAGTCTCTGCAGTTCATCCTAGAGCATCACTTCCAGGAAGAAGTGGGGAGCCGGGCAAACCAAGGGGTGCCCCAGATGGCCCTGGTGATGAGCAGTGGCCCAGCTGAGGACAACATCCAGGAACCTGCCGAAGCGCTCAGGAGGGCAGGAATCTTGCTATATGCGGTTGGCGTTGGAGATGCAGCTCAGGCTGAGCTCAGAGAGATCTCGAGTATTCCCAAGGATAAATTCACCTTTTTTGTTTCCAACTTCTCTAGCCTGCCTGGCCTCGCCCAGAAGCTGCGGCAAGAGCTCTGCAGTACTCTAGCAAAGGAAGCTCAACCCACTGAGCACAAGTCTCCAGGTACCCTTTCCTTCTTTCTTATCTGGACGTCAAAGAACCCCAAACTTTGTCTTTCTTGTACCCCTTTACTACTCTCTTATTTGTATGTGGGCATATTTAACTCAGAGATTAGAATTTCACCAAACACGATGCAAACACTGACACATCTCACCCATCCCGTGGGCCTTGTGGTGGTGCCATACACTGAAGGAGTGTAAGTCCATTTTGTTGAAGGGTTGTTTGCTCCTAGAGTGATATTATTATTTCGGGTTTAAGGGGCCACAGGAGGGGGAGGACCCGGATGTTTGCTCGGTCCGCTGTCAGCCTGTTGGTTAAGAGAACACATTTAGAGAAAAGAGAGATCTGGCCTTAGATCTAGTTTTTCACTTTTGGTGTCATCTTGGACCAGCCATTTCACCTCTCCGAATTGGAATTTTCTTCCCAGGACCTTGGTTCCTGTCTCAGAGAATTGGAAACACTAAGCAAGAGTGTATCATTAAAAAGCTTGGCACGGTGGCTGCAGAACCAGGGCACCCATGTGCATTTCCTACTGTTTTGTTGGCACCCGAGAGAGGGCATGCCTGTCTTCAGCTTTGTTTTGCTAGTGATAAGACCCAAACTGATGAAAATTCTCCATGTTAGTTACTTAGCTTTATTAGAAAACATACAACTTTGCTTTTAAAAATCCCTACATTTGTGGACACCTGCACTGAATTTCCTAAAGCATAAAACTTCAAGTAGAGAAAGATGATTATGTATGTCTCCATCAAAATCCACAAGAGGACAGACCTTCATTATTTCATTATTTTGATATTTTCCTATAAGAGTATATGAATGGGAAGAAGTCCTAAACTTGACCCCCCAGTGTGGCATTCCTATGGCTAAACAGATATTATGCACTTTTAAAATATCACGTAAGGTTTACAAAGACATTTTATGCATGTAGTCATAACCACCGTCTGCTTGTTGTTCTGGACCAGTGGTTCTCAACCTTCCTATGGTGTGACACTTTAATACACTTCCTCATGTTGTGGTGATTCCCCCAACCATAAAATTATTTCCACTGCTACTTCATAAGTGTAATTTTGCCACTGTCATGAATTATAATGTAAATATCTATGTTTTCTGATGGTCTTAGGTGACCCCTGTGAAGGGAGTCTCCGCCCACAGGTGAAGAGCTGCTGCTGTATAGAGTTTGTAAACCTTGTTTACATTACTCATCAGGCTGATCTACTATCTCAAAATTGTAAATAAGCAGGACGATTAGCATCATTGTTTTTGCATTTTTCAGATAAGGAAACTGAGGTTAGAGGTACCACAGGTCCGTGGTAGAGCTAAAGATTTGGTTCCTAGGACTGTTAGACCCATTGTCTACAGCACGTATGCTAGACTGCAGGGGTGCGGGTGGAGGGCAGTCAATAAGGCTCTGCTGGACAGAGATGTAGAGCAAAGTAAGGAAGGGGATGACTGTGCTAAGAGTCCCACAAAGGCTGGTGTTGTCCTGACCCTTTGTGGGAACTCAAGAGCAGATGTTATGTCTCAGGGTTGTCTTGACCCTGAATCTAGGTCCAGCAAGAAACTGGCTTTTGTAAAACTGAGAAAAAGGCAGGAGGTGGAGGGAAGTCTTCCAAAGAGCAATGCTTAGAAATGGTCAAAAGGAACCAGTGGAACCTGGAAAGAGGATTGATGTCTGCTATAGTTGATGATTCTCAAAACACCCGCGAGCATGTAGGGACTGGTGTAAAGATTACAACAGGGCAGAGAAGAAAGGTCTCAAAGAGGTGAGTGACAAACAGATCACAGGACCGCTAACTGGTCGACAGGCAGTGTGACCTGCTAAAGTGACATGTTCTAGCTCTTTGACCCATTTGTGCCAGCACATGCCTGGAGATGAGGTTTTCATCAGGAGAGGGGAGACAGAGCATCCCTGACTGGAGAGAAGAGCACCCCTCTTGCAGGATGCTGTCAAAATTTCAAAAGGGTTAGCTTCTTGATGTGAGTCTAGGCACTGTCCCATGGATTCCAAGGCTGGAGGTGGCAGTAGCAGCAGAGCAGGCCTGAAGCCTTGGAAGACGAGGGTGTGGAGGGAAGGGACACAACTCCCCGAGCACACTGACCTTGCCCTATCTTTCTGTTCACCATTCTGCTTTACAGACTCTGTTTAGAACAAAACCTCTGAGACTTCATTCCTTCCCTTCTTTCTTACAGTTTGTGCAGAAGCATCCCTGGCTGACATTGTGTTTTTAGTGGACAGCTCAACTAGCATTGGACCCCAGAACTTCCAGAAAGTAAAGAACTTCCTTCACTCTGTTGTCTTGGGGCTTGACATCAGCAATGATCAGGTCCAAGTGGGACTAGTCCAGTATAGTGACAACATCCAGCCCGCCTTTCAGCTGAAACAGTCCTCTCTGAAGAGCATGGTCCTGGAATGGATCCGGAATCTGTCCTACAGCACAGGAGGCACAAATACAGGAAGTGCCCTAGAGTACATCAGGGCCAACTACTTGACTGAGATGAGTGGAAGCAGGGCCAAGGATGGGGTTCCTCAGATAGTTATCCTGGTGACAGATGGGGAGTCAAATGATGAGGTCCAGGATGCAGCTGACCAGCTGAAAAGAGATGGAGTCCTTGTGTACGTGGTAGGGGTCAATGTTCAAGATGTCCAAGAGTTGCAAAAAATAGCCAGTGAGCCATTTGAGAAGTTTCTCTTCAACACAGAAAACTTCAGCATCTTGCAGGAGTTCTCAGGAAGCCTCCTTCAGGCTCTGTGTTCAACAGTGGAGAGACAGATGAAAAGTAAGCCATGTTCAATCTACCACTCCAAATCTACCACTCAATTACAATGCAGTAATGTGCTCCCGAAGGGGAAGGAAGACCTACTATCATGGGAGCATCTGGGAATGCTTCCGAGAGGAAAGGAAGTTGAGCTGGGCTTGAATGATGAATAGAGTGTTCATGAGTAGGAAAGAAGTGAGGGGATATGCTGTCGAGTTGTTTAGAGGAAACAGCATGAGGTTTGGAGTCCAGAAGACATGCTTTTTTAAATCTTGCATCTGCCACATTTTAGTTACTGTCAGGTCCAAAGGAAACTCCAATTCCCCAAACTACAAAAGGCAGTTTGTATATCCAGAATGAGGATATATCAACCTGGACTATAGGAGGATTTTTGGCAGTTAGATAAAAGCCAGCATTCTCCAGGAACTTGTAAAACCCATTTCCACCTGCCAAAAGAAGTCATTTCTCTTTTTGCTGACAGAAGGGACAGATGGCAAACTGTGGCACCTAGCAGCATATCAAAGCACATGCTGGCCTCCAGGCTCCCTCAGTACTACAAGTACCTGTTACACTTTTCAAAGTCCATGCTATCATCCCAGCCCTTCTCAACTCCTCCTCTACCCCAAACTCCCTCTAGCTCACAGGCTTCCCTCTCCACAGCTACTCATCCTCCTTATAACCCTGCTATTCTCACTACTCTCTGCTCTGGCTATTCTCACTATGCTCTCTCTATTCTCTATCTCTCGCTATCTCACTCTCTCCACTACTCTCCCCTGCTCTCCTGCTTCCCTAGCCCTGGTCATGTCCAGTCTGCTGGTCATGTTCAGTCTACTTCTTTCTCTGTCTGCTCTGGGCTCTTCTAGATGCCTCTGGATATTTGATCTCTCTTAACTACAATTAAAAACCCTTTCCCTTAACCATGCCATGCAGTGGTCATGTTGGCAGCTATATGAGCATTGAAGGTAGCTTTACTTCCCTTCATTGCCTTCACCTTCATGATGGGGACAATAATTTTGTAGAAGAACGATTTGTGAGGATTAGATGGACAAAGTATATAAAGGTCTGTGATTCCCAGAGGCCATGCAGTAGTGGTTAGTTTCTTGCCTTCTTGTTGGTAGAAGAAGAATGTGAAGTAGACAGTAAAGAAGTAGACCAGAGAGGAGAAGGAAGAGGTGGAGAAGAAGAAGAGGTGGAGGAAGAGAGAGAGAGAGAGAGAGACAGAGACAGAGACAAAGAGAGACACACAGAGAGAGACAGAGAGAGAGACAGAGAGAGAGACAGAGAGAGCCTTTGATAGAGTCCCAAGCAGAGAAGGGACAAGTCCTAGGTGTACAATGTAGTGTCAATATACTACTTGTCCTTGTTATTGCCCACGTCAAACCATCCTTGTACTCCACTTTTCTCATAAGAACTTGATTTGATTGATCTTTTCCTCCCACCTCCTTCTTTTACTTCTAGAGTCTACCAAGACCTATGCAGATGTGGTCTTTCTTATTGACACCTCACAGGAAACATCACAGGCCAGTTTCCAGTGGATGCAGTATTTCATCTCTGGAATTATTGGCATGCTGGAGGTTGGCAAGGACAAGTACCAGATTGGGCTGGCTCAGTACGGTGATCAAGGTTACACTGAGTTTTTGTTTAATACCTACAAGACCCGGAATGAGATGATCACACACATCCATGAGCATCTGGTGCTCCGAGGTGGCTCCAGGAGGACAGGCCGAGCCCTTCGGTTTCTTCACCAGACTTTTTTCCAGGAAGCAGCAGGAAGCCGGATCTTCCAGGGCGTTCCCCAGTATGCAGTGATCTTTACCTCAGGCAAATCTGAGGGTGAGGTTGGAGATGCTGCACAGATCCTGAGGAAGAGAGGCGTGAACATCATGTCTGTGGGGGTGCAGGACTCTGACAGGACGGAACTGGAGGGGATAGGGTCTCTGGTGTTTGTGGCTGACCTGCAGGGAGAAGACAGAGTCAGGCAGCTCTTGCAGGATGTGAATGTGGTGATCCAGGGGACTCAACAGCCTGAGGTCAGGATAGAGGCTGCAGATGGAGCTGCTGGAGGTAAGCCTTGATCCTTGGCTATGTGAGTCACCAGGAAGTCACAGTATGTGAAGAAGATCTGGGGGCCTGGGGGTGTAGTTCAATTGGTGGGGTGCTTGCCTGGAAAGCATGAAGGTTTGGGTTTGATTTCCAGCACGACATCAATGCGTACAACATTGCATTCCCATTACCTTAGCACTCGAGGTAGAGAGGCAGGGGATCTGAAGTTTAGCGTCATGCTTCATTAGTTACATAGTGAGACCCCCCTTTTTTTAAAGGAGGGGGAAAATGAAGAAAGTGCTGGGAAAGACTTCTACTGAGGGCGTTCCTCAGTGTTAGGACACTTGTCCCTGTAGATAGGGAAGAGAAAGGGGACATGGAGTACCTCAGTTGTCATCCTGTAGTATCTTTGGTTACCACGAATACGCTGCTAAGCATCTGCAGTCAGTGCTTGGAATAATAATTTATCCTCCTAGCTCTGGGTCAGCTGACCATGGATAAGTCCCATGGCAGAGATTTGCTGACCTACCTTGGTTTGTTCACAGATCTGAGGTTTAGATGGGGCTTGACTAGCTAAGTATGGCTCTGCTTCTGAGGTCAACCCAGCTACTCTGAGCAAATTCTCCCTGTGGTAATTGCAGAGACCCAAGAGAAAAATCCAATTGTATAAATGCTTTTCAGATCCCTGCAGTACCTGCTGACACACTATTAGTCAAAGTAATTCACATGACTGTCAGCATCAGTGGAGGAAGAAAGTACATTGTTTGCATGGGCATATGAGGAGCAGGGAGTGAATATTTCTAAAGAATAGCCTAAGCTGCCACATTCTTTTTCTAGGCTGACCATCAGCCTTCCATTTTATATTGTTATTTTATGTGTGTGGGTGTTTTGCCTGCATGTATGTCTGTGTACCACGTGAGTGCTTGGAGCCTGTGGAGGCCAAAAGAGGACATTGAATCCCCCAGGACTGGAGTTACAGATGGCTGAGAGCCACGTGTGGGTGCTGGGAATCAAACTCAGATTCTCTGGAAGAGCAGCCAGTGCACTTGACTGCTGAGCCATCCTTCCGGCCCCTTGCTTATTATTTTTATGTGTATGTGTGTGTGCCTGTTTGAGTTTGTGTGCACCACATACACAAAGGAGTCCCCAGAGGCCAGAAGAGAGCATCAGACCCCTGGTTCTGGAGTCACAGGTGGTTGTGAGCTGTCATGCAGATGCTTGGAACTGAGCCCAGGTCCACTGTAAGAGCAGAAAGTGCTCTTAACCACTGAGTCATGTTTCCAGCTCCTCAATTTCTTTTTTTGAGACACAGTCTCACTAGATCAAGCTGGTCTTGAACTTGTGATCCTCTGCCTCAGCTTCCCAAGGGCTGGGATTACAGGCATGCTTCACCTTGTCCAGTTAGCCCAATATTTGGAGAAAGATTTTAGCAAAGCTCTCAGAATTTCATGTTGTCTCTGTTGAAATAACACCAAGGTGAGTGGGGAGAAGTGATAAATAAAGGTGTTTCAGACCTGTAAAGGGCATATTGACCTAGAGTCTTCTTGTTGAAGGTAGAAAATGAAGGAAAAAGCCAGCCATTATGTAGAGCTTCTAAGATCATTACACAAACTGGAAGGTGATCTTGAGTGACTTTATGGTGGGCATCTGTAAACTAAAAGAGATGTAAATGCTCTGTGTGTGTATGTGGGTTGTGTGTGTGTGTGTGTGTGTGTGTGTGTGTGTGTGAAAGAGAGAGAGAGAGAGAGAGAGAGAGAGAGAGAGAGAGAGAGAGAGAGAGAGAGAGAACGAGAGAACGAGAGAACTTTGGGATAGACATGAACCTCTTGATGCTTTTTGGCTATCATGTTAAAAAGACTTTCTCTAAATTCTAAAGCCCACAAGTAGAAGTTAACATATTGTAGCTTAAAACCTCAAACACATTATTGTGGCACATAGGCCTCATCACAGTGATACCTTACACACACCCTTTATTCCTCTTTTCTCATGCTGAAACCCCTTATGTCTTTCTGGTTTCCAGCATGTCCAACTGCCGTTCCAGCTGACTTGGTGTTCCTTGTTGAGGAATTTAGCAGGGCCAGGCAATCCAATTTCCAACAAGTTGTCCATTTCCTGAAGACCACTGTCCAATCTCTCAACATTGATCCTCATGCCGTGAGAATCAGCTTGGTCTTTTACAGTGAGGAACCACAGCTGGAGTTTTCCCTGGATACATATCAAAACGCTGCCCAAATCTTACAGCATTTGGACAAGCTGACCTTCCACGGAAGAAGAGGAAGGATGAAGGCCGGTTATGCTTTGGATTTCCTGAGGAATGAAGTTTTCATTTCAGAGAAGGGTGGCCGGTCCAATCAAGGTGTGCCGCAGATAGCTGTGGTCATCATGGAAAGCCCCTCTGTAGACAATGTGTCCACCCCTGCTTCTCACCTCCGCAGGGCTGGGGTCACCATCTATGCAGTGGGCATCCAGCCTGCCTCTGAGAGTAAGGACCTGGAGAAGATTTCTACATACCCTCCCTGGAAGCATGCCATCCGCCTAGAGTCCTTCCTGCAACTCGTCATTGTGGAAAACAAACTTAAAAACAGGCTCTGCCCTGAGACCGTGAGCAGAATCTATCCTCAGATGAGTTTTACTCTAGAAAGATCACAAGAAGGTAGGAGAGCTTGATGCATTTATGTGTGTGTGTGTGTGTGTGTGTGTGTGTGTGTGTGAATGTGTGTGTTAGTGTATGTGTGTGTGAGTATATGTGTGTGTGTGTGAGTGTGTGTGTGTCCTTCTTATCCTTTTCCCACATTGAGGTCAACTCATTAAAAAACAGGAACTTCACCTTAGAAAAATCTTTATTTTTGTCTTGGTTCTAAGCAGTGCAGAGGAAGTGTGGCTCCCGGTAAGTGTCTTACTTTTTGAGAAAGGGTCTCTTGTAGCCCAGGCTGGCCTCAAGTTCACTACGAGCTGATGTTCACCTAGAACCCTTTTCCTCCTGTCTTCACTCTCAAGTACTGGGATTGCAGTCCTGTATCACCACACCTTGTTTAACATGTAAATTTTACCTGTTTGACAGCTGTGAAAGATTTTGTGTCTGCTTTTCTATTTTTTTCTCCCCTGCTAGTATTTCTTAGATTCAACTTCAAATAATAGATTTAAATTCAAATCACTGAAATATAGATAATTGACTTAGAAATTCAAGCCTGTGATTATATCTTCAGGGGAAAATCACTGAGGTTTTATAAAAAAAAAAAACCAAACTAAATGACTTTTATATTTTCTTGATTCCTTGTCCTGAGGTCTAGAAACATGAATTATACAAAGGAGTCTCAGTCTTCCCCCTTGACCTGTCTTTTTAGTCTCTCTTTTTGTTCTGGGGATGAGAACTTCATTAAAGATGGCTTTCATTTTCTGGTCCATCCTTTGCTTATATCCTGTTGGGCAGAAGGGGATAAAAGGAGCCCAACTAATTTACAAATGGTCTGAAGAGTGTGAGAGCTGACATCTGTCCCAGGCTGCACAGTGGCTAAGAAGGGACCCGGAACCAGGAAAATCATCCCAGAGTGTAGAGGAAGCTTAGACATTAGTAGAAGCTTGGATGATTTTACCAGAATTCTGCCTGGATGATCATAATGATCAGAATATCTACCATTTATTGATCAATGTGAACACATCACACACACACACACACACACACACACACACACACACACAGAGGCACACATGCATGCATGCACATGTATGTGAGCCTTTTAAACACTTGGTGTGGGCAATATATGTGGATGCTCAGTAGCAGCCTGACTGTGAGGAATGCCCAATTTGACAAGATTGGCAAAAATGTATGATTTTAGGCAGTGTTCAGGACTCTGGGCTCCTCAAGATCACGTGAAGAGCCTGGGTAGTGGCTTAGCATGTTGGTATGCTGCTGTGGGAGCTGGATGCAAACATTCCTTCCTGCACAATGGTCCTTCTCTTAGAATTCAGGCAGCCATCTGCCTATCATCCCCCACGGGGGCAGACTGTTCTTCCTGTGAATCAGGTGTGAACACAAACCCACAACTCTCACCTCAAAGGTGGTATGGTCTGTTCTGGAGTCAAATATGAGTAACAATGACACACTGTCTTAGTTGTTGTTCTGTTGCTGTGAAGAGACACCATGGCCAGGGCAACTCTTATAAAGGAAAGCATTTGATTGGGGCCTTGAGTATAGTTTCAGAGGCTTCGTCCAGGATCATTATGGCAGGGAGCAGGGTGGCACACAGGCATGCTCCAAGCATGGTGCTGGAGCAGTAGCTGAGAGCTTTTACATCCTGATCAACAGGCAACTGGCAGAGAGAGAGAGAGAGAGAAACAGAGAGAGAGACACAGAAAGACACACACAGAGACAGAGAGACAGGAAGATATACACAGAGAGATACACACAGACAGACAGATAGACAGAGACAGACAGAGACGTTGGGTCTAGTATATGCTTTTGAAACCTTAATGCCCCCTCCCAGTTGACACATGTCCTCAAATAAGGCCACATCTACTCCAATAAGGCCACACTTCCTAATCCTTCCCAACAGTCACTAACTGGCAACCAAGGATTCAAATATGTGAGTCTCTGGGGGCCAATCTTATTCTAACCACCATGCACAGGAACACAGATACCCCAAACTCCATGTTCCAACATGGTAATAGTCTGGTGAAATTTTTATAGTAACGGAACAAAGAGCCTGGGTAGTGGCTTAGCATGTTGGTATGCTGCTGTGGGAGCTGGATGCAAACATGACTTGTAGCACTTTTCAAATACAACGGTGGAAACATTAGGCAGGTAGGTTAAAGCCAGTGGTGAAGTCTCTGCTACAGGCTGCAGATGCTATCTGATGACACTCTTAGGCTTTTGGTTACTAGAAGCCAGTGGTCCATCAAGTTAATACATTCAAAATGGTTTACCCTGGGGCCTGGAGAGATGGCTTAGAGGTGAAGAGCATTTGGATGCCAGTGGCTTGTCCGTGTGCCTGACCTCAGGGGATACTGGGAGGGGAGCAGAGACCTGAGAGTGCAGTGGAATATAGCAAGTAGGGTTGAGGGGTAACCTAAGGTTTGGCTGCAGGAAAATTCAGACCCATTTCTGCTGGGGCCTCAGGGAAGCCATGGGGAACTTACTTAAGAGTTGTTCTACCCAAGAGTGCGGGAGCTGGTGTGTGTGTGTGTGTGTGTGTGTGTGTGTGTGTGTGTGTGTGTGTGTGTGCTTTATTTGAGACAGGGTCTCACTATGTATACCAGGCTGGCCCTGAACTCACAGATATCTACCTGCGTCTGCCTCCTTCACGCTGAGATTAAAGGTGAGTACCACCACCGCCTGCTAAGAGTTGGGGTGTTTAACCGACCCAGTCAGCTGCTGGCCAGTGGCTGCTACTAGTTTCCTTCCTGGCACTGTGGTCTGCCTTGTGCAAGGCTTATGATGCTCAGGGGATTGTGGGAGCGAGGGAGTAGGGTGGAGATTGGGATCAGTGGCTTTGGGTACCCACCTCCTTCTGACATTCTGTTCTCATGGGTTGTGGCTTCTTCTCGTTGGCCAGGTTGCGTGCATGTGGAGAAGGCGGATATTTACTTCCTTATTGATGGATCTGGCAGCATCAGACCAATAGACTTCATTGAAATGAAGGCATTCATGAAGGAGGTGATAAGGATGTTCCACATTGGGCCTGACAGAGTACGATTTGGAGTCGTTCAGTACTCAGACAAAATTATAAGCCAGTTTTTCCTCAGCCAGTATGCCAGCACGGCCGAGCTGAGGACAGCCATCGATGACATCCAACAGGGAGGAGGTGGTACCACAACCGGTGAAGCCTTGAGCAGAATGGCCCTGGTCTTTGAAGACACTGCGAGAGTCAGTGTTGCCCGGTACCTCATAGTCATCACCGATGGCCAGTCTTCAGACCCGGTGGCTGAGGCTGCGCAGGGCTTGAGGGACACGGGAGTCAACATTTATGCCATTGGAGTAAGGGATGCTAATACGACTGAGCTTAAGGAAATAGCAAACAACAAGATGTTTTTCATCTATGAGTTTGACTCCTTGACAGACATTCAACAGGAAGTTATTCGGGACATCTGCTCCTCAGAGAGTAAGAATTAAGAAAATGATCATGTATTAGTTATACGTAATAATTGGGTTTTGTTGTGATACCTCATGTGTATATATTTTGATCATATTCACCCCAGTATCCTCCCTTGCTCCCCTCCTATTTCTGCTGATCGCTCTGTTCTTCCTAACTGTTCCTCTTCTACTTTCATGTTTTTCTCCATTTTTCCTTTTTTCCTTTTCCTCGGTGTGTGACCCGGTAAGTTTCATTAGAGTTGCTATGGGAACATGGGTGAGAGGTTGTTTACAGGAACACGGGCAGCTCATCAGAGGCTTTATCACTGCTAGACTAAGAATTTTTAAAATCTATTTAGTGGATCTTTAATTATTTGAATGGTCTTTATTTTTTTTTTGTATGTGTGTGTAATTCACTAGCTGGTGTGTGAGTTTTGAGCACAGAGTGACAGTGACCTGGAATAAACCGAGCTGGTCAAATTTTATATCTTTATCCCACAGCTGTGTCTTATTTTGTGACTGGTTTGTGCTGAGTTGCTGAAAGTTTATTGACTGCTCTTTACTCCCTTTAAAAATATTTTTTGTGCTGTGTATATGCTACCCTTGATTGTCATTTGGGGACTTGTAATCCACTGGCTCCAGGTTCTGACCAAATGTCCTCTTGTGCTGTCCCCACCTCCCTCAGCCTGTAAAAGCAAGAAAGCTGACATCATCTTCTTGATTGACGGCTCAGAATCCATCGCCCCTAAGGACTTTGAAAAGATGAAGGAATTCATGGAGAGGATGGTGAACCAATCTAATATTGGTGCTGATAAAATTCAGATTGGCCTTCTGCAGTTCAGCTCCACTCCCCGGGAAGAATTCAGGCTCAACCAATACTCCTCAAAGGTGGACATGCGCAGAGCCATCTTGAATGTCAAACAGATGAATGATGGTACTCGCACTGGGAAAGCCTTGAATTTCACTCTGCCTTTTTTTGACAGTTTAAGAGGAGGGAGACCCAGTGTTTATCAGTATTTGATTGTGATCACCGACGGGGTCTCCCAGGATAATGTAGCACCCCCCGCCAAAGCCCTCAGGGACAGAAACATAATTATTTTTGCCATTGGGGTAGGAGCGGCCCAAAGAACCCAGCTTTTGGAGATTGCTAATGACCAGGACAAAGTGTACCATGAAGAAAATTTTGAGTCCCTGCAAAACCTGGAAAAGGAAATTCTTTATGAGGTCTGCAGTCCCCAAGGTGAGTGAGAGAGAAGCTGTTGTCTGCAAGCAATCAGAGGTGCCAGGGACCCTGTTTGCTTTCTCAATAATGTAGAACTCCGATCCTCCTAGCTGGGCATGAGATGGGTGGGAAGGTCATCTGTTGGGTCTGAACTCTTGACACTGTGGCTCAGGTTTCCCTGGAAACTCTTAATTATTCCTGTCACCACACTGGCCACCTGAGACCTGAACATTCTCAGACCCATCACAATTCCTTACCATGCTTCCCTTGTAGCATAGACAAAGTCAGATGGGAATGTGTGTGCACAGCTTCCTGAAGGTTTGTGACCATCGACAGGGAACAAGCAGAGAGCCACGTCACTGAGACAGTCTCTTGTGAAGCGGAACACAGTCTTTTCTGTGAAACCCTTATACAGAAGCTTGCTGCCTGTTCCATTCCATTTCTAAGGACCAACGCTGTCATTAATTCCTTTCTGCCTTACTCCGTATGCTTCCCTTCATGATGGAGGTTCAGAGACAGTCTAACCTCATCCTGGCAGTCTGGACCTATTCTTCTCTTCTTTCCCTAAGACTTGACTTTCAGGGAGTGATGGAGATAGAAAAGTACCTTCAGTAGGTGAGAGGCTATCACAAACACCTTCATCACAGTAGCTAACACATGTGCAAGCAGACACACACAGAGATACACAGACACACATAGATATACACACACACAGACACACACATAGATATACACAGACACACACACATAGATATACACAGACACAGACACACACATAGATACACAGAGACACAGATACACACACACACACACACACACACACACACACACACACTTATACTCATACATATACCCCACACCCTGGCTTTGAGGAATCAGTCCAGGGGCTTGAACATTCCAGGCAAAGTATTCTGCCATTATGTTCCATCTCAAACACCTAGGATAGCTAACTGTTATTTTTTTCAAATGTGTATTTTTTTATTTTATGAGTGTGTTTTGCTTGCATGTATGTCTGTGCACCACATGTATGCAGTGCCCACGGAGGCCAGAAGAGGGTGTTGGATTCTCCCTAGGACTGGAGTTGTAGACTGTCATGACCCACCTTGTGAGTGCTGGGAATTGAACCCAGGTCTTCTACAAGACTAGCCAGTGCTCTTAACCATTGAGCCATCTTTCCTGTTCTGCAGACTGCCTGCCTGCTTCAGCATCAATGAGGCTTTGTGAATGCTAAGTAAATACTCTGCCACTGTACTACATCCTCAAGGCAACTGGCTATACAGTCTGTGTGGTACATTTTGTTTGTTTATTTATGAGACAGGTTCTCTTTATGTATTCCTGGCTGGCCCTGAACTTGCTGTGTAGGCTAGTGTGGCCTTGATCTGCAGAGATCCACCTGCCTCTGCCTCTTGAGTGCTGGAATTAAAGGCGTGTGCCGCCATGCCCGGCCACTATTGTGCCATTTGCTGCAGTATAACATAGCATGACAAGGTCTTAAAAACGTAAACATGTTTGGAACATCTTGGATCTTGCTAAAATGAAGACTCTGAGGTCAGGTTAGAGTGTGCATTTTAAAAATGAATTGACTAATTATTCTTTGAAAATTTCATCCATGTCTATAATGCTTATCGGTCACTTTTATACCCCCATCACCCCTGTCATTCCCCTTCCACCTTGGTGAACCCATTCTTCTTCCCAACAAGTAACTGTGTGTGTGTGTGTGTGTGTGTGTGTGCGCGCGCGCGTGCGCGCGCACGCGTGAAACACACTGAGTTTAATTACGGCCGACAGCCTGTGCATGGATAGGGGTTGTTTACTGTGGCAGGGGCAGGAGTCTGTATAGCTAACAAGCTACCAGGTAGTACTAATCCTGCAAGTCTGTGAACTACGCTTTGAATAGAGGGAAGTGTAATATAATATGGTGAGGCATAATATAGTCATAGAATGCTATAGTATGGGGTAATGTATAATACACCATGGCATAGAATCATGTAGAAGGATGTATAATGAAACCATAAACTGTAACATTCCTACAAAAGATACTATGTATATAGGAGATGATTTTGTTATTTTATCTCTAAATGTATATGTTTTTATATACACATGATTACATGAACTATCCATTTAATTTTTTGAGACAGGACCTCTCACTGTAGCCCAGGCTAGCCTGGAACTCACTGTGTAGCCTGGCAGGCACTCGACTTGGTAATTAGCCTTAGCCTTGTGAATGCCGAGATGATGGGCATGAGCCACCATACATGGCTTTGTGCCCTTTAGCACTTTGAGGCTGAAGGGACAAAGGGAAGAAAAATCTTGTTTTTTTCTTAGTTATGTACCTGTTAACAGGGTCATGTGACCTGTCAGCCTTAGCAGGAGGCAGGACGTGGGCTCTGGACATTTACAAAGCCTTTGGTGCCTTACTTGATTCTTCAGAATCTGAGAGTGCAAGCAAGTACCTAAAAAAAAAAATCCTTTAATCAGGATGCTTTTCCCAGGGGGAGCAGTGCCACACCTGTCTCTTGTGATGTGGCTGTAAGGTGGGGTGACTCCTCGGGGGGGGGGGGCAACCAACCCTCTTTCTCAGATTTCTCACTCTGTGTACAGTGCTGCTCTAACGTGTTAGACGGTGTCCATGCCTCTGATAGTCACGTGGGCTCCCCCGAGGTAGATGCCGTTCTTAGGATACTCAATTCCAAGGTGAGAAAAACAGGGCGGAGAGCGGTTGCCAACAAATGGGAAACAGTGGGAGGCAGGGTTTGAATTGCCCAACCGTTTGGTGTCAAAAGACAGACCAAGTGCTGCGCTGCCCGGCATAGTGGTGCATGCAGGAGAAGGAGGCAGAGGTGGAGGCTGCCAGGCAGGATCTGTGAATTCTAGGCCAGCCGTGGCTACATGATGAGACCCTGTCTCTCTTCCCACCACCCGCTCCCCCCCCCCAAAAAAAAAAAAAAAAGAAAAAAGAAAAAAGAAGTCAGGTCAGGGTCATTTTGTTTCTAGGTCAACCTCAGCTACACAGAGGGTTCAAGGATAGCCTAGGTACATGTGACTCTGTCTCAAAAACAAACGTGGAAAGCAAACAGAGGCTGGGGAGTTGGAGCAGTCAGTAGAGTGATTCTGTGAAAGCATGCAGACCTGAGTTCAGACCCGAAGACAAGCATGGTGGTCCGTACTGTCGTCCCGGGCTGGGGAGACAGAAGCGGGAAGATCCTTGGGCCTCGCTGGCCAGCAAGTCTAGCTGAATCAGTGAGCTCTGGGCTCATCCAGACACCGTTGAGTCTAGCTGAATCAGTGAGTTCTGGGCTCATCCAGACACCTTTGAGTCTAGCTGAATCAGTGAGCTCTGGGCTCATCCAGACACCTTTGTCTCAAAAAATAAGGTGGACAAATGCCTGAAGGAGACACCCAGGGTCAACCTCTGGGCCTCCCTCACCATGCACACAAGCACATGCATATACATGTATACTCACACACATACATGAATATGTACGCACGCATGCACACAACCCCCCCCCCCAAACAAACAACAACAAAAGCCCACACAATACTCATTATGTATGCATACAGAGACTCTTCTTGTGCAGCTAGGGTCCAAGAGGTGCTCGGCTTTATTATGGAAGACTCGTTTGGGCTCCCTGCATCCTATCAAAGCTTTAACATCTATTTTTGTGAAGTATTAAATTAGTGTCTTTGCTTCTGCTGCCTCAAGGTGCCCGTTGTTTGAATTTAGAAATCATTTGAAACAAACACATGGATGCAGTTATTTCAAAGATGGACGCTGAGGTGTAACTCGGTGGTAGAGAACACTTGCCCAAACCAAACCAGACAAAAAAGCAAAAGTCAAAAAACAAAACAAAAAAGAAGCAAGGACTGTGGGGTGGCCTGCATGTTCGGATTCTCCAGATATCGAAGTCCAGTACTTTCTTTCTTTGCAGGTGAACGGTGCCCACCTTTTCTTTCCCTACATTTTGTACCAGGTGGATTAAGGTTCTTGTTCATTCAGTTTTTGCCTTTACCTTTTTGATGCAATTGGGCCAGACACTTTAATAACAGCTAGGAACTAATTAATTACAGAATTGTAGAGTCACAAAGCTGGAAAAGACCTTGGAGGCTGCCTGCCAAGATCCAGCTCTCTCCACCAACAGGAAGGAAAATGGCTCCTCGCATTTGTCAATTACTGAATAAAACCAGTTGAGAAGGTTCTAGGGGAAATGTAAGTTAGCAACACAATACTATGTCACACTGATAAAGCAAAAGTTCTCTTGTATGAAATTGGGTCTAACGTAGAAATGGGATTTACATCTATAAAACTGCTATTTTGTGAAACAGAACTAGATTTTAAAACAAAGCAAAATCCAGTTATTTTATATGAAAACAGGAGGAAGATACTTTCCACTGTGCTAGTTTTAAGAACATACCAGCTGGTGTGGGTATGATCTTCAGGGGCGCTAAAACCTCATGCCCAGCCCTGGGTCTCAGATCTCTGGGAAATGTTTCATGGGTGAAGGGTAACTACATACTTATTCCTTCCCAAATTGTATCACCTAATCTTCAGTTTTAAGTTTTCTAATTCTAACATGGCCATTTAGCAAAATAACAATTACGGGTCCTATCTAGGACCTCAAGTATTCCAATGTGTGCGTGCGTGCGTGCGTGCGTGCGTGCGTGTGTGTGTGTGTGTGTGTGTGTGTGGTCAGAGGACAACTTACAGCAGTTGTTGTGTGGGTCTTGAACTCAGGTCCTCTGTCTTGACAGCAAGTGTCTTTACCCACTGAGCCATCCTGCCAGCCTACAATGTGTGAAGATTTAAGGAAGGAATGTCCACATACTCAGCTTGCCTTGAGTAATTTTAAGCTGTGCATTGCCTCTGCTGAAGTAATTCATAGTGCTAGCTCTTTCATGGTTGCTAGCTTATTCGTTCATCTACATTCTAACCTAGATGTTATCTGTGAGCATCAATTTTGCATTCTCGATGGAATTTTGTAAATGGGCTTATTATACACTAATTATAGCCTGAAACACCAGTGGACCTTCAAATTCTAGATTAAGCCTCCCCAGAGGGCCTTACATTTCAGGCAGAAGAAACAGAAAACAGAGAATACCATTCAGCTCTGACCTTTTCTAATAGTCTGCCACCCCCACCCCCCAAAGGCTGATGTATGGACAGTAGATGAGGAAGAAAACTCCCAGGGTGGAAGGTGAGTTACAAGTACTGCTGAAAGAGACTCAAGACTTATTTATAGGCCACTCTTACCTCTCAGACACCCAACGACTGTCTGTATTAGGTCATGGGATGATAGGTTGACACAGCACCCACTCTTAAGGAACTAGGTAAAGATTCAATGGACACATAGGACATTAAGTACTTGATCGGAGGAGGTGCAGGTAAAAACTGGAAAAATCTTGGAGGAGGGCAAGGCAGGCATTTGGACTGCTACTTAAAGGATTTGACTATGTCAACCAGCTCCATAGGAAAGGACACTCCAGGCCGAGGGACTAAGATCTGCAGTGACAAAGACATGGCATAGCCTATTTTGTATCCGTTGGCTTTTACCACAGTACACCCTCCAAATGTAACCCCCCCATTGTTCAGGCTTGGACTTGTGGGATTTGCCCTGGGGAGCGTTCTTTCTGGCTTGGGTACTATCTTCTGCAGCTGCAGGTGATTGACACCACTTTTCCGCTTTCAAAGGATGCGGTGTGGATCTGTCTGTCGGAATTGATATCTCAGCCTCTTCAGAGCGAGCTCAATGGGAACTTCCAGAGGTGCTGCCACGGCTGATGCAACAGCTGGCCTTGCTTTCTAACATCAGCTGTGACACTCCTGGCCAGATGGACCTGAGGTTCCGCTACGTGATTCCAGGCTCCAGTGGCCAGCTTGTCTTTGACTCAGGCTTTGAGAAATACAGTGATGAGACCATCCAGAAGTTCTTGATACATCAGGCTTCCGTGAACAACCGTATGGATGTAGACTTCCTCCAGTCCCTGGGAGACACTGCCATCCACCTGTCTTTTGCTAAAGTGAAGGTAATGCATGCCTCGGACCTAGTCTATGGAGCCTTGGGGCAGGGTAGGATAAAAAGGTTTTGTAGCCAGGCGGTGGTGGCGCACGCCTTTAATCCCAGCACTCGGGAGGCAGAGCCAGGTGGATCTCTGTGAGTTTGAGGCCAGCCTGGGCTACCAAGTGAGTTCCAGGAATGGCGCAAAGCTACACGGAGAAACCCTGTCTCGAAAAACAAAAAAAAAACCAAAAAAACAACAACAACAAAAAAAAAGGTTTTGTAACTGAAGCCAACAGAACTGACAAGAGGTGGGCTTTCATTCTACGGCCTTGTCTTTCTTTATTAAGCCCTGGAGGCTCTGTGCTAAACAGTACTAGGAGGGAGCAAAGAATATAGCCCTGCCTTCCAACTGCCCACTGGTGTGTGATCCAAATCTTTCCATGACACAATTCATCCTTTTGTTTGTTTGTTTGTTTGTGACAAGGTCTCTCTATGAAGCCCAGGCTGGCCTTGAACTCACAGAACTCCACCTGCCTCTCTGCCTTCCCAGTGCTGGGATTAAGGGATGCGCCATCATACCTTCCCTGCACAATTCTTTCTTAAGACATTTAGAGAATGCTGTAAGATGCTACCTAGTCTTTTGTATTCACTCATAGCTATTTAGAGTTCAACTGTTATTTCTGTAATCATCACCCTGAGCTAGCCCAAGGCCATCCATGAAGCTTCTCCCTTCCTGATGCCCCTTGAACGGTATACTTCAGGCGTAACTAATACTTAGTTTTTCCTACATTCACAATCCAAGGTCCCCTGCCTGCCTTCTCTCCTCTTGTTAATGGCACTTTGGTATTTTTTGAATGGATAATGATGGAGGAGATAATTTTTAAAGTATCTTTAAGTGAAGGGTTTAGACGGTGCGGGGAAGAAGTTGAAATGAAAATAGGTTTGTAAGTTAGTAACAAATGGATAGGTCAAAAGGAATACATTAAAAGGCTGGGCACACACACACAAAATTCACTTGTATTTTTAAGAATTGTGTTGTGGTGGTGGTGGCACAAACCTTTAATCCTAGCACATGGTAAGCAGAGGCAACCAGATCTCGGCCAGCCTGGTCTATAGAGCTAGTTCTAGGACAGCCAGTGCTACACAGAGAAACCTGGTCTTGAAATCCGCCCCACCCCCACAAAAATTCTGTGTACTTCATTCCCTTTTCTTCTTCCTTCTTTTTTTCCCCCTCTGTTCTTCCTGCTCTCTTGCCCACTCCCAGGTCCTTTTAGTGCTTACTGATGGACTTGATGAGGACCCACAGAGGCTGAGGAGAACCTCAGAATTCCTTCATAGCAGAGGTAAGTAAGTGTGCAGGTGCCCTGCCTGGCCTGGCCCCTCCCACCAAGGCTCCTCCCACCAAGGCCCCTCCCACCAAGGCTGAGCTCCTTTATACCTCAAGTGGAGATGGACTCCAGGAAGCCACCTGCTTTAGTGGATAGAGCACATTTCCACCAGGCCGAGGCCCAGTCTCCCTTGTGTAAGTCAGGGGTATGGAGGCATCTCCCCCTCCTAGCATCCCTGATGTCAGAGCTGCTTGGACGGTTTGCAGATGCCACTGTACTCCAGTAGTGTCGTCTCGTATTTTAGGTTTCTCAGAAGTCTCTGTGTCTTTTCCTTAAACACTGGAGTCAGCTGGAAGCCGAGCCTTGCTCTTAGCTCCGCAATTTTCTCCAGTCTTTCCCTCTGCCCTCCTCCACTTTTAAGGGCCGGGGAGCTACTCCAGGTGGCATGCTTGTGAAATTAGAAGATGCCCATTGCCCAGAGCGGATGCAGCCCTGTGCAGGCTGCTGGCTGCATTTCAGAGCTCACTTGCTGCTCAGCTGGATGTCCTAGCGTAGGACAATTTGTTCATCTGCATAAAGTGGCTTTGGCTCTTCTCATTTTGTGTCACATGGAGCAAACGCAGGATGAATATCCTTGTTCAATATGACTTGTTCAAGCTCCCTTGAGGTGGGATAAAAAGGAAGGGAGAATGCCGGGGACTCAAGGACAGGGAGAGGGAGGAGAGGGAGGAGAGGGAGGAAGAGAGGTCTCTCATCCTGGAATCTGGTTGAAGCTTCTCACCCCCAGAAAAGCACAATTGACAGCTGCTTGAGGCTTTTCCCCCTCCACGCTGTAAACCCACAATTTTCTAAGAATCTCATCAGAAACCCCATTTACAGGGAAAGGACATGTGCCAAAGCCCTGGTGCACCCCTGGTGTTCTGGTTTTCTGGGATTTATCAGATTCTAATTCCATCTATGGCATCTCCAGAACCACCTCAATTATCCATCTCACTTATCAGAAGAAGCAGGGGCGGAAGAAGATGTTCCTTAGCAATCTTTTGAGATGTAACTTGAGAACCACCAAAATGTACATAATGCTAAGGCTTAGATAATTCATTCTTACTCTCTCAGAGAAGCCTGGACGCATACTTCGGTCTATCTTAATTCCTGCTACTCTTTCTTTGGGGGAACCCACCCCATGGTGGACAAATCTTTCTTTTGAGCACCCTCTTTCTTTTAACCCTCACAATTAAGCCTGTATTAGAATATCTTTAATAAAATC
Organism: Peromyscus eremicus; assembly: GCF_949786415.1. Taxonomy (NCBI): domain Eukaryota; kingdom Metazoa; phylum Chordata; class Mammalia; order Rodentia; family Cricetidae; genus Peromyscus; species Peromyscus eremicus. The sequence continues at coordinate 100,381,736 of NC_081422.1, read as the reverse complement.
TCCAACTCTGCTTCACAAACAGGCTAGTCCTGCAATTCTTCTCTGTGTTGACAACATGAACCCTGGTTTGGCTTGAGGTTGGGTCCTTAAAAGTTTGGAGGAAGTCTCCAGCTGCTGAGGAAGGGAGTGTGGAGCTATGCATCAGTCCCCTCATGGATGACACCTTTGTCCTTCTCCTTTGATGGAATGTATTCAATATATCTTACTGAGGATGATTTTGCCATTGATGTTGGAAAGCATTTTTATTATTATTATTTTTAAATGACAGCTTGCTTCCAGATGAACTTGCTTCTTTGATTACCCTGGAAGTTTAAACTGTTGCAACTTTTTTCTGGAAGAAATTTGGGAGTGTGTGACAAGAGACTGAAAACTTGTCTAACACGTTAGTTGCCAAGAACATATTTTTAAGGAGTAAATTGGGAATATGTAGAAGACAGCAGCTTGTTCAGTAGCAAAAAGGCAGCTGCATATATGCTGAGAGTTTACTGATCAAAATATTAGTGGTAATATTGTTATGGTAACAAACATGGCAATTCCTGATTGAATTTCTTTCTTTTTCTTTTCTCTCTTTCCTTGTTTCTTTTTTTCTTCCTTCCTTCCTTCCTTCCTTCCTTCCTTCCTTCCTTCCTTCCTTCCTCCCTCCCTCCCTTCCTTCCTTCCTCTCTCTCTCTCTCTCTCTCTCTCTCTCTCTCTCTCTCTCTCTCTCTTTCGAGACAGAGTTTCTCTGCATAGCCCTTGCTGTCCTGGAACTCACTTGGTAGACCAGGTTAGCCTCGAACTCAGAGATCCAGAGATCCACCTGCCTCTGCCTCCCGAGTACTGGGATCAAAGGCATGCACTGCCGCCCACTGATTGAATTTCTTAAACACCCTTGTCCATTTGGTCTCATTGTGTGAACAGACTGATATTTTGACTGATAATTGAGTGCCTGTCTCATTAGTCAGGATAGGCTCTGCCTACACCACATAACCTCCAAACCTCAGTGGCGTGAGGTGCTCAGAATAGATGCACTTAGCGCTTCCTGCCCACAGCTCAAAATCCCTGGCCCTTGTTAACTACTGTGGCCAGAGAAACAGGGTGGAATCGAACACTCTTCTGAAGACTTGTTCCTGGGAGTGACACCTGTCACTCTGTTCACATCTCCTTGGCTGGAACAACTACATTATCACTCTGAACTGAAAATAGTTTTCAAGATAAGGAATTGAGGCTTACTGAAGTTTATAACCTTCTCTAAGAAGTAAAGTCCTGGGGCTGGAGGATGGCTCAGTGGTCAAGACTACTATTGCTCTTACAGAGGACCTGGACTTGGTTCCCAGCACCCACTTGGAGGCCCACAACTATTTGTAACTCCAGTTCCAGGGGATCCTGGAACTTGCTCTTCTGATCTCTGAGGGTATCTGGCATGTATTTGGTGCACAGACATATGTGTAGGCAAAACACTCATACACAGAAAATAAAAGAAATCTAAAACAAATTTAGAAGTGAGATCTTACCATGCACCCTCAAGAAGGAGACCAGAATATTCATAAACAGTCACATGATTACCATAATTTCCCCCATCCTCCCCTCCTTTCCTTACCAGGGCCATGTGTATATTAAGCAAGTGCTCCATCATTATGTGATATCCACATCCCTGGACATTATTTATTGATTTTAACTTTTATTTATTTGTATATGTTCATGTGTGTGTGCATTGTCAAGTCCCAAGAAACTTGGGACAAGTCTCACTCAGTACCTGTGGCTCCTCCTAGCACTCCTTACCCTGCCTCCTACCCTAACCTCTCCAGCCCAGGGCTGGGCTCCCTTCCCCCAGCTTCTGATTCCTGTCTAATCCAGCCATTGTGGCCACATGCTCTAGTCCTTCCTCTCTTGGCTCTGCTCTTGGATCCTCTCTTGTCTGCTTACCCTCTCTCCTCACCCTCTCTCCTCTTCCTCTCTTGCTCTTTCCCCTCTCTCTCCTCTCATGACCCGATTCAGTCTGGACCATTCCAGAAGCCTCTGGCCATTCTCCCCCTCATATCTACAATAAAACCTTTCTCCTCAATCATGCCTTGGAGTGGCCATGTCCTCATTTTCACTCACACACATGCATGTGTTTATGTGGATGCATGCCATGGCACCTATGTGGAGGGCAGAGGACCACAGGCAGGAGTCAGTTCTCTTCTTCCACCATGTGGGTCTGGGGATTGAACGCGGGTTGTTAGACTTGGCAACAAGTACCTTTATTTACATCTTACCAGTCCCTGGATGTAATTTCCAAGAGTCAACTTCAAGTCAACTTCAAGGATAGGTTTAGAAGGATCTAACAATACAGGAAAGGTACCCAAGGGCTGGAGAGGTGGCTCAGTGGTAAAGAGCACTGGCTACTCTTCCAGAGGACTCAAGTTGAATTTCAGGTACCCACATGGCAGCTCACAACCATCTGTAACTCCAGCCCTGGGAGACCTGATACCAACTCTAGTCTCTGTGGGTACTACATGTGGTGCACAGACATGCACTCAGGCAAACGCTCACACACATGAAATAAAAATAAATAAAATCTCAAAAATTAAAAAAGAAAGGCACTTGAGGGAGAGGCAGGATGACCGCTGATAATTTGAGGTTAGCCTGGGCTTTCTTGAGAGCACTGGGCCAGCTTGGGCTACATAGGTAGATTCTGTATAAAGGAAAGAAAGAAGCCCAAACCAAACAAGCCAACAATACCAACAACAATGAAAAAGAAGGCTAGTTAGCCCATGCAGCCCAAGTGGGCCTTGAACTCCTGATCTTCATGCCTCAGCTTGCGTGTTCCGGGGCTGCAGATGTAAGCCTCCCTACCTGGCCTGGGAACTGATTTTGATTTGAACAAAAATGCACTTGAGACAAGAAGGACTGAGGGTGTGGCAGTGGTGGATGATGGGTGATCATCTGGGGCTGAGGCAGAGACAGATGATTCTGAAGATAGGAAAGTAATCCTCCCCCACCCCCTGATACCTTGAAGGACTCTCCGGACTCCTGCTCATTGGCCTGGAAGGTGTACAGAAGTTAGAAGAGCTGCAGGAGGTGGAGTTCGGCAGAGGGTTCGCGTACCGGCAGCCTCTGAGCGTCCATCTGCCGTCCCTCCCCAGGGTCTTACTGAAGCAGCTCGTGAGTCCTCTTCCAAAGCGTCCTCCGCTTGGTCCCAATGATGATAATGACTTTGAAAAGCTTTGGGGGTGGGTGGGGAATTTGCCTGGTCTAGTGTGTAGTATGATCCCAGGGTGATATAGAAAGAAAAAGCTGTACATGACACAGGTTCTGTGTTTCAGGACACAGTTGTGGAGAGGACATGCTGTCACGTGTATGCCAAGTGTTATGGAGATGATGGGCTCCGAGGTGATCCTGGGAGTCTTGGGAGGGAGGTAGAATTCCTGGTGGAGGGAATGCACACCAAGGCTGACATCCTCACAGCCTTCTTTCTGATTTTACAGTCATAACAAGCCTTTGAGGACCTTGCTGTTTTACATAGTGATCTTGAAGTTCTGAGAGGCGGACACCACTCTCCCTGAGCCGTACAGTGTGAAAAGGCATTTGAGAGCTGAGCTCCGGTGTTTACCTGACATCACCATGGTCTATTCTTTCTACCACATAGTGCTGCCTCTTATGTTGATCTAAAATTATTTTTCTTTTAGTTTTTGTTGCATTTATCTGTGTGCATGTGCATATGCACGTGTGCAGGCTGCGGTGTTCATATGGAGGTCAGAGGACAATCTCCACAGTCGGTTCTCTCTTTCCCACGATGTGGGTCCCAGGGATCAAATTCAGGTTATAAGTTTTTGTTTGTTTTGTCTTCTTTTTTGAGAAAGGGTCTGGCCTAGAACTTGCTCTGTACACCCGGCTGGCCTTGAACTCTCATAGGTCTGCCTGCCTATTCCTCCCAAGTGCTGGACTTAAAGGGTGGACTTTTATGGCTGGGCC